>NC_134710.1:87460972-87793472 GCF_043290135.1 Rhipicephalus microplus | reverse complement strand
TACGATCATGACGTTCAGGACCTATTAGCCCCTTCTGGACATGAAGCTCGCCGTGTCGGCCAGTCTGAATCCCTCTGGCTTGCGAATGGTGACCAACGTGCCATCGGCACACGCCAGCACCCCTGGGATGCAACCGCGTAGCACAAACTCCGCCTTTGCCTCATCCTTAGCAGCTGTTGTCAGTGGGAAGTCCGCCACCCTTTCTCTAGCAGCCACGGTAATGATCGCCTCCGTCACCTCGTGGATGGTGTTGCTCACCGCCGGCTGAGACATGCCGATGTGTTTCTCGCGACCAATGCTCTTCTGGAAGCTACCAGTGGCGAAAAATCGCAGCGCGCACAACACCTTTCTCTCTGTGAAAAGGCCACTGGCTCGCTGGCATCCGATGATAGGGTCAAGTTCGTCGCACAAGCTACGCACTGTTCGTTTGGACAGACGAAAACATTACCGGAACTCTTCTTCGCGGAACTTTTCAAATGCATCTTTTACCTCGCGTCATCGCCTCTGCTCGGTTAAAGCTACCGCACAGGCAAGACTAAGTACCGTGTCAGTGGGAAACGCCATGTTGTCTAAGTGCCCCGATGCCAAAAAGTCGCGAATGCCTTCCATTTCAATCCAATCCAGGCCACCTTGCAGCCATTTCAATCCATCCGGTTGCTTTCGTACGGTCTCTCCGACCGTTCCTTCGCCTTTCTCCGAAAACCAGAGAAAAACAGTCTCGGGACACCTCAGCCCACGTCAATCATAACGTCACAGCATTCGTCACAGCTTGTATGGGCCAATCACGTGCGACTCAATAGAACAGACCGCCTTTGTCCGGATTTGGAATTTGTATATAATTGCACCACTGTGCACGAGTCGCCCTCTCACGCGCGCACGCCGTACTCCAAGTAAAACAGTAGGGCCGCCACATGAGAACACGCCTCGACGTTGCTGGCCATACGTAAGCAGTGGGCTGCGACTACTTCGCCATCACTTTTGGACAAAATCCATGCCTTGACAGGAGGAGCTGACAGGCTCTGTGAGTGGTTTACCTGCGTACAACATAAAACAGCGAGGAAATAAAATTAATGCCCTTCGCGACTGGCCGCATACAACACAGCGGCAAAAAAATCAAAATTCAGCTACTCGTGGCCGCGTAGTAAAAAAAAACTAGCAATTCAGCAAGTTGGTTACTTTAACAAGGAGGTAAAAATGCGACAAAATCTGGCAATTCGACAACGAGCGCTTACTTGAGTGATCACGAAGACGGTGTCCACGTTGACTTGTGTCAGTAGTGGCTCCTGCACCCAGCCGCTGGTCACGTAATTGTGACCCTCCATAGATTTATACGCCTTCAGCTGCTTTCGAGTCGCGAAACTTGTCCTCAAGACAAGAAAATCCGAGATGTCGCGTTTGTCCACGTGTGGCCAAAGGTCGAAGTTTGCAACATATCGCACGCCGGGAGAGAAGGGGTTCACGCCACACAGTTCAATTTTTTCTCCATAGCGCTGCCTGTCAGAACCGCTCAAGGTACTCATATACGAAGTGCCGCATTGTGTCGCCATCCCACTCACGTGATTGATGCACGAAGAGCCAAAAACACAAAAGAATCAGCCACAATGTTTACACGGCGTTGATGACTGAACCACTGTCGCCGCCATAGTCACCGCCAGAGCCACCGATCCAAAGGCGCCAAAATGGCTGAGAGCAGTATGTGATGTCCGTAGTGACGTCACATGAATACCCCTTATACGCAAAAAAGTGAAAAATACAAGGTTACTGTAACGACAGTGTCGACATCTTGTGACACTTCGTGCAACCACAATCACAGACATGTTAGCTGACGCGTAATGTTTTTGAAGTGAAAATGAATAAAAAGGTTACTCTATTGTAATATTGTCGCTGCGCAGTTTTTGCACCAGATGTACAATGCACAATGTTTCTGCAATAACAATGTTGTGGTCTTCTGTTTCACTATGACCGCGCTGGATGGCGCCACCTATTCAGCTGGTCGGGGGCTGGCATATTTTTAGTTTCTATGTTCCAGGCCATTCTAGCTTTGTGTAATCGCTATAATGTAATCGCTAACCGTGTAATCGCTTTAAGTGCTCGCACTTTGGCCTATTTTAACTCGATGGCTAGAGTATCCGCAGTGCGGATACCGTGAGTTCTTGCGAAGGTGGACCTTACAAGGCGGCCGATCCATGCTGTCCGAGATTTCGCGCCTTTGTGCCATGCTATTTGTATAGTGGCTAGCCACTATAATATTTGTGCTTAAAACTTAGTCAAGGTGGTGGCTCTGGCCAGCCTCGGCTTTGCTCGCCGTGAAGGTAACATGAAGCCCCAGCATGTGCGCCGGGGCAGCTTATCTTTGCTAGGAGGCCAGTGGTGGCAGCGTTGTTTATGGCCGCGCGGACGCATGGCCCCAACGCCCCAGCGATCTAGCGACGCATCTGTTAGGGGTTTCGTGCATGCGCAATACCGCCACTCCGACGTCCTGGGTACGCAAGCCGCTTGGGTACTCAGCACTAAAACTCCCATTTGCGCCTCGTTCCATGCGGACTTCCAATGCGGCCACACTGGTGTAATAAAGACGTATGGACGCCTCCGGCTTTGGTACTACTGGCGTGGAATGTACCGATTTGTCCGCTAATACGTGCGTTCATGCTCAAAATGTCAACGCCGGAAGAGTTCACCGCATGCCGTCACTGAACCGCTTCAGCCGTTGCCCTGCCCATGCCGACCTTTCGATCGCATCGGAATTGACTTATACGGCCCACTTCCATACACACCTGACAGGAATCGCTGGGTGGTTGTCGCTATTGATAATTTGACACGGTATGCTGAGACTGCCGCACTGCCAGAGGCTACATCACGTGAAGTCGGCTTATTTATTCTTCACAAACTTGTTCTTCGCCACAGCGCTCCTCGCGAGTTACTCAGCGACCGCGGACGCACGTTACTCTCAGAAGCCGTACAAGACCTCCTGCGTGAATGCAATGTTGTTCATCGAACGACCAGTGCGTACCATCCCCAAACCAATGGCATGACTGAACGCTTCAATCGCACAATAGGCGACGTGCTGTCCATGTATGTATCTGTAGACCGCACCAACTGGGACCGCATACTACCATTTGTCACCTATGCGTACACAGGGGCCACTAAGTCCGCGACTGGATTTTCTGCCTTCTTTCTTCTATATGGCCGTGAACCCTCCTCATTTATGGATACAATTCTGTTGTATAGCCCGGATACTTCAGAGTCTGCAACTCTCTCAGAAGTCACCACCTATGGGGAAGAATGTAGGCAGCTAGCACGTTCGTTAACTACACAAGACCAAGCACACCAAAAGGACCATCATGACGCCAACCTGCATCCACAGTCATATTCGCCTGGAACATTGGTGTGGCTTCGCGTTGCCTCCCCAGCTCCAGGCCTTTCTTCAAAGCTGCTGCCTAAGTATATATATCTTACCGGTTATATCTCATGTGTTGTGAGATTGAATTACAATGTACAATTGTATTGAGTGATCTATTGTGAATGTGACGTGTCATGAGCGCCAGGCTATGTTACAGTCCTTGAGAGTGTGGGGACTGTTCGCGCTCGTTTGTGTGGTTTTGAATATTATGAGATAATATTCTTAAAGTGGGGGCAGTGTCACAAAACGAGCGCTCAAAACAGGCGCGCCGCAAATTCTCGCGACGAAGCACCGAGAGGTCAACGATAAAGAAAACAAAACAAGCATACAGGGACTCCCCGGGCGCGCGACTCTCTCCCTCGGAAGCGTGGGTTCGCCGACGAACTTCCTCTCATCGGCGCCCGAACAAGCACTGGAACTTTCTAGAAGAAAGGGGCGGGGTGATGCCGGGTTGCGTCATCCGTCGCGGACGGCCTTCGAACCGTCTCACCCTCTCCTCAGCCTTTGCTGCGTATCGCGCCGACGAAATGATGAGAACTTTCTGGAATCTCGAGGGGAAGGTATTTAATCGAGCAGCCGAGATGAGAGATCAGGAGAAGACCGAAGTTAGCGCCAGAGCGCGTGGGGATTCCGCCGTGTAGTCGGCGAAGGTTTTGTCCGTAGAGACAAAGCAGGAGAATAAGATGATTTCCACCTGAGGGGTGACGACTCGAGCTACAGGCAAGAGTGTGTGTTTACCGCTATCGAGCGAAGACGCGTGGCAACAGCTGCGTGTGGGAAGCCAACGTGTTTCCGGCGAAGAATTTTGGAACCTGGAGGACAGTCAAGTGAAGAAGCGAGGTTTCCTGGAAGAGAAACTTCGGAGACAGCAGAGCGAGGTTTCTTGGAAGAGAAACTTCGGGGCAGCGCAACGACAGAGGTTTCCTGGAAGAGAAACTTCGGGCGCAGTCGAGGTTTCCTGGAAGAGAAACTTCGGGGGCAGCGGAACGACAGCAACGCTGGACTTTGAGTGAGTGATTCTCGGAAGAGTATCATCCAGACTTTTGTTCCAAGAACTTTGGACTGGATAGGTTTTCTATCTCTTTAGTCTTTAAGTGTCTTGGTTGTTCAATGCATGCGACTGCATTGTAGTGCGTATTGTTGTCTGTATCCGTTGTTTCGAGTGTGGCTGATTGTACTGTGTAGTACGTTGTTTGATTGGTGACCTATTCTACTCCACTATTGTGGAGTGTGCATACTTGCATATTGTTTTTGATCTGCCATTATTGAGAATATAATTTTGTTTTGTTTATCAACTCTCGGCTCTGACTTGTTTTTTGGGCCACAGCCGGCGTCCGCTGGCGCGCCAAAAGGACCACTTCTAAATTCTCCACGCTTTCGTGGTGCGGTTCGGGGGGCCGATACTTCGACCCTTGGAATTAGCCCGGCGATCGCCTCCCGAATTAACTGGACCTGTGACACTGTTCACATCGACCGACTGAAGCCGCACTATGACCCACCAGTCGTACCTGTGCCTTGGGTCACCCCGCGGGGGAGTGATTTGTAGAATGGATAGGGTGCAATTAGCAGTGCCTGCAAAAGACGAGGAAGAGGACCTTGGTTCGTGCTCGTGATAGCTCCGATTCGGATCGCTGAGCGCTTGACCTGTGTTCGTTTTTTAATAAACGCGCATATATATATATATATATATATATATATATATATATATATACATATATATATATATATATATATATATATATATATATATATATATGCATTAAACGCGGGAGCTGTTGCCATGAGCACGAGTGTGGAACACTTTTTTTCTGGCTGTTTCGTGTCACACAACACGTGATACTATTACAAGACCACAACTGACCAATTATCACTTGCATACTACGTAAAGGAACTAAGTCTGCCAGAACGAGACCCTCGCTATGAATGAGCTTGAAGTGTGAATTTAAGGGCTCTTTTTTGTTGTTTGATAGTGACTTTTAAAGATGAAAATTTTGTAGACTATGTAGATGGTGTGACTGGAGTAATGTTATGTTGAGAATAAGTAAGATGGCCTCTGAGTGGTCATGTTTTTATGAGCTGGAAGAATAACTGAACTAGTTATCTCACGATGTCAACACAAAATCAACAAAAAACTTGAAGGTGCACATACTGTGTATGTACTGGTACATTTGGAGGGCACTAAATATGTACATTCAATATTCCCACAACACCTCATTCAATTGAAGGACAGAATGTGCTTTTGTTTAGCTTTAAAGGTGATGTATAAAGAAGCCTCAGCTATTTAATGCATAGCGTGCCCTCTGTGTATCATAAGTGGTACCATTGAAAAACTGCATGCATGCAAACACACGTGTTACAGTATAGCTAGGTAAATGAGGAAGGGGGGTGCCTTTAGTGAAGTGTGGCTTTCGTTGAAGCGTACATTGATAAATCGCCTGATGTGGGCTATGCGCACTTCACCGCAACTAAGCGGAACTTCGCGCACAGTGCCACTACCACCAGGCATGAGTGAACCTTGAGTGTGAAACAGCGAGCAAAAGTGGGACAATAGTGTACGACACACAGGCGTAGCACTGACACAGTTTAAAGAAGCAGTGCCATTTCAATTATGTTGCATGTTTGTTATTTGCTGTTTATTGCTGGTCAGGTGATAATGAAGACTGACTTCTTAGTTTGAGCTGCATCTGTGTTCTACTTTGCTATCCTATTTTTTCATGATGTTTCACACTAAGTTGTACAGCAAATGGCTCACATGCAATCAGTAAACCTTGAATTGTGCTTGGTCTGATGGTCAGTGTACTGGGAATCAAGCCTTCTTTTGATTGCTTTATTGTTGACAAGTTTATATTTTGGTAATGAAAGAACATTCTTGTTTTACCTAAGAGTCGAGTGATGTAGCCCATTCAGGCACATTGTCCACATACGTGAACACTACTTTTTTTGTGCATGATCACTCGAAAAGTGTCCGTGAAAGAAGAAGGAACACTGAGACGTGATTAATTTAGTTGCTTCACGTGTTACATTCTGGAAGCGCCAAAAAAATACAGTCCTCGTTGGCTCACAGTGAATAACACCAGTCACAAATCGCACACATACTTCATCATACTAGTGATTCTTTTTATGAAAAAGTAGGGCATGAGTGACTTCACACTAAGCTTACAATTAATAATGGATCGGTACAATTTTGCGACCTTGCATTCTGCAAGTAGGGCTGACGTCGAAAGTGACTTATTTTCTTTAAGTCACTTTCGAAGTCCAACCTACCTGCATATTGGAAAATCACAAAAATTATACCGATTCATAAGTCAGAAGACACCAATGTACCATCCAACCACAGACCGATTTCCCTTACCAGCACACCATGTAAAATTTTGGAGCACATTGTACTCAAGAACTTGACCACATATTAAAAAAAACATTCTGGTTGATGTTCGACATATTTTTAGAAGAGGCTTATCGACAGTCACTCAGCTTACAGAGGTGGCTCATGATCTCGAATTAGGTATTAACGACCATAATCAAACAGACGCAGTTCCATTACACTTCACTAAAGAATTTGACTGTGTGTGCCATACCAATCTAGTTGCCAAAATTACTGCTGTGATTGGTGATGGTCTCATCAATGCATGAATAAAAAGCTTTTTGTGTGATCGATCCCAATTATCTATCCCATTATCGAAAACATCTCGTCTTCTCCTGTGCCAGTTTCTTCAAGCATCCCACAGGGCTCAGTACTGGGCCCGCTGTTACTTTTAATCTTCATCAATTACATAACAACGTGAATTGATTGTAAAGTTAAACTCTTCATAGACGATTCAAATAATATAAAATAAAATAAAATCATTTATTTCACAGAAGGAAACAGGTTCTGGAGGGGTTCACTGGCTAAAAGCTATTTATGGACAGCTTGACGAGGCCAGTGAACCTTATAAAGGCAGGTGGGACAATGACAAAGATGTGTATAGCAATAAAGACCATAAGCTAACATGTAACATAAGCTAACATGTGTATAACAATAAAAACCATAAGCTAACGGTGTAAGAAAAACATATATACATTACTACGAAACATCCTGATACCAGCATAGCACAGAAGATTACATGGACGCGAGCAAAAAAAAACAAACAAAGATAATCAAGCGATGTATAATATATCAGGAACTACACAACACTGAAGACTACGTTTTACTCAATAGCACTCTAACGAAAATAACCGATTGGTGTGACAGGTGGCAAATGAGCCTCAATAGAAAAAATTTATTTTTAAACGAGCTTTAATAATATGTGATGCATTGTGTATTGTGTTGATTGTAGTTATAAACAAAAACAGTTGTCAACCGGGGCTTCTTTGCATCTATGTGTCTGCTGTCTTCGTCTCAGTCGTCCTGTCTGTATACAAGGAGGAAACAACTCGTCTAATTTCAAGAGCTAAAGTTCCTATTACAGTGGACTCACACAGCATACTAGAATAAAGAGCACCACCCGAGAAGCTTTCGTAGTACTGGGATCGCAAGCAGTCCACCATGGGTGAAAATGTGGGCCTAAGGTGGAAGATGGACATCATTTTCTGGAAGAATTGCTGCATTAAAAATACTTATTTTCTACAAGTCATGCAGAGCAACTCGCCAACCTTATTTATTTAACGAACACATCTCTGCCGAACCTCGCCACTTTAGCTTTATGGCACTGCCCACATGCAAGTGACTGCTCATAATATTTAAATGAAGCCAGCTGTCTCATCCCATCACATGAATCTGCACTATTTGGTATCACAGTACACACTTTACGCATAATTATAACACCGAGAACATCTATTCTCGAACAAGTTTTTTAAGTGACCAGTGCAGTCCTAACTGCACGCAGCACGACACAATAAGTGTTGGATCGCGTATCAAGCAGGTCACTTTCATTGTATAGCCGTCTAGCCCTACTACTTTGGATCAATAACAATCGCAAATGCACCGCGCCCTATGTTAACGTTACAGGTAGCGGCACCACACACGCTACGCATCCGTTATTAGTAGCGTAGCGAACGCATAAGGTCTACTTACATATGCAGCATTAGACTGCGCAATTCTGCACTCCTCTCTCTAGGTGGTTATAAAAAGGAAATCAAGAAAAATGTGCCAACCCGTAACTGTATCTCCTTACGAGGGCACCTCAACAGGTCGGCAGAGGGATGAGGTGGGAGAAGGGGAGTGAAATACATAGGAACAAAATAGACGATGATAGTAAGAAGAGAACCCGCAAAGTAGAGAAGACATAGGAAAGATGGAAACGGTCAGAGGAGATCGAGGACGGGGTGCGCTGGTCTGGCGAGAGCTACACAGCACCGGAGACGATGGACGACTCGCCGATTGGCGAGGACTACGAGGCACAGTCAATAAAGACGACTCTCGGCACCAAGAGTTCGCAGGCGACGAGCCGATTGGTAAAATCTTCACGGGCAGGAGGTCGCGGTTGACGCAAAACCGTTCAGCTTGAGTTCCTCGAAGCGAATGCTGCACGCCTAGCGAGAAATCCACTGCGTATTAGGACGCGATGTGGCCAAAAGTACGGCTTGCTTACTGTTACACCCCGCAGAGAGAGACAAGTAAAGCACTGGGAATAGAGCCATCTTTTCGCATTGAACGCGAGTGGCACTTCACATGCCTATAGGCATGCGTATACAAAATCTGATAAAGCGTGGTGTTTTCATATTCAGTTTAGCTAGTGCGGCACTTTCAACCAAAACATGAGCCACTGAACCACATCCCTAAAATGTCTACGTGCAAGTATCTCCAAGACGCACGCTTTTACGGTGCCGAGGGGAATATTTAACCGCTCTCACAATTACAGCTCGTATCACTGTGCAGTTGCACAGTGTCCCGAGACACTCTTGCCGCTTTCGCTGCAGCGCTCGACGCTAGCAGACGACAGGGCGCGGAAGGATACACTTGTATGTGCTCACCCTCCTGATTGGTTGAGAAGGCTGTAGCTTCCACAGTGCTACATGGAACTTCTGTAACAGAGTATATTTAGGTCACAAGTGTTGCCACCTGTATGAATGGATGTAACCCTGGCCACCTGAAGTTCTTTCGGGAAGCTTCCAGTAAAAAGGAATAACCTATATGCCAATACGGGGCTAAGTAGAGATCCGACGGCCTTAACTGGAGCTGCGTTTACGTCATCCTAACCACTTGCAACGTTCGTTTTTAGTTCTTTTATATACCGGTACAATTCATCTGGTAATACTTCGTGTAGTACGAGAGAATTCACGGAAATGTTTGCCTGGTTGTTATATTGCGTTGCCTCTTCATCACTTACAGCCACATTCACAAAGTATTTGTTAAATGCATTCGCCAGTTCTGTGCCCTCTAGAATGATATCACCAGCTTTTGCTTGCTTAGGTGTACTTGATGTTGTTGTTTTTCCAGTTAAAGAATTTACTTGCTTACATGCTTTTGCTGGTTCTGATTTTATGCACGATAAAATGGCTTCGTAATAGTCAAGTTTAACGTTTCCAGTGTCATTATTTACCTTTTTACGAAATAGCTAGAATTCACGCAGTGTTTCAACATCTCTAGTACCAAGTAATCTCTGAAAAGGCTTATTTTTCTGCTTGATGCGCTTCAAGAGGTTGCCGTTGATCCATGGTTTTCTATTCTTAGCCTTTCGTGTTCTAATTTGTTGTATCTAAAAAGCAGTATTGTGGCACTAAAGGAGGATAGCTATAAAAGTATCATATGCACTGTCTACAACACTTGTTCCTTCAAGAAACGCTTTCCAAGCCATCAAAACGCGTCTGTGAATGGCAGAGCTTCTCAGAATGGCAACACTGGCGAACTCATTCATGTGGCCTTCAGATAGTCAGCATAAGAGAATCGGCCTAATTGAAATTGACCACTGCTTCAGGCATCTGGAGCTCTTTGGTTGTGCCTGGTCGTTGCTCCATCAAATACCACCGCTCATTATTTCTTTGCACGCATTGCATAAGCGAATCTACAATTTATTCAGGTAAGCCAAACGCTATATTGATTTGAAAGCGTTCCTGGTCGTATTGGTGCATATTTCTTAAATAGGTGTACGGCAAAAAAAAAAAAACTGGCACATGAAGAACACAACGTGTGACAATATAAACGAACTACCAGCCTGTCGGTCATGTTTGTGTTTTACGTACGCACCTTTCTTCCATAAAAAACGTTATATTTCAGGCAGATGAAATAATTGCGCGCCTCAACAGGAACTCAACTGGTTTTCTTTGTCATACCGCAGGCTGTTTGAATGAAGTCAAATAGTCAAGCCTATTTGAGTAATGACAAAATGTGTGACATTTCACGCTTCTGAAACATACCTATCATATCCAATTTAAGCCACAACAATAAGGTTATTTGGTGTGAACTTACGCACATCATCCTTGCATTCTGTGTTGCTACAGGACCCGATCATACGCTTCAATAGGTGACCTTAGAGCTATTCCTTCCTTCCATGACGTCTTAGATAGTCTAAAATTAGGGTCAATATTATGTGTTCTCGGGAGATTTGGGAACTACATTGCTTGTAGTTAAGCACGGTTTCGCAGCACAGTATGAACCTGTAGCCATACCTGAGTAGAACATGTAGCCATGCCTCAGTAGCTGTGCATGGCTCCGTCATGCACGGCTATTAAAGTGGAATTATGGTGGAGAAAGATGAGAACAAATATAGTGTAAAATCACATTAGATCCCTTTTTTCTTCGGAACAGTTGGTGCTGGCACGAAACTAAAACGCGTTTGCACAACGCTTATTGGTATTCGTCTGGCATGACATGCTTTGACGCGAATGTACACGCATGATAGCATATTGTCCCATCTCCTTATCTAGATGACTAACATTGACACTGATCAGCAGCCTTTTTTTCGCAGCTGATGAAATTAGCATAACACCATGGTACATCAGGTGGTACATGCCACAACCTCAGCCACGTGTAAACTGCACAAAAGGTAAATCGCTACGGACAGATTTCAAGAGCATGCCGCAAGAAAAAAGACTTTCGCCCTCATTTGCCCTTACTTGTTTTTTTTTCTTGATGAGCCCTTATATACAATTTGCGCATATCAATTTAACTCCTAAGTATGAACCAACTCAGCAGGCAACAAGTTAAACCAGTTCTACGTGCAAAACTCTTAATTAATAGCATCGGTAACTTGATGCTTGCTGCCGCT
Source organism: Rhipicephalus microplus (assembly GCF_043290135.1). Taxonomy (NCBI): domain Eukaryota; kingdom Metazoa; phylum Arthropoda; class Arachnida; order Ixodida; family Ixodidae; genus Rhipicephalus; species Rhipicephalus microplus. Next base: position 87,781,889 of record NC_134710.1, on the reverse strand, counting down.
AAAGCAGCATTACTCGTGGGTCAGCAGCCATTTTGCGGCTTGACTTGGCATGGTGTTTTGATTGCTAGCGGCTTTGTCAAAACCAGGAGCATTTGAGTCTGGCTCGGAAGTGCCTTTGGCAGCCCGTTGACTTTCAGCACACTCAGCTTCGTGAACTCAATAATCACATACTGACATAAAGTTAAGACAAGGAGATCCATCGCATAAGATATTGAGGCTCGCGAGGACGGGCGCAAGAGAAGTTTTGTCTGTTTCTCCTCCCTCATACTCTTGTTTGCATGCCTTAATTTGACTTATACGAGAAGCACAAATCGTAACTTGTGTCCGGTACGCACGAATGAGTTGTTTCCTGCTGGCACACCTCTCGCTAATCAAACATCGTCAACTTCATGGCATTCATCCGTCGGCGTCTTTGCCATTCTGCGCCGCTTAACGCAGCGGCATCCATATTTGACGCCTTTAAAAGCGCATGGAATACGTTTTTGGTAAACACTACAGGTGCGTGTAGGCGTGAGAAATTTTCACTCCGGAGTCAACCACGATTCAGAAACTAATCAAATGCGCAAGAGAAATCTTCTGGCGAAACTGCATCGTTACCGCCAACTGCCAAAGCGGAACGCTCAGACAATGGCAAAATGTTTACATCTCTCAGGAATGCGGGGAGACATGGTTCTTTTTCCGTTGCGTACAGTTGGGGGCGTACGTATACACGCGAAGCATTCTAGATGAAACCCGCACAAAACATTTCTGACACGACAATGTTTTATGGCGGGGGTCCACCTAGTCCTTAGTGACGTGGTTCTATGACGTCAGATACGACGCTTATAAAAAAGGAAGTGAATAGACTAGAAACAGTATACTATACGAAAAAATTGACAGATCAGAGTAGAATACGATAATATGCTAAGCACAAATGAGGAAGATTGATATGTCACTTTAAAATCAGCACAACGTTACGAGGCCGACGAAGGTAATAAACAGTAAACACAATCAGAAATGTTATGCGCGCTCACATATTTAGATAGGACGCAAGTATGTTGTTTGTATACATAGTCGCGCAACGACGGCACCACTAACATTTGCAATACGAGCACCAAGAGTGGTACGAATGTAAATTATGCCGTACATGATTTTCACGTCATTATTGTCATATTTGCGCCTGCCATTGGTGTTCGTCGTCCATTCACGTCATGTAATACTAAATTTGGTGTATAAGAAGCTAACGAGATGGCCACGAGCGCACAATGAGCTTAGTCTGTAGTCATGTATTACATGGAACGCATGTCATGATTATCATGTTTAGACGTGTCATTTACCTTCGTCGTGTATTCACGTCACGTAATACCAAATTTGGTATATGTGAAGCTAGCGAAACGGCTGCGAACGCGCTATGAGCGTAACATGTAGTCACGGTTTATATGACACACATATCAGATAACTAAATGAGGACATGCCATTTACCTTCGTCATTCATTCACGTCACGTCACGCCACATTTGGTATATGTGAAGCTAGCGAACCGGCCGTGAGTGCACTATGAGCGTAGCATGTAGTCATGTTTTACATGACACGCATGTCATGATTATGATGTTTGGACGTGTCATTTACCTTTCTCGTCTATTCACGTCACATAATACGAAGTTTGGTATATGTGAAGCTAGTGAAACGGCCACGAGCGCGCAATGAGCATGCCATGTAGTAACGTTTTACATGACACGCATATCATGATTATTGTGCTTGGGTGTGTTATTTACCTTCGTCATTAATTCACGTCACGTAATACTAAAAAATGGTATATGTGAAGATAGCGAGACGCCCGCGAATGCAAAATGAGCGTGGTATGTAGTCATTTACATACATAACACACATGTCACGATTATCATGTTTGCACCAGTCATATATCTTCGTCATCTATTCACGTCACGTAACGCCTAATTTGGTATATGTGAAGCTAGCGAAACGGCCGCGAACGTGCTATGAGCGTAGCATGTAGTTACGTTTTATATGACACGCATATCATGATTATCATGTTTGGACGTGTCATTTACCTTCGTCGTTTGATCGCGTCTCGTAATACCAAATTTGGTATGTGTGAAGCTAGCACAACGACCATGATGTGCAACATGAGTGTGGCGTGTAGTCATGACATACATAACATGCATATCATAATTTCTACATTACGGCCTGTCACTTATGTTTGACATGCAGTCATGGCATGCAGTCATGTCATACCAATCCAGTCTTCCAATATAACATGCGGACAAAAGCAGCGCAAGAGCAGCAAGACCATTAGATCTAAATCAGAACATTCAAGACATACATATCATGAATTTTTTGTTATGACGAGTAACTTAAGCTCGTAATACAGTCGTGTTATGTCATACCAGTTTTGGTATAGACCCCGTTATCGAAACGGCCTGGAAAGCTAAATGTTGTAGGCAAACAGATAGATAGATAGATAGATAGATAGATAGATAGATAGATAGATAGATAGATACGGCTAAATTCGTCAAAGTTTGCTAAAAGATGCTTCCGGTTTAAAAATCTACGCATAATCATAAAATGATGGTGATAAATGTGCGAATAAGTAAGATCGTTCAGTGTTACCATTAATTACCCGTGACATTGACCACTCGTGCATGTTAATTAATGAAAAAGTGGTGTACAGTTATATGCAATGTTTATTGGTCATAAATGGTACATTGCCTGGAGTGGCGTATTTCAGTTTGCCTGAAGTTGGCAAAGACAATGTCTGGGCAGGTTACCCTGGTAATTCTTGGTTGTTTGCACGCATATGAAAAGCATCGTTGAGTATATAGAGACGTCATATACTGCACAAGCCAGTCAATGTCTGTCACAATCATCATCTCCATTGTCATCGTCATGGCGTATAGTGGGTACCTTGCATATGCTCGGCTACAGTGAATGCCCATGCCACGAACGGACAAGTTTCGACCTTAAGGAGCTTCGCCCCTTAAAGAAAGGGGAGAATAAGACAGATATGGTGTCCCTTGTGTCCCCTGGTTACTCAAGCTCCTCAGGACCTCTTAATAAAGTACCTGATTGACTGACTGACTGATACGAAAAGACTAACACGCGTACACTTGGATACTGAGATAGATGGGCAAATAACTAAAAAAATTGTGGTAGAGCATTCCATCTTTCTATTGAATTTAAATGATGATCCTCATGTTATGTCCTCTTAGGACCCTTGAAATAATAATAATAATAATAATAATAATAATAATAATAATAATAATACTCTGCTTAAAAGTGCTCGGTGCTACTCATAAAAATTCATAGTTTTGGGGAATGCTTTCAGTTGTGTAAGCATGCTCATTCTATCTGTATGCGAATGGACTGTGCAGTGTGCCTAGCTATATAGACAAGGTCTCTCTCGGGGCAAGCTTTATTGTGAAAGAACGCCATCACACCCCGTAAGATAAAGTGGGCTGATGAGACAAAGAAATCAATTGCCTTCAAAAACAAGGGGTGGCAGAGGTAACATAAAGGTGTTCATTGAGAATACACTCGCAGAGGAACATTCAATATGACACAAGCGTATGCACAGCAGAGTCGTTCAAGAAGCACACCATGACTTCTGTTGCTCTGTAAATTAAGAGTGCTCAGGCGGGGATCCCACGGAAGTGGTTCCGCCGAACGTCGTATGTAATCTTAGTAGCTGAGAATAGCATGCAGGTCAACAGGTTAGGGTTCATGGGTGTGCAGCCGCAGTGACAATGCTCTAGTTTTTCGACTCACTCACAGAATTTTGTACACGACACTGATGGCCGTTCCGGTATCGGGAATGAATATCAAGGCCACTGCGTGTAACTACACCTCGCATTTTGACATACATTAAGTAAGTGATTGATGGTATTCCCGTGCCTTTGACCGAGCATTCGAATTCATGTTTCTCTAAATATGGAGGTAGGCATCTATTGCACCATTTCAATGTTTCGAAAACTACTAAGAATATACCCGTTTCTAAATGCTTGTGCAGAAACTAGTAATATAGTATGTGGGGTTTAACGTTTGAAAACCACCACACGATTGAGAGACTCCGTAGTGGAGGGATCCGGAATTGTTGAGTCGTGTTCTTTAATTGACCCTAAATATAAGTCTACTACAGCCTCAAACATTTTCGCTTCCATCGAAAATGCAGCTGCCGCAGCGGCGATTTCATCTCGCGGCCTTCGTGTTCACAGTCGAGTGCCATAACCACTACTATGAGCTCCAACCTAAGAACAAATACGCGCTTCACCCACAATACTGCAGCACGCCTGTCATTGACATGTGCAACACAGCAATAATTGGCGATTTCAATTCGAACCATAAGCCTTTTTTGCTGTTAATGCAAATACTACGCATAAGTAGAATTAAAAGCTTGTCGTTTCTTATTAAAATTATATTTTTGACTGAGCAGTAAAGTTGGAATTTTTGATGAAATTCGCCAAGAAGCAAATATTTTTGACCGAAAACTATCGCAATGAAGACGTGCTTGCAAGGCCCAGTTATATGCCTTAAATACGTGAAAAGACCTGACGTCACGTAAATAGGTGACTGCAATTAGTCGGACAGAACTCTGCCTGGGTGGGAGGGTGACCGCTGTGGGCTGAGCTCACATTTATTTTTAGGCTGTAACCGACTATAGACCACCACGGCGGGGCACTTTTCAACAAACGATGCCGACAAATGTCTAGCGTACCGTTCACGAAGCAACGAATTGTAAGTGTGTGATTTTGGGTAGTTGGTGTGTGCCGATTTTCTAACTGCTATACTATTAGGCATATTGTGCCTAACAATAAGAGATACTGTAAAGTGTATAGATGTCTCCAAAAGCCTTTTAGAAAGGAGGAAATAACACTAGAAGTTTAAGTTACAGATAAATAGGTTTCTCGAAAAAAATAACCAAATGACAGATCACGAAGACTAAGCAGTGCCTCAGAATGCAGTACAGTTGCAGTAAAGGAAAAAAACAAGTCTGAAATAAAAACAAAACACAATTTTTACTGTTTTCCTCTGTGTTTTGTATAGTTGTGTTTTCGTACCAATGGCTCCTACTGATCAACAGCTTTTTCACTGTTTGGCTTAATGAGTGCAACTTATTTCCTGCGCCGCAACTAATGGCGTTTTATTCGCGTGATCAAACAAATTTTATTGAACAATGATTGCAACATGAGTACCTGACCATCATGGAAATGAGACTGAAATCGACGGGGAGGAAAAGGATAAGTGGCGGATAGTGTAGTATGCTTCGGCTGTTCTTAAAATTTATTCTTTGATATCATCATGTGCGCTCATTCTCACTGTATCATTCAGCCTCGAGTACGTGCGGGCACGCACGCACACACGCACACACACACACACACACGCACGCACACACGCACACACGCACACACGCACACACGCACACACGCACACGCATACACTCACTCACACAGACGTTGCTCGTTTTGTTACTTAAGCAGATCCATGTGCTTTACTTTTTACGCTTGTAGTAACGCGGGCGAGGTTAAAAGTAAAAAAAGAAAAGATGGAAGACATTACATTTGATCGCTGATAATCTAAGTCATCGTGATAAAGCTGTGAAACCACTTGGTAAACGTTGAACCATTTTTTTTTGCTATACATCCTTGCATCACGGAGGTGAACTAATGCAGCCTACAGATTAATGGTTCGAGTACGAGTCTAATACAGCGGAGATGCTTTCCCGATGTACTACGGCCCCCCCTCCCCCGGAAATGTCTGTTTGCGCAAATATTATGACCTCGATGTACAGAATGCTTGACGGAAAAGAACACAAGTACAACAAACCTGCAACCATTATCGTCTGTTGAAATATCTAGTCACCAATTGTGATAGGTGTAACCTAAGTTTGTCGGACCCGTCTAGCATGACCACAAAGATCAACGGCGAAGTCGTATGTGCTACAAATACCTTAGAAATTGAAAGAGCTTCCATACCAATCTCGGTTCTCAACGATAATGTAAGGCACGCCATCAGGGATGTCGTGAGTAAATAACTCATACAAAGTGAGTGGCACAAGACATTTTGTAGTAAGTTTCAGGCTGGCACTCGCGTGCTTGCGGTCGGCCAGCTTTCTTCAGACCCAAGAGGAAAACAGCATAGACTTACTATCGCTCTTCTCTTTTTATTTGTACGCCCAGCATTGCACCACACCTGAAATTTCCTCGAAGAACTACTACTTATTCTCCATACAATCTTTGCGTACGAGAACGCAGCAATCTATTGTGATGGGCGCTGCTGTATATGCTAATGATGCCTGTCTGCTTATGTTTGCAAAGGTTCTTCAAGGTCGTCTTATGAGCTGTGCTGTGTCTATTTGTGACTAGTAATTATTGCTGCAGGTCAACCTAGAGGGCAATTTACGGATAATGGTCTGCCCTGACTAACTTGCAAGAACAGCAACTCATGCGGGGAATTTCATAGTGTTAGTGACCTCAATACCCGTAATCAACACAGGGAAAACCTAATGTCAATCATGATTGTGTTTATCACCTGCATTTAGTGATTCTCTAAATTGGAATACACGCTGGATGCGTTTGTAAGACAACAATCCTCGCCGTAGTGGCTGCGGCGCAGCCTGTCTCTCACAAAAAGATAGTGTGGCTGTAAGAAGTTCAGTTTTCTTAAGGCTGCTTCAATGACTATGCTTTCGCACAGGTGGATTTGTCATTTGTTTCTTGTGGCTAATCTCTGATGTCAACGTTGAAGACGTGGTGGGGGGCATAGTGCGATGCCGTCTTCAGAGAGTAGCCACAAGCAAGATGTGGCGAATTCACTTGTGTGAAAATATAGCCATTAAAGCAGTCTTTTGAAAATTGAACTCCTTAGAGCCACACATTTCATTTTGTGTGTGTGACATAAAGGCTGAGCAGCAACTACTGTAGTGAGGATTCTCCTTTTACAACACAAAACGACACGTCAACCACGTGAAACATTTCAACAAGAGTCACCAGAGGGCCACGCATGTAGCTAACTTGAACGTGGCAGAGTTTCCGCAACAATGGGCCATAGCGCTCGCAGTCCCCATGAGATATAATCCTGTTATAATTCTGCAGCAACAGCTTTTTACCTACCCGAACAATTGAATAGGGTGAAAGAGCTCTTTCTCTTTAGCCTGTGCGACTACTGTCACCTCTTGCATTGTTATTGACGGGAAGATTGCTACGCAAAACTACACCAGGGGCCTCATCTCACCACAAACAAAGTACAGACTTAAAAGCCTATCTCAGTCGTGTCACTACCTTGGTAATTTAATCAGAGCTCTAGGTCATTTGGGCTTTGCCGGTAACAAAGCCACTCATAACGCTGCTCAAAAAATCTTCCCTTGGGCACGTCACCCGTTATCAGAGCAGTAATTCTCACGATGAGCGCAGATGTCAAGTACTGGTGCAGCCACGCGAAATACAGAATAGTCATGCATGATGAACCCCTAATTATTCAACGTATAGGGTCAGAATAAAGTACCGATCCCCTGGGAGGTCCCTGAATAAGCACCAGTCAATAACAATGGCAGTGATTAGGGGCACGCGCATTCCTATACCCACGTTGCATTGTCGCATATACCAATACGTTTATACCCAAAATTGGACAGCTTGCGAGATGGCTCGAGTAACCTAGACCACAATATCTGGGCATGTCTAACAGCTTGCTACACGAGCCATGAAACACAGCTCCAACCCTACATTCAGGATAACTACAACCAGATAACCGATTCTGGGCATTCCTGCTGGCCGAAGACGCCCACAAGACACAATGTCTGGCCGCCAGCTGAAGGTGAAACACTCCGGTAGGGCTAGTCTCCCAGCCCCAGCTTCCATTCACCCCAGCAAGAATAAAAAAAGCTTTGTCTTTCCCTCACTCTCCAATAGTAATAACAAATATGTGGAAGCTTACGACAATGAATAATACTCGACAGGATGCAAAAAGGTATGAAACATGCAATCTTAAGATACTTCCGATCAGTTCCGTGTCTACCGCAACAACACTTAGTGGTCAAGGGACGTCATGAAAGTAACTGGCCGCTTGAATTAATTTAGCACAACCGCAAAGAACCACAGCTAACTCCGCAAAGCAGGTCTTAGCACAATTTTCTATGGATATAAATTGAATAGATAGAGTGTTATGAGTTTGACACGAAGTATAAAATTTTGTTCGATAGACTGTCACGTTGTGTGTTTTGGTGACCGGCACATTGTGTTGGCTCAAGCGAGATAAACACATGAAGGCAGGTACGCCTAACACAGACACAACCTTCATAAGATAGAAACGAATATAAGTACACGAAAAAATCGAAACACGTAAACCTTGAACAATAAATATATAGGTCTTTTCTGCGCTAGACGCTACTAACGTCCCTCACTCTAGCTAACTAACGTCTGCCTAGAAATGCTGGTGTCTCACGCAAAGTCAGACGCTGTCAGAATGTCGTCGCTTCGTGCATCATTGGTGGCTATGTTGCGCGGTGCGTTCCTGCCAAAGCCCATTGCTGGCCAGGGCACGCATGCCACTAGGCACTCCTGGCACACCCAGCCTTCTATGGCACGTGAGCAGTTGGCTGGGTGGACGGGCGGCTGCGAGCCCGGACGCATTGAAGGTCAGCGGCGTGACCCCGACCCATCCCGGCAGTTGACCCTGAAGCTGGCCAGCTGGATGCCTGATGAATGAAAACGGCAGCTCGCCGAAGCTCTCAGACTGGGGCAAGACCCAGACCACCCGGAACATGAACCGTCTTCTTCTCTGTTCTGGCCTACGAAACGTGCCGGGTGCCTTAAAGCACATCGTGACAACGTTAGCGAGCCTGTCGAGGATCCATTTATATTTGGCACGTGCCCTGGACTGTTTTGATTGATTTGTGTGGTTTGACGTCCCAAAACCAACATATGGTTATGAGAGACGCCATAGTGGAGGGCTCCGGAAATTTTCATCACCTGGGGTTCTTTAACGTGGACCCAAACCTGAGCACATGGGCCTACAACATTTCCTCCCTGGACTGTTTTGAGCGGCGCGATAAACCTTGAATGGTTACTGGGGGCTGTACATGCCGCGGGCTTCTCAGCAGAAGGTATTATAGAGTTGTACTGCCACGACCGGAAGAGATAAAGAGAAGAATGTGCTAAGGCACCGGAGGCTGCAAAAGAGCAGGTGGAGAAATGTGAAGCAGCAGATGAGCGCGCTTATAACCACATGATGAGAGAAAAGAAGATCGTAAAAAAGGAGTGGCAGCTACGCGCTATTAACAGTACTGAAGCATATAGATAGCTGCAAGTTGAACAAGAGACATGCAAAAAAAAAGGCAGCTGGAGCTTGAAAGTCTCTATGAGAAACAAAATTGGCCCCGTATCTGCATGTTAATCTGCAAATGTCGTCGAAAGACGATAGTCTTGCGCCTGGAGAGATTGAACAAAATGTTTATTTGATGTTCTGTGCAAGAAAATCGGTGAATGGTATTCTGAAGGCGCTGCGTTAGAGTTCCTCGAGCGTGCAGCGGAGGCGAACGAGCACACCAAGTCCCGTCACCTGTGAGACATGAGCGATATCTGGCAGTTATCTTGGAAAACGAAACGCGGGGCTCTGAGACGGGCGTGCGTTCCCGTCTCAGAGGTGATAAGGTGTAGAAAATGAGGCGATGGGTAGGTGCCACCACCGTGTCGTCTTAGAAAAGCATTGGAAACACTTCCCTTTTCATGCAAGCGTTTCACAGTCAGCGTCGCGTGATAAACGCTATGGTTCTTAGAATAACTTATGTATTCCTTTTCTAATGAAAGACGAACATGCAGAATATATACGTGTTGTAATGATGGCTCAGATATGCGCGATGATTGCTTTCTAACTGACAATCGCACAAGCATGAACGCTGAAGCTTGAGCAACATTGGTGGACACTGCGGATGGGGTCGGCCGTTTGGCATATTCGCTGGTATAGTTTATAGTGCCCGGTAACGTTAAGTGTGAACAAACAGATAAACGGACAGGCAGGCAGGCCAAAAGTTTTGCGTCGAAGTCCCCAAGAAAGACTATCGTCTTTAAAAGCAGTTAGAGCCGGAAAAGGAAAAGTCGCAGGAGTGCCTTAAGCTGGTAAAATACAAAGATACGCAGAGTGACAGCAAGGAGTGCAGGCCAGTGATAGATGTGCGTCCCACAAACAACCTTTTCGAGACCGAGTGGAATTTTATAATTAAGAATAGCCTCAAACCTTGCCATGGCTTTACATCAGTACTGGAATCTCACATGAACAATAGCAAGAGATGGCAAAGACAAAGACAGTACGACGTGAGCAGTGAAGGACTTGATGCGGTTTCTGGGGTTTCTGAGGGTTCTGAAGGGCTGATCACCTGAATATATGTGTATACGGTAAACTTTTGTAGGAAAAAGGAAGGTTCTCTCGTGCACAAAGCCGCTTGGACGTTGATGTATCAGTGCGCAGGGAGGCAACGCCTAATGTTTGGATAGAACCCTTGCGGCGCGAATTTTGTTGAACGTCTGGTTGTTGTCAAGCACGTTTTTAAAGACGCGTCTAACCGAAAACGACGCAATGCGTCTTTCTTGCATGATCATTCTCAGCCAATGAAAACGTGCTTTCTCATGGTATGGGACACCATAACATAAGCACGTAGTTCAATGAGCGGTAAATGTTTTTGGATTGCCGACTTTGGTAAACGGATTCAAGTAGTTTTTAGAGATGTGCGGATAGGGCAATATGGTGTTATGAACATATGTCAATGTGTTGGATGGAATTTAAGTGGTGATATTCTGGCGTGCTAATATTCACTGTTCTTAGGTCATTAAGAAACTGAAGTATTGTGTGTGTTGGTCTGGTGAAGTGTTGGTGACGTATGATGAAGTGTTGTTGATGAGTGGTGAAGTGCGGTGAGGGGTAGTGCGGTGTCATAAATTTTTGCACAGAAAAAACTTGAAAAGTTGGAGGCATTGTCAAGGATGACAACTAAAACGATAGAAGACGAGTAAGAAGGAAAGAAATGGACGGAGCTCGAGAAAGAGATAGCAAAGAAAGAAAATGAGAGGTGCGCGTGTGCACGCGAAATTGGAGGAGCGCGGGCAAAAGAGAACCTTCGCTGTGACGGCTGAGAAGGCGGCGGGGGGTCGAGGCAGCCAAGGTTAGGCCTCAGGACTGCAATGCTTCGACAGCCACCCGAATTCGTACCTCAGCGAGCTGCCATCTTCATGGCTACGATCGTCAAGCTAGCGGGTGGTGCAGTGAGTGGCCGGGACAGGGCAACTTCACGCCGCCGACCTCGACCGAGCCCTGGCTCGTGGACACCCGTCTGCCACGTCAACGGCGCATGGGTCAGAGTGGTTTTAGAGGTGCCCGGAGTTCCTGCTGGCACCATGACTTCTACCACCAAACGGGAACGACGTCGCGTATGTCACCTCGTTGACGGAGGGCCCTTTCACACCAGCAAATACAACAGCATGAACGGGCGTGGTGAGCGGCGCTTGAGGGTCGGTAGCCGATACCTTACATTCAGTTCGTCCTAGAATCGTTAGTTGCTGAGTGTGACTATAGGGACGCGTGAAGGACTTAGCCTTTGTAGGGCTTAATTAGTGTGTTTAGAGTAGGCCTAGTTGTTGAGAGATATTTTCATGTCTTTTGAGTTACTTGTTTAAAACCGTGTGCGTGCAATGAAGGTTGTGTTTTTGTACCACAAACCGTGTGTCCGCTTCATGTGTCAATCCTGCTGACTCGAGCAAACCGAGCGGGGCAGTGATTTTTCGTACTATACGCCGAAGAATTCCCATTCAGAGACATCAAAACTCTCTATTTCGGCGATTTTTTCGTGCAAGCGCTGAATGAGTTCCCAGCATATTTCCTTGCATAACAACACTAATTTCCGCCCACATCCACGCACACTAATATTATATTTACATGTGCCTGACATACTGGCGACTCTTAAAATCACGACTAGCCCGTCCGCTGCACCACAACAAAAGCATGGCTTTAATAATTCATATTCTGTCAGTACACTGCGAATCGTGGGCTTCAAGTCTAACACTAAGAGTGAACTAGAAATCACTCCGCGTAAATATTAGAAACAAATCTCAAGGGCTATGCTTGCGCTGTGCATGCGCCAGAACAGATTACAGCAGTTCAAGGCGCACTGTGACTGCGAACTCTCGGTCGTCGTGGAAGAATTTAACCAATCCTGAAATTCTCTGCAATATCACGAAGATTTCTTTTTCCCTTTGGCTCAAAATGACAAGCGAATATTATCCGAAATATTAAAAATTTCCTGCAGGCAATATCACTGGAGGCCGGTGATAACGTGATGTAGACTAAAAGGCAAGATGGCCCATGCTCGTGTCCAAATGACATTTTATTCCCACAAAGATAATAAATATTCAGCAGAGCTATGCTGCGGCTCCTCCTAAGCAGTGTTCTATACAGAACGGCGTTCCAAGGAATGACGTTCCAGGAACTAGTTCCTTTAGAGAGGAACGGAGCAACGCCACCGTTCATTCAAGATTGGTGGAACTATAACAGTAACGCCTTGCGTTTACGATGGAATCGCTTGGGGTCGACGTTCCTATAGCAAATGGTATATGACATACGGGCAGGTACACGCATGGCGCACATCCCACAAAACAGACCGGATGGCTGACTTCGTCAGGTGACTATGCTATGCTGCATCCTGGTTTTCAGTTCAAGGCACCTGCTGGAGGTGCAGGGAAGTCCGCGACGCCGAGACCGGCAGGCGTCTGCTGGTTCATGATGATAATTTTTATTCTACGGTGGACGGGAAACCTTGAGCATAGCAGCTCTGCTGTGAAAAATGGATAGATATATAAACGGACGACCGACCGACCGACTGACCAACCGACCGTCCGACCGACCGACCGACCGAACGACCGACCGACCGACCGACCGACCGACCGACCGACCGACCGACCGACTTACCGACCGACGCTCAAAGTGCCTGCAGTATGCCAAAAATGCTCTGCATTCAAAAAAGAGTACGAGACCGAATAATAGAGAGGGAAATGCTGAGAAATATGTAACTGCAGTTATACAAGCTTTTAGCATGGCCGGGGCTCTCTGTAAAAAAAGAACGACCGGTAGTTTTTATTTATATTACTTTCACCTACGTATAACCTAGGGTCAGAAATGCTAAATTCATATAGTATATGCACCTTGATGTGAGCCTTTAGTTGGTTACTTTTTTTCGCTTTAGGTTTATGAAACACTATATTTCTGATGAAAAATTCATTGCAACGCTAATGTGACAACACGTTGAAATTTACGAAATCTAACTGTAACGTGTTCTTTTCATTTTACAGTAACTTGTAACAGGAACTCAGTCCAATATTGGTAATTAACGAAGAACTAGCTTTCATTACTGTAGTAGAAAGCGTGTATAACGCTGCTTCTAAAGAATGAAGAACTTTATTGGCCTAGTGAGTGCGGGGGCCCTTACGAGCCACGGGCCCCCGCACGGCCTCCTCATCGCGCCTATATGTCGAGACCATTCTGATCCAGGACACTCACACGATGCTTCACAGAGTGAAGCTGTGTGTCCAGATCCTGCGATGCAAGGAGGACCTCTATTATTCCCATGTTATGATGGCTGGTTTACTCTGTGGAGTAGGATCGGCAGGGTAGCCTAAGATGATGCGGTCTAAGGTGGCGGGCTACTCTCCACTGAGAGTGTACGTACTCTGGAGAAATGGGACAGAACTTAAGGGGCGGGAAGAGTTCGGTTCAGGAGTCGCCTCTAAATGATATGTTGGTGGTGGGAAAGGCGGGTTGGGGAAAAGAGTAGAGGTGACGGGCAAGGCATGCTTATTTTGTGAGTTCAGATAATGTGTGTGCCCACTCTCTCGAGAATTCCCGGCGGGGTCACCATTTACCCGGATGATAAGTCATCGGGTTATTTTATCGGCGGCTTCATTTCCTGAATTGTAAAAATGAGCCGGCCCCCACACGAGTTAAATAAGTCTATCGGCATTTACGATACACACCCTCAATATTTGCCACGCGGGACCATGGACGTATTCACGGGCAAAGTTGGGAATGGTTCTGTTTGAACGATTCAATATATAAGCTACATTGGTCTTGGCCATCGCAAACGCTACTAGCAGCTTAATCGCTTTCTTCAGGATGAAGGAGTGATTTGTGATGCCTGTTTATACTGTGGATAGTGAAATGTGCGGGTGGATGCTCTTTTGATGAATCAAAATGTATTACCATGAGATGTAATGAACTGTACCGAGTTTCTCAAGTGATGCTTTTATTCAGAATAGCAATGGAAGCCATAAAATAAGCCGTAGAAGTGGATGTAAAAAATAGTACATATTTTGGAAAACACAGCGTGAAGCTCCTGTTTGCAGAAAAAGGGCAAGGTGAGCGAGTTGGTTTTGATTAGTCGCAGTTTGCGCAACTTTAAAACCAAGAGAAAATAAAGAAGCGCCTCGTCATGTTTTCTTTTTCGAGATCTTGTCTGTGTTTTGAGGTTATAGTGTTACCCAAAGCCCGATAAATCGTTGTATTCACTCAGAGCATCGAGATTTCCGTAGCTCAATATAAATATTCATGGATTTATTTTTTTATATTAGGGCAGCTTACGAAAACGTGGTCAAGGAACTCATACGTAGAATTGAAGAACGGGTGCCCAGAAGACTATTTAGGGGCACTGGTGAAAGGTACTTCAAACTGTATTAAAAGCAGCAACAGAAAATGTCTGAAGAAATATAGGAGAAATGCATTGAGGACTCAAGGAAGTATGCACTATGCGAGTAAATGTAGGTGTATTATGAGGAATCATGCGGGTCTTCATCGCGAATAAAAAGATTTGAAAGCGTCGACAGGAGGTGGCATGTTCATTGGAAGAACATTTCCCATCTCTCAAAAGGAGCGCCGTCTGGGCCCACATTTTGCTGCGCGCATGCGTAGAAAACCCGTTCGCTCTGTGCTAATTCGCAAGAACCATTCCAACCACCCTCGCTGTTATTAAGGGCAGCTTTTGGTGACTAGTGTTTGCGTTTCTCGGCGTCTCGATTATTCAGTTTACCTGGCGCACCCTGAGCACGCACCACGGCCCGGCATAAGTGGGCTCCCGCGCTTGAAAAGTGCTGCAGTCGATGCCGCTGGCGAACGACGTGTTTGCTAAGCTTAGCCGATATGAGAGATGGTGAAGGGGAAAAAAGCGCCTCAATAAAGGCCGTCTCGTCACGCTGCAGGCATAAACTGACCGGAACTCGCCGACTTGGAACACGGCTGAACATGGGGTCTTGATAATGGCTGCTTACACCAAGACCCTTGTTATATAAACTGCGTTTCATAGAAAATAGTACGGTATCATAGGCTATGGTAGCTTGAGGACAAGTGCCATGTTTGAGATGTTGGAACTCAGAGGCATGCGTTACATTCGTTAGATAGTACAGGCGGGGAAGAGCCACTGCGTAGCTCGCATTCACCCTGACGGGTCTTGATGTTCTGTGCCTTTTGGCTTTATTTGTTCACTTTTTTCGGAAATATTCATTCATTATTCACGTCCCCATGCCCTTCCTCACAGTACAGGGTAACAAACCGGATTTCCATCTCGTTGACCTCCCTGTCTTCTCTCCTCTTGTCTTCTCTCCCCATCTATGACGCAAGTGAATGAACCAAACGTTTCGTTGGATAAAAAAGCACGGTGAGCATAATCAGTTTTTTTATACGCCGTTTTCAGGTAATATATTACAGTAAATATTAAAAATCTGCCATTGATCAATAATAATAATAATAATAATAATAATAATAATAATAATATAATAATAATAATATTAATAAGCTGGGGTTTCGAGAGCCAAAACGAGCATAACATAATGAAAGGCATCGTATAGTAGAGGACTCCGGAAAATTCGGTCAACTGAATTTCTATAACGTGCACCCAAATACAATTACGCAGGCCTCTAGCATTTGACCTCCATCAAAATGCGACCGCTGCTGCCAGCATCGAATCCGCGACCATTGTGTGCACAGCCCAGTCACGCAACCACCACGGCAGCAGCATTGAGAAAGCTTTGGTAAACATCAATTGCTTTCGTAACAACTGAACTTTCTCCTTTTTTCCCGTCTAGAATCGCCAGAAAAAAGCAGGGGAGTGTGGGTGAAGGTAGTTTGACCATTTAAGTTTGTCGATTTTGAGGAATTAAGCTAAAGGTAGTACCATTTCATAACTGTTGTTACGAATTCGAGTTTGATGGCATCCCACTGCTGCCACCACTATTAGGAATTCGCTGTGTTCAGGTGGTAGCGGTAGCAAAGAGCGGCGTCGCTAAAGCCTTCGTCCAAAGGTGGAATAAAGAGGCAAACATTTAGAAAACAGCATCAGGTAGGAACGTTCACTATTCGCAACTTTCACAGTTGGTGGCGTCGCCATGTGACATCCCTCGTAACTTTTCGCTTGGGAGATGCCCACGAAGCCATCCTGTGCCATCGTTCAGTCAGCCTCACTTTGGTGGTTCGCTGGTGCTTTATACACAGTAAAAATTTTTGCACCCAAAAGGGTGTAAAAAGGGTGTTTTTACGAGAAAGCACCCTTTGCAACACCCTTTAACACCCATAAATGGTCGACTGAAAAAAAAGCACCCCTTTGTTAGGGTGCTTGCCTCAATAGCACCCTAAAATAGGCTCTAAGGGTGCTTTTGTGCCTGAGAAGGGTGTAGGTGCCGATTCATCAGATGGAATATGCAGCATAAGAAGAACACATAATTATAATATTTGGGATTTTACGTCTCAAAAACCTCGATATGATTATGAGGGTCGTCGTAGTGGAAGGCTGCAGAGATTTTCACAGTGCAAAGGCTTCTACCTTTTCGCCTCCGCCTTATTTCGACTGCCACGGCCGGCATCAAACCCGCGATCTTCGGATTGGCGGCCGAGCAGCGCAGCTACTGCACGAATATGTGGACGTTGCGTTAAATGACGGCCTAATTGACTTAGAATGTGTGAAGGTGCTCTCCGAATACAGCAGAATGTCAGCAGAAGCAAATCGCGTTTAATCTATAATGGCAATTAACTGCAATCCATGTTACGAAAGCTTTCCTTAGCGTTGGTTATAAGCTGCATGTTTGCTATGGATTATATACACACAAATAATGTTCGCCCGAGTATGGGTGGGTGTGTGTGCGTGTAAGCGCGATTGTGTGTACACCCGTGCATGTGTGCGTGCGCGCGTATGTGCGAGTCCGTGCTTGTGTTAAGCGTGCCTGTGCACATGTGTACGCCCATGCATGCGTGCGTTTACGGTCGCGCGTGTGTGTAGCCGTATGTGTGTATACGGTATGTGTGTGCGCCTGTGAATAAGTATGCGTGTGTATCAGCCCGAGCACCCTCGAATTTCGTGTGTGTGTGTGTGTGTGTGCGGGGGGGAGGGGAGGCACTGCTTCTTATTGTTTAAGGTCCCACACCTGTTCAGACTGGGAGTCTATATGGGAGGTGGCTTAAGGAATGGCGGTGGTCAACGCACTGTACACGGACTATTCAGTACATGGAAAACAGCTGCACAATTTCGTACCTGATCGTTGCTTACGAACTTGCTGTGGTAGCTGATTAGCTACGCTGAGGTGCTTCTACGCTCGAAAACGTGGGTTATGAACAATTCCCACGGAAAGCTGTCGCTGCACTTATGCACAACCATCGTTTATATTAACAACGTTTAACAAGAACGCGCCCTGCCTTTGCTACAGGTGCTTAGCTAGCTCTTCGGGCAACCATATGGAATTATGTGCTGATCATGTGGTCAGCAAAAAGTTTGTTATAACAACCTCGGCACGTTTCGTGGTGCGTGCAAGCCTTCTAAACTTCCGCGACTGTGGATTAATTTGTTCCAGCTTCGACTACGCATTCAGAGTTTGCGGCATCATACGCGGAAGTGCCAGACACAGACAATGCAAAAAGAAATTCCTCTGGAAAAAGGTGTAGCGATGCTCTCCCGCTAATGCCACCAAGGACGAAATAATTATTGTTTCCGGTCATTCCATGGTGCACTTTGTTTTCCGCAAGTTTTGCTTCACTATTTTTCGCCCACTGCAATCGCATTCCGTCAAAATACTCAAAGAACCCGAGGCTGGTAAATAGCCTGCGTCGCTATGCGACTGGCTGGAAGGAGAGCTGCCATTTACAAGGAGTCATTCCGGGACGAACGGCCGTCCGCCGTATGCGCTATAGCGTATGCCTTTCGGCGCCCTCCTGGCGGGTTTCAAGCTCCTCCCCCCATTCCACCCCGCTCACCACGGCCAGCGTTGCTCCTACAACGGCGGCGTAGATAAGCGAATAGTTGCGTCACCGAACACCAGCGTCGACAGCTGCGGCGCCGCCAGTGCCTCCTCCTTCTCTATCTCAACGTCGCTCTCTCTGTCTCATCGTCTTTCAAATGCGTTGCGTTGGTCTGGGGTCTTGGCCGCTGTGTGTGTGCTAGCGAACAGGCGCATATTCAATAGTGGTCACGCATGACACCGTGTTCGAAGTGACGCTCGGATTAAGGAATATTCTTGGAGTGGCGGACACGGACAACGTGGACCTGTTAACGGTGAGTGTACTGTTTTCGTAGGTAGTAATCATACAGCGCTAGCTGGGCGCCTGCAGCAGCTCTGCCGAAGTAGGCTGCCAGCCATTTACAACAGCATGCGTTCGCGGGCCTGTTGCAGATGCCCGATTAAACGTGTGACTTAACGAGTTCACACTGCTATGCGCGATGTTGTGTAAGTGCCTGCATCACTCATACAGTGAGTGATGTGATCACTTAACAAGGGCGGGATTAGTTGCTGATCGCACATTGTCTCTACACTGCACAAAGTGATTGATATTGTTTTAAGATGTGCTTTGGGCTACATCGTAATAACATTTCTATTAATACTCAAAAGTGCAACATGCTTCTGTAGGTGTAAGCGTAAAAAAGAAAGAAAAAGAAAAATTATGTACAGAGGCGCACTGTACGAAATGGCTTTTTTTTGCTTAAAGACGGTATAGTTGGAGGTGCTGATATGCCGCGATGCTCCCAGCACGTGCGCCTCGGTCTTTTAAGCTATTTAGGACAAGTGCCATCAGCAACAGGGAAAGATCTAGCAGACTTCCAAAGGCGCGTTGTTGTGGCCATCGCCGTGCGTTGTTTTCCCTCGTTTCTGTTTGCTGTTTTTGTGCTTCGCTTTTATCTGCGATAATTTTCGGCATTATAACAGAATCGAGAGAGTATACGTGACTGTTGGAGCTATGTGCGGTTTCTCTAGCATAAGTCATGGCTGCTGCAACGTAGTCGGCGTCCGCGCGCGTTGGTGTCGTTCGAGCGCTCTTACTTGCGTGATTGTGTTTAACTGAGTATTTAGGCACGGGTTACGTTTGTAAATTTCGTAGTCAATAATCGCTAATAGCGTGCCCCTGACTGCCATCATTGGATGGGCTTGGTTGTCGAAATATGCCAGACGCTTTTTCTGAAAGCAAGCTTTGAATTTTTTTTTATAAAGAAGTACTTTCATACGTGCAAGGCAGTGCCTATTGCAGGCCCGCAACTCTTTAAAAACTGGACGAGCTATCACATCTTTTATCAAATTACAATGAATTAAGATGATTGAATTATAGATGACGAATTTCTGTGCTAGATTAGGTGCACAAAACACATGTTCGCAGCCCTACGTCTAGAAAGCAGGCAAATAGGAAGCACAGCGTCAAATTTGGATTAGATTCCATTGACGGAGCGTCTTGTGGGAGTAGAAAGAACGAGAAAATTGTTCATTTTTGATGCCCTTATAGAGGCAGTCAGAATTGCACTGATTGGTGACTTGTAACAATTCCTCAGATTGTTAGAGGCGTGATTAAAGTCAGTAAATCTTTTACTTTTTTTTTTGCAGACCTCTTTGCTAGTGCCACGCCCAAGATCATTTGTTCTCATGTAAAAGAGAAAGCAGAGATGTCTTCACTGTTTGTACATGAAGAGGTAAGTTTCTTGTGCATTTTGATTAATGTTACATGTTCTGAACGTTGTACTTTAGGAATTGTTTTTCAGCTGGCTCACTACTCTAGAAGGAATTTGACTCTTAGGTGAGTTCAGGCTTTCGTAAGTGCCATTTTTAAGCTGTAGTCTTGAACTTCATCTCATTTCGGGAATTTGCTGTATGCTCGAAAACTCTTATCATTATCATACGAAATTATTGGAATGTATGGGTTGTATGCTTCGAGTTCAGTGTAATGTCAATTACACGCCATTTCGAAGGATACACACTACACATTCTTTATATATGGTGCTGCCAGAACAGCACGAACATCCTTTTATGAGAAGTCATATTTGCTCTTATTACAGGATGGGAGGGTGCCGCTGACGTCCTGCGTAGTCTACCCCCCGGCCCCAGCCTAGAGCAAGCCTACTTCCTGAACCTCCACATGGATAACCGAAAAATCTTCCGTGTCAGTAATGACGAAGAAGGAGTGACAGCACTGATGAGTTGATTTTTTTTATTTTCAACATTGTCTACGGCCGCAAGGCCTTTAACATCCACTGTGATTGAGCGGCTTTTTCTCGGCGTGAGTTTGGAGTTTATCAAAGAAGTTGTTCAGGCAGTACGACGCTGAAGATTTCAGTGTCACAATGCCTGAACAACTTTTTCTAGTGTGGTCATGGTAGATGAACAAACATTGTTATTTGTGTAAGTTATTTTGCTTAAATATAGCTGACCATTCCATGCCAAACGTCCCAGCCACTTTGGCGACCATCTGAATTGTATTTGAAAAAAAAAGTGCTGACTTACTGCGTTGAAAACAGTGAACTGCTAGAATATTTCAGCGAGAAAAAAAGTTTTGTTCATGTGGCTGGCTTATAACTTCCTGGCATAATGCCGTCTGTGTGCTGTTTGTGGAAAATTTCGTTTTAAAACTACCGCTTATTTTTTCTAAAGCAAATTCGGTCTACCTGTTAAGCAAATGTACTTCTGTAAGGTATTTGAAGCTGAATAATAATAGTGCAATTGTTTTGCCACATTCGCTTCCAAGAATAAAGCCAAAATGTGTTATGTTTGCATTTTTATTGCAATTTTGCACTTTGTATGAATATCTGAACAGTGAATACTAACTCCACAGAAGGTATATTATGAGGAAAAAATATCTTTAGACTTCTCAAGCTGCTGAAATATACGAGAAAATATCACGAATTTCACAAAATTGTGATTTTTGTCCGTATTGAGATGCAATTTGCTTCATGTTGTGATACAATGAAAACTCATCATTATATCGAAATTGTAAGAAAATGAAATTTTTTCTGTAATAAAAATCGTATCGCAAAAAGGACAGGAAAGAGCGCTGTCAACTGAATTTTATTGAAGGTGCTACGAGCGTTTTTATACTGAGCACAAGACCAGGGCTCATCTGCAACAACACATGTGTGATCATGACAAAATAATTTTAACCGAGAAAAGAATACTCTTTTTCGGAAAAGATAAGTGAAGGTGTACTGATGCATTGATCCTTGGCCTTCCTAATAAAAAGTTCTAAAATCTCTCATTTTTCTGCTTGCTTTTTTTTTTCAAAAACCGTGTTTTATGAAACCTAGGACTACACTTACATTCTTTACAGAGCCCGGCCATGAGACTACTATAGCCCTTCTTAACATTTAAAGCATGCTGTCTTGCTTGATCATTGAAGCATTGCCTAGTTTGTCCTATGTTTACTTTTCCACGTGTTAGCGGTATCTCATACACATTAGATTGGCATTCAGTAAACCTATTCTAGCGACGAATGGTGCAAGATTGACTATTCCTGTTGCTGTAAGTACATGCACTTTTGAAAGCTTGCAAGGGGTAGAAAACAACAATGTCATATCTGCTGGCTCTTTTCCTAAAATTGTGAGACACCTTATGTACATAGTACCGTGTGACATGCAAAGGTGATTGGTCATTCTCTTTTTCTTTTGGTCCTGTTTCCTTTAACTTTAGTTTCTGCAGGAGGGTTTCGCAAACAAGTGTGATGATGCTGTTGGGGTATTGGCTGGTGCTATCAGCCCAGGAGTGCTAAGAATGTTCTGCCTTTTCAAAGTGGGCATTCAAAATTAGTAGAAAGAGGAATTGATACCACATGTATTCAGGCCACCCTTCAGAAGTCATGTTAGCACAAGGGTGAGGTCAGGTTTAAAAACCAGATTAAAAGACTAACAGATGCTGGGTATCCCAACAAAATCATCACACCCGTTTGCGAAACCCTCCTGCAGAAAGTAAAGTTAAAGAAGACAGGACCAACAAAAAACAATGACCAAAACCTTTGCATGTTATACCACATCATGTGTCTCACAATTAAAAAAATAGCCAGCAGATATGATATTAGCGTGTTGTTTTCCACCCCTTGCAAGCTTTCAAAAGTGTGTGTACTAAACAGCAACAGGAATAGTCAATCTTGCCGCATTCGTCACGAGAATAGGTTTTCTTAATGCCAATTTAACGTTTGTAGAAGGATTTGTTATCAGGTAAACCAATGATCAGTGCATCACTACACGTTCACTTATCCTTTCCGAGAGGGAGTATTCTTTTCACAGTTAAGATTATTTTGTAGTGCTCACACGTGTCGTCGCGCATGAATACGGTTCTTGTACTCCGTATAAAAGCGCTCGTAGCACATTCATTAAATTCAGTTGACAGTCGGTGCTCTTTCCTGTCCTTTCTGTCTCTTCCTAAATTTGTCGCGCTGTGACTAGCACACAACCACGATGAACCAACTCTCCCAAATTAAGCTCTTGTTACGTAACGCGTAGACCGAGTTTCGTATGGAAAGAAGGAGCGGTGATTTTAAAATAAAATTTTTCACATACAGCACCTAGACGGCATTCCAGGAAGTTCAGAGAGCAGCCACGTGACCAAATATTTTTCCTCTCCTAAATATTCCAGAAGTTCACTATTTTCAATGCAGCACGAGTTTTTCGAATACATTTGAGATGGTTGCCAAAATGGCTGGGACATTTGGCATAAAGTGACCCAGCTGTGTCATTAGCCATAATTATGCATTACTTCTTTTGTTTTTTGTGTGTTTTGACTCAGTTTTGTGTTCGTTTTTAGCTTATTGTGTTTTTGATCATTGTATTGGTTTCTTAAGTATTCGCTAAAGATATATGTGCGAAAACCCGTATATGTTTGCATGTACATCATTTCTCATAACCAATTGTTATACATCCAGGAATACAAAGCTTAATGCACTGTGATTGTATACATTTGAAAACACTATCCATATATATTTTTGTGTGCATCACTTTTTGGGAACGATTGTGTACATGAAGGCGTATATAGTGAAATCATGGTGATTGTATATATTTGAAAGAATCATAAGTATATATTTGCCTGTATTTCATTCCTATTAACCGATTGTGTACATGAAGGAGTATTAAACTGGAAACCACTGGGATTGTAGATACTTGAAAGAATTATAGGGATATATTAGCGTATATTTCATTTGTAGTCTCTATGTACTTGAAGCAGTATACTAAACTGAAACCAGTGTAATTGTATGTTGCAAAGAATTGTCAATGAAGTGAAACTGAATAAATATAATAAACATTTGAGGTGTTGCATGTGTAGTGTACGTATACGTGAACGTATATCTGGTGAAAAAGTTGTGTGGCAGAAGAAAAGTTTATGTTTTATTTGCCTATTAAATAAACGCAATATGCAAGGGCAGCAAGGCTTCATTTTTTGTAACGCGCATTATGCATATACTTTGAAGTATATATAGATCCAGCAGAAGTTCATACACGATAGTACGCGTTTATATTTTTGCCCAGACGCAATGAATGGAGCTCGACAGGTGGTGCACCATTGATAATCAGGACCACTTTCTTCAAGTAGTGTGTAATCAGTGCATGCTGATATCTATTAGTGCAGTCTAAAAGAATACTGGCACCCCTGCCATGGCGGGCACTCAACACACTTGTGCACCCTTCTCGCACCCTCCTCAGAGGGTGCTAAAAAAGTGATGGACATCGAAGGCACCCTTCCTTAAGGGTGTTTTTGTAACACCCTACAGTTTTTTTACATGTACACCCTATTCTAAGGGTGCATGAAGAAGCACCCTTTTTGGAAGGTGCTGAATTAACACCCTTAGGGTGTCGTCCACGGGACAAGCTCATTTACACCCTTCTGGGTGTAAAAATTTTTACTGTGTATTTTGTCGCTGGCTACAGGTATTCTGAATTTGGTAAAGAACTACCTCAGTCGAAAACGTACTGCGAGCCGTAGTAGCAATTATTTACTCTTTCTTGTTT
Source organism: Rhipicephalus microplus (assembly GCF_043290135.1). Taxonomy (NCBI): domain Eukaryota; kingdom Metazoa; phylum Arthropoda; class Arachnida; order Ixodida; family Ixodidae; genus Rhipicephalus; species Rhipicephalus microplus. Next base: position 87,757,637 of record NC_134710.1, on the reverse strand, counting down.
GCTTGTTGAGTTAGAAGAATCACGAAATATGTTGGATATTGCTGTGCAGATGCCATTCAGTGAAAGGCGAGGTTTCCTGCTTCGCACCAGCACGCCCGCTTGATCTTCCCCGGCTGTGGCACGAGCGGCGTTCTAACGCTGTACGTGAATTCCTTCACACCGATGTGTCCGGCTTTCAAAAGTCCTTTTCCTTCAATATACGCCGCACACGCGTTTCTCAACACGCAGCGTGGGATATATTACATGCTAGAAAGATGACCTTCTCAGCAAAGCCTTGACAACATGGTGGCTGCAGCCGAAAATGCTACAAAGTTTAACTTGGCGGGCACACCGCCGGTGGCTGCTGGCGCGCCGGCTACACGATCCCCCAACGACAGCCATGTTGGGTTTGCATTAGCGCCCTCTCTAGACGGTGAGAGTTGTGAATAGCCGCTTATCGTTTTCACAGAGCTGGCCAGCATGACGACGTCGGCTGGGACAAAATCTTTCAAACATGGGGCCGGTACAGCCTTAAATAACGTTTTTGGTCTTTTTTCTGAGACCAGTTCTCGGTGGCGAGTTTACAAAGGCGAGCGGATGACCTCCCCCCCCCCCCACACACAATGCACTGCGCCAGGTGTTCTTACAAGGCTCTCGGAAGCTGCGCGCTCATTCGTTCGTGCGTGATGTCGTCAGCAAACATGGCTGCGCCCAGACAATGCTGCAGGGTTCGTGTGGTGGGCGGGGGCACAGCTGATGAAGACGCCGCGGCGAAAGTGAGAACAAAGTTGACGCTCGCACGCGTACTGGCAAACTGCCTACGATGAATGGGAAGACAGCGCTATCAAGTAGTTGGTGCTATCAAGATGCTACAGAAACGCTGCGCGCACGCCTGTGTCGACGCTGCCGCAAGACTCGTCGTTCCGTTTGCAACGATCGCCGAAAGCTTCGAAGCTGACGCAGATATGCAGTGAAAAATGGATGATGACGGTTTGAAGAGTTCATGTGTGGACCATATAACAATAATCTTATCTCGATAAGCATTTGTTGCAGCTCAAAGAGCCGGTTTCGGAGCACTTGAGTGCCTACGTCGCGCACGTCACTCGATCACTCAGCTTGCACTCATTCTGGCATATCTTAGGCTACTCGTAGTGAATGCCACAGCTACTGATAATGATAGCGATTCCAAATGAGAAGCACAAATATCTGTAGCAGCTACTCGATAGACCTGCAAACGAATGTCTTCGTATTGTCACTCTATCAACACGCCAAGCAATTCCGTTCACATGAGGAGCAAGAGGCTGCGCTATTATTAGAAGAGAAGGACGCGGGTGACAGCGTATTCCCTCTAGGCCAAATACACTTCGAAATCTACTGTATGTTGTGCATGTAAAGATCCCGCCTCAAGCCAGTGTTATTTTTTTTGCTCACTTCACCGCGTTGCATGCATGTAGAGCGGTGAAGCGTTGACAGCGTAAACACTGTCGTATTACAGACGCGCGCAAGCAAGTGATTTGCGAGTAGTGAATTTCGGAAGCGATTTCAATACGAATCTAACAGCGGTATAACCAAATCGAACGCTTTAACCAACCTTATACTCTTCTGATAGTTTTTCAAATAATAAGGAAACCTTTTTAAAAATAACCCTCAGAATACAGCAGTGTTTTTTTAAATAAGTATTAACGAACTGTCTCCAAATAATACTACAATTATGAAAACTGTGATAAGATTCTATACAGCAGCGACCAGAGCCTTCGAAATACTTTTCAACTGTATGCCAAAATACCTCAGCAACTCCATTATTCAAGTTGGAAACTCTGTTGCCAGCTTTTAGGTAAAATTTCAGCATAAAATCTAAACAATTTTTATCCGAACACCATGCATTCAGCTAAATATATATTGGAACAGGCAAAAGTATCACAACATATACCCTGGCACAGAGAGCATGTAAAAATCAAGTGTTGAAAGCTGTATCTGTAAGAACAATTTACGTGAACAAAAGACTTACTGGCATGTGTTTTTATTCGTGAAGCTAAATGGAGTCATAGTCCCTAACTTCAATGATGAAAACAGGAAAGAATTAATGCGATGCAGTTCCACCACAGTAAAAACATATTGAAAGTGCAGTTTTGAGCAAAATGCTTAACTGGTAATGGTTATAGAATCAATAGTGCTGCCAATACTTGGGCTGCATTTATTGTGGTTGTTCGGGGATTACAAAAAGAAAATAAACCTTCAGCTGATCCCATGTTTCGCTGCTTCTCCCATTGGGGCCAATTATTTTATAAATATTGGGTATTTCGTGTATGTACAATCAAATTTGACTGGCGCATGCTATTTGGTCCGTTATTTATAGATTTACACACCCCTAGTAATGTTGTCACTACCAATGACCCACCATCTTTTTGTATGAATGTGATTGGGCCTCTGTAAACATCATGAGTGCTTTTTGTTTTTTTGTGATGTATCCTTTCTCTCATTTAACACACACTTGCACATGCCTCAAGGTACGTAAATGAAAAAAAAACGCACCTGGCTACAAAAGATGCCAATTCGTGACATGCAATGCAAGTAAAAACATAAGTGCACCTGGTGAAACTGTCTCCTAATCTTGCCATCCATTAGCAAAAAGGATCAGTTTCCGTTTTCTGGCTCAAGTTGAGTGAAATGCTTACATAATGTGGGTACTTTGTTGCAAAACAATAATAAAACAAATGTAAAACCTCACATCAACATCGAGTACAAAATCGACAGCTGCAAAAGTGGCTGTATGAAAGACTGAACGCAAGCAATGAATGCAGAGAGAGGTTTGCATTGTTAAAAAATTATGTGACGTGATCCCGTATTTATTCTACTAGACTGCTCTACCATTCAAGCTGAATACACATGAATCACAATAGTGAAAAGGAGCGATACTCTAATAGCGAGATGAAAGACGGCCAAGTAGTTTCTAACTTTATGTGGTTGGTTGCCGCAGCTACACACTTAACGAAGCGGGAGTGAATTGCACGACAACAAGGAAAGAAGCCCCGGCCATCCTAAAGGCACCCAGAAGCTTCCACGAAAGACGGTGGTGCAGTATCTGTATTGGGGATCCCACTAGCTGATGTGTAAAACAGTAAATGCTGTCAAGCTTTGAGAAGAAACAGAAGCTCTAAAACTGACACAAGCAAGATTGATCACAGTGCCATCCATACTAATTAAAAATATTCAATCTTTATCATAACTGCTGTCATTTGGGTGGTCATGATGGCATCCAGTGGGCCTACACGAAGCTAACATAGCAGTTCACATGATCTGCCATAAAAGAAGAAACAACAAGGTAATCATATCATGAGTGCCAGAATAATAAAGTTTATGCAGCTGACTCAACATACGGTACAATCACAACACTTTTCTGCACCGTTGGAGGTCGCTCACATGAACTTAGGAGAATTTTGTAAAAAAAAATCCAAAGGTTATGGCTTGTAAAAGGTTGGTGGCAGCAAAAGCAGAAAAGGCCATATCAACAGTATGATTGCCTTTTAAACTAAAAGATGTCTAACAAAAAGTCAGTATTGGTGAGACAGTGAACCAAATTCACAGAGTCATCAACCCAATAAACGGGCAAACCAACAACAGATTGCACTCAGGTTTACTGCTCCATGTCATTCAGCAGTTAATGGGCAAGTAAAGCCAGCTAATTAAGATATATTGTAATACTTAAGCATGTGTCGAGACTTCCCAGAAGGATGGAAGAGCTGCCTTTAAATGGCATAGCTCATCATGCACAGCTCTAAAAAGCATCTCTTGGGTGCACACTTCTAATGCATTTTTTCATACTGGAGCCTCAATGAAGCTGCTGCAGGAGTGGGGGAAAAAACAAGAACAAAAATAAACGTTCATGAACGGACTTCTGACTGCTCCTCCAAAGCAACATATTTACCAGCTAACGTGGCTGTCAGTTGAAATGATGATCACCCTGACAGAAGAGAGAACTAAAAAGGGTGAAGCTAAGTACAGGAAGAGAGTGAAAAGGAACTTCAACAAAAAACAGAATACAGCTGTGCCAAGAATTGAGGTTCGGGACTTGGTGGTAGCGATGAAAGAATTGCGAAACTCAGTAGCGAGTCACAGAGGGCCATTCTCTTTTGTCAAAATGGCAAGCCATCAGGGACACAAAGATGAATACAAAGATGACTCTGAGAAAGCGAGAAGCAAATGAAATCGTGATAATATACAATATTTCTTATATTGAAGTGAGGTTTCCCATGGCACATCAGGCAATTCTAGGGACATTATGCTACAATCCAGCTTGTTGTGATGGCATCAGGTACCAAAATGGCCACTCAGCGTCACAAAATCTATCAAAATGACTGCTTGTGGGTTGGCAATGGAGCCATAGTGCGTAGCAGCCGAGCGAGTTTCACGATTTCTCGCACAAGCACATGACGAGGAGCTCATATTGTGTTACGGTATCAGGGCACTGTAGATATGGAAACTAGCCTTTAAAATAATATTGTAATTACTTTTGCGGAGTGCACTTGCACTTTGCTGCATATTTTCTAGATCCTTGAAGGTTGGGTTTTTCATTTCATGCAAGAAAATAAAAAAATTTTGCAGTTAGTATTCCTTTATCATCCGGGGTGGTTAGAAAACAAGTGCTGTGGAACTGAAGCAAGCTTAAGCAGTTACAGAAGACAAATGATTTCTTGTATAGGCAACTAGGAGGATGATGTATTAAATAAAGAAGTTAGAAATGATGACAAGAAGAGAGTGTGTCTCAGTATTATGTGCAGTCTTTTTACATACCACCTGTTAGCAACTTGTACGATAGGCCAAGGTTAGTCTGCATTGGAAGAAAAATGCGAACTAACATTTGCAAGATCACCAAAATTTCAGTATGTTTTTTTAAACAATGCATAACAAATATGTGTCATTAGCATAGCATTGTGCCATTTTGTTTGTTACACCTTTGAGCATAATTATGGTAATAATGTTAGCATAATCTGTACAAATCAAACATTACCTGTCAACCTGAGGTGTAATGATGTTTTTTTTTTTTCATGGAGCCAGCACTAGCAGTGTTCCAAAGGGCCCAAGGAATTTCCAAGCAAAGTCCTGCAAACAGATTATAAACTGTTCATAAACTGATCATTCACAGCCCTACAGCTAGTGAAGCATACCCTGTCACGTGCACTCTGCACACAATTATAATTCATTTGCCTTACACGAACATGCATTCTCTGTAAAAGGGAATGCCGAGGAGGATGCATTTTTTAACACTACGCGCAACTTAGCAGCAGCTGGTTATTCTCTTCCTTCACAGGACATTTGTCAATTAATTTACGAAAAAAGAATGCAAGCTCAAACCATTAACAATTCGGGATTGCAGTTTTCATGGGCACACTGCAGTATTTCCAACACTAACTGTAGTGATTTGCAACATGATGCTTACTCTGGGCACGCGATCGTAAAGATTCACACATGCCTTCCCCAAAACACATATCAGCTCTGCGGTGAAGCCTCAAGTAACGCGTGCGGTACTTTTTTATTATTTTACAGCTTTCGACAAACACTCAAAGCGGTGAGTTGCAGTTTAATTTTCTTTTTGTCGTGGTTTAATTTATTCCGCTGAAGTCTATGCGCACTAAATGCACTGTGCAACAGCAGCAATAGTCGTGCTCGCACTGGGTAGCGTAGTAACCAAAGCTGTGCCTGCCCGAGCATTGTTTGCGAACTTGCACGCACTGACGGTCTCGTAAGCAAGAATTTTATGGCTCTGTTCGGAACTGCAAAAAAGAACTTACCAAGACCAGCATCTCGACGTCTTCTTAATCTTTACTGGATACGACGGTCCACTTCTGCGTGACTCCTGCAGTCGTTGAAAGCGGACCAACACCGCCGGCGGCAGCGAAGTGCAGCTTCGGTGGAGGCACGTTCACAGCGTTTCTCGGCACACTTGAAGTTTCTATGCGTCCCTCCAAATGTTCGGAAGGTGTTTTTCATGATCAAGATCGCCTCAGCAAACACAGCGCACTTATTTAGTCTTTGCCTGGCAGCTGCCTGCAGCATCGTCATGGGCGCAGCCATGTTTGCTGATGACATCACGCATGAACCAATGAGCGCGCAGCTTCCGAGAGCCTTCCGAGAGCTTCCGAGAACCTGGCGCAGTGCATTGTGGGGGGGGTCTATCCACTCGCCTTTGTAAACTCGCTTCCCGGTGCTTGTTGGAGGAGACGCAGCTTTGCCCGGAACTACATGGTGGCTCGGCGGAGGAGGCGACTGACTCAAAACCCGGAATTGCCCAATGGCTCGCCGCTGTCTGCGTGGAAGGTGGCGCTGGGAGGGGGGAGAGTATGCCTGAACTGCCTCGTTCTCGTGGGAAAAGCGCCCCCGAACGAGAACCATGCCTGTGGCATAATAGCACCCCCGCCGCCAGACAATGCATCAGGAGTTTTGAGCCATCTAGCGCGGCTCGGAAGGAGGGATGCTGGCTGACCGTTCAGAACTGTAGTGGCTCGACGCTCTCCGCCCGTGGAGACTTTCACAGTCCTGCAGAGGCTCACTGGAGCGATGGAGTCGAACACAAAGCCAAACCACGTTGGCCAAAGCAAGCGCCCTCCAAACGCTCATCAAATTGCCAGACCAGCCGAAAAGAAAATATTTCCTCGGGATAGAGCTGAGCTAGCCAAAATGGCATCACGAGCAACGTATCTCAGGAGGAATACACAATGTGGACACACTTTTAGTCAAGTGTCAGTGCATGACACTGGTAAACCAAACAGCATTTTTTTATTTTTTTCTTCTGAGCGATTCTCAATTCTGACTTTGGCAGATTGTGGATGATTGAAGTTGCTGAGGTTAACTCAATTTGGAATACCAAGCAGAATATCGGAACAACACTTTAAAATACCAAGCACTTCTGAATATTGCACATTGGCATCGATTGCAAGCGTCAGTCTGCTAAACATAACAAAGTTAGTCCTTTGACAAGCTCTCATTCAATGCCCACAGCAAATAAACATCACACCAAGATAAAACACGGTTGAAAAAGTAAGAAAATAACACTGAAAATCAAACTTGCGCGTGTAACACAAACCAAAGTTAAAAGTTAACCTGTACACTGATGCGCATACTAACACAGAAGTGATTTTAAACAGGGGCTTTTACTCAGCCTTCTTTGTTAAAATAAAACTTTCAAAATTATATGGACACATGGTTAATCAGGCAAACATATTGCCACAAGGCAGTAGTGGGATTGGGGCATAAAGCGGTAGAGGGTCCCTGGCTAAAAGAGAAGACTACGAAGTGGATAGAGACTGGTTCCAGCCCGCCAGTGCGCCAGGCATTGTCATCGCGTGTAATCGTTGTAAATATCTGTAAATATACGTTTTCTTGTAAGATTATTGGTGGAGGTGCCGGGTTACGCCTACCAGGCTTTTCCGGCAAACCAACACGGAACTTCGGAGTGGTCGCCACCTTCATTTTTCTGCAATGGCTCAACAGGCCCACCCACAAGAGCAACAGCAGCCGCAGCTGCAGCAGCAGCAGCAGCAGCAGCAGCAGCATCAGCACCAGCACCAGCAGCACCAGCACCAGCACCAGCAGCACCAGCACCAGCAGCAGCAGCTGCCTCCTCTGATTCTCCTGCCTCCACGAGACCCCGGAACCTTTTCGGGCACAGGCAAGGACAAGGTGAATGTTGAAGATTGGGTCGCTTTGTACGAGCGCGTGAGCGAATACTATAGGTAGGACCCTACGTTGATGCTGGCCAACGTTGTATTTTACTTGCGGGATACGGCGCTCACCTGGTATGAGACGCATGAGTCGGAGTTGACCAGCTGGGACGTTTGCAAACTGAAGCTTCTCGAGTTATTCAGCAGGCCATTTGGGCGACAGCAGGCCGCGAGGAAAGACCTGGAATGTCGCGTGCAGACATCGACAGAATCGTATGTATCTTACATACAGGACGTATTGGGCCTCTGTCGAAAGGTGGACGAGAACATGAGCGAAACTGACAAAATCGCTCACATATTGAAGGGAATTGCCGATGACGCGTTCAATCTGTTGATCGTTAAAGATTGCGCCACCGTCGACGCGGTTGTGAAGGAGTGTCAGCGCTTCGAGCATGCCAAGAACCGTCGCATAACCCGCCAGTATGCGCGTCTGCCTAATACTGCAGCCACTTCGACCTGTGAAGACAGCCCCAAGTTCACGCAAGCTACATCGTCCGAAAATGTCACCCGAATCGTTCGTCGCGAACTCGAAGCAATGGCTCCTGCAGCCATCGCCTCTGACGGTCCTCAAGAGAACGCATCCACCGTCTCCCTCATCCAAGCCGTCGTTCGCCAAGAATACACCTTCTCGGTCGTGTATAAATCTGGTCACCTCCATCAAGACGCCGACTGCCTGTCACGGTATCCAGTGGATCCACCAGACGCCACAGAGAGAGCTACGGAGGCTTGCGTCTTATCAATATCAGACTTTCTTGATATCGCTTCTGAGCAACGCCGCGACCCGGATTTACTTCCCATCATAGAAAGCCTGAGTTCCGCTACTCCACCCACTTCTCTGAACTTGTATTTCCTTCATGAAGGAGTTCTCTACCGCCACAACATGCGCCCTAACGGCCCTGACCGCCTTCTCGTCGTGCTTTCCCATTTGCGAGTAGATGTTCTCCGACAGCTTCACGATGAACTTGCCGCTGGTCACCTGGGAGTCACTCGCACTTATGATCGCGTCCGGCGCCGTTTTTTCTGGCCACGCCTATATCGCTCTGTGCAAAAGTATGTTGCCAGCTGCGACCTTTGTCAACGTCGAAAACGACCAACATCGCTTCCAGCTGGCCTTCTTAACCCTATTGAGATCCCTGCTGAACCATTCTACCGCGTAGGGCTCGACCTTCTCGGGCCATTTCCCACTTCTGCATCCGGGAACAAATGGGTTGCCGTGGCGACCGACTACGCGACACGTTATGCGATCACCCGCGCTCTTCCAACCAGCTGCGCTACCGATGTCGCCGACTTTCTGCTACATGACATCATATTGCATCACGGCGCTCCTCGACAGCTCGTTACTGACCAAGGCCGATACTTTTTATCTCGCGTCGTCCAGGATATCGTACGTTCCTGTTCCACGAACCACAAGTTCACAACGGCATACCATCCACAAACTAATAGACTTACAGAGCGCCTGAATCGCACTATCACGGACATGTTGTCAATGTATGTTTCTCCAGACCACCGTGACTGGGACGCAACGTTACCCTACGTCACCTTCGCTTACAACTCCTCCAGACATGACACCGCAGGCTATTCCCCATTCTACCTTCTTTATGGACGGGAACCCTCTCTGCCTCTTGATACACTCCTTCCCGCTGGTTCAAGCTCCCCTGTCACATACGTCCGCGATGCCATAGAGCGAGCCGACGCAGCACGACAGATTGCCCGAGAACGACTCATGCTTTCTCAAGCCTCTCAGAAAGATCGATACGATCGTCACCACCGTGAAGTTTCGTATGCACCAGGTTCTCTCGTACTCTTGTGGACCCCGTGTCGTCACATCGGCCTCTCCGAAAAACTTTTATTTCGCTATGACGGACCATACAAAGTCCTTCGCAAGATCAGCAACCTCACCTACGAGATACAGCGAGTCGTCGACGAAGCGCACTCAATGCCACCACCATCCACTGTTGTGCACGTCGTAAGACTGAAGCCTTATGTGTCACCCAACACTCCCCTTTCGTAACAAGCGCCGGGTCGGCGCTTTAACGCCGCGGGGTAGTGCCACAAGGCAGTAGTGGGATTGGGGCATAAAGCGGTAGAGGGTCCCTGGCTAAAAGAGAAGACTACGAAGTGGATAGAGACTGGTTCCAGCCCGCCAGTGCGCCAGACATTGTCATCGCGTGTAATCGTTGTAAATATCTGTAAATATACGTTTTCTTGTAAGAATATCAATGTCTACAAAACTAGACAAAACTAGAAAAATTATTCTCAAAGCACAAAATACACTCTTGGTAATGGCAAGACAGCACCCTCTCAGACGAACTCTGGGGAGTCACACATTCTACTGCTTTCGGGGGTTGCAGTCTGGACAAAAGGACGACTAATCAACCTGTTCACCGAACTTAGTAGCAGAGACTTTTGACCAGCAGCCACTGAGCTCGAAGAAAGGGGCATCTGCACAGCATCGTTTACTCCTCCCGTTCGACCAGTGACCCTCTCGCCACGGTGGGGAACGGCTGCCTTTGTTGCAACTCCGGCGTGCGTGATGCGTCCCCTCATGCTGGCTTCTACGCGGCACCAAAATAGATGAGACCAGGCGAAGATCTCGGCATCTGAATTTTCCTGAAAGTCGGCTTTTCTCAACACGCTTTCCGCCCAATCTCGAACTCCGCGAAAATCTGCGCTTCAAACATTTCATGGGGGGCCCTTCCATACGTCTAGCCTTGAACCTGGCGTCTCAAGTGAAGGCGTCACAGCAGTTATCAGCGGCTTTAGCGCACTTGGCACCCGTAGTCTTTACCGCTACGCCCTCACGCCGGCGCCTTTTTCTCTTGGAATGGCTAGGAATGCTGGAAGCTTCGACACACACTCACAAGCGTGCTGCCTTCGACAGGCTCTGCCAAAACTCCATGCGGCTGAACCAACCTATATTTGTGCTCATTGTTAGTTATCTGCTCTTAAGGAGATGAGATCACGTGAAGATTTCGGCGTCGGAATTTCCTTGAAGTTCTTTTCTTGGCGACGTGCTTCGCGTTTGATCTAAATCTTAGCAGAGGCCTGAACTTCAACCTTCTCCTATTGAGCTTTGTCCCGACCTCAGCTCTCACATTGAGTATGACATCTCGAGAGCCATGAAGTGTAGCCACTTTCGCGCGCTTAGCGTTAGTAGACTTCACCTTATATGTTCGACGGCTGCTCTTCCCAACGGAACTGATCGCCATGCTCATAGCATTGGCATTCATACTCTCAAGTATGCTGCCTTCACTTTGTGGGGACAAAGCTCCAGATTTTTTACCTAGCTTTTCCTCAGGCCCGTAGCTAGCTGTCTCTGCCTGTGACAGAACGAGAGTTCCAATGCTTTTAAAGCTAACTATCTCGCCCGAAGCTTTCTCTTCAGTGTAAGGTTCTCTCCCTTTCTAAGATAGCCCTTGTTCCCAGGCCTTCGTAGTCCGCCTCATGCTCACTACGACGTGCTTCAACGTCTTGCGCTTTTCAACTCTCATTTTTCTCTAACGCTTGTCGGCGAGCTTCATCCTGAAGCGCTACGTGACGGGCCCCCATCGTTTTACGGTGTGCCTCATCCTCTCTTTCTCTCTTCGACGGGCATGTACTTCTAGCGACTTAGGACGCGCTTCAGCGCTGTCACTATCGCTCCGACGTCCAGCAGGACTTGAAATAAAAAAGTATTTTGTCAAAGCATATTTAGCATGACTAAAGTCTCCTGCTTCATCGGCGAATAAGCGAGGGAAAATCTGCGCGATCTTGCACTGCAACAAGGTAGCAAGCTTCTATATCGAAAGGTCATGGCTAATACCAACATTACAGCAGGCAACTTCAAAATAATCAAGAAAATGCACGATGTTCTCACCTGTCTGAAAGTTGTGGAACGGACGTTTTCCTTGTTGCCACTTAAGTGCTCGAATTTTATCATCAAGCTTTCTCCTTTCGAGAACATGGTCTTTTGTGTTTGGACTCTCCTCGGCCTTTCATTGTTCGTGCCTTTGAGCTTGGAACTCTTCACAACGTTTCTCGGCGTCACGTTCACCGGCCTTCTACTTTAGCTCACAAATGAGCTCCCAAAACTCGTCAGCCTCACCGGCAGTGACATTCTCTGCCCGCATCACTTCGAGAATCACTTCCCTTGTTTTAGCGTGGACCCGGTGGAAATTCCTATGGCTCCACAAATTTTAAGAACGTTCTCAATAAGGTAGTGGTATATCGTGATCTCGTCCCTCATGATGCTCCACTACTGATATTCACCGTACCTTAAACTAATTTCATGGTTTACAGCATGTGAATTATCAATTATAACCAACAAACCACAAAACACTCCTAAGATCTGCCTGTGCTAGAGAGGTCAGGGGAAATGAACAGTAAACGTTGGGCACTCACGCAGCCAAAGTAGCCCACGATAGTCCAACTCGTGGCCGCCTTTTAACAGTGTCGTGGGTGTCCTCGGGCCTGCAGAAATCCGCTCCAACACCGAGCCGCTGATATCGGGGTGGCAAGTTCCACAGCAGTGAATCGTTGAGGGCAGGTGTAGCGTATTACAGCTTATCCAAATGCTGATATCAGGGTGGTCGTCCTCAGGCTTCCAGGGAACCGATGCAACTTTTCAGTCGTTGAGATCAGGGTCGGGTTCCTGAGCTAGAAAACATTGAGATCAAGGGTAATGTATCCCAGGATATCCAAACGCTGATATCAGGTCAGTCGTGCTCGAGCTTCCAGAGGTCCAATCCGACGTGCCAAACGTAAGGTCGCGTATTCTAACGTAGCCTAATGCTATCATGGCGGTCGTCTTCGTGCTAAGAGATCCGATCAGACTTGCCAGACGTAGCTAGCGTATCGTATCCCCCCTGTTACCACTGTTACAAATTTGGGTTTAATGGCATTCCAACGCGACCACCACTGTTAGGAGTAGTTCTCTGTGTTGGGATGGTAGCGGTAGCCAAGAGAGGCGAGCAGCCGAATGGACATCGCTGAAGCCTTCGTCCAGAGGTGGAATAGGGAGGCAATCGTTTTCAAAACATCAACAGGTAGAAACGTTTATTACAGCAGCTTATCGTTTTCACAGAGCCGGCCAGCACGATGACGTCGGCTGGGGCAAAATTCTTCAAACACGGGGCCGGCACGGCCTTAAATAACGTTTTTGGTCCTTTCTCTGAGACCAGTTTCTGGTTCTCGGCGGAGAAGGCGCAGCTTTGCCCGGGACTGCACGGTGGCTCAGCGGAGGAGGTGACACTATCCCCGCAACTGCACGATGGCTCACCGCAGTCTGCGTGTAAGGTGGCGCTGCGAGGGGGAAGAGTTCACCGGGACTGCCTCATTCTCGTGGAAAGAAGCGCTCTCGAACGAGGACCATGCCTGTGGTATAACACTGTCGAGTATTCTTTACTAAATGTTAACTGAAAGAGGAAGTTACAATGTATCATCTGAAAACTGTGTATTTTTTTGGCTTCAATAATTTCTCGGGTAAGCTGATACACTCGCTAGGTGATAAACGCGTAAGCACCTCATCGGTTGCTTTATCACGGGCATAACGTGATTACCTCTCTGAACTTTGAGGCAATAAAGGACCCGTATTGTGCTTTGATACTGGTGCATTGATTAGGCTTGTATTTTAGCTTCATGTTCTGTAATCACCCTATTTAGGCATATATATTCTTGCCACTCCGTGAAATAAAGTTAGTTGCAAGTCAGCGCTCTCTTTGCCTACCCTGTCCCTTTTTTCATATGTTCGCGCGCCGAAAAAACTTGCAAATATTACTACGCACCAACTAGCCCAAGATTCCACTCTTGTGACCCCCTGGAGGTCAAAATGGTCGTAGCTCTCCACGTCGGCGTCTCTCATAATGATATGATAGTTTCGGGACGTTAAATTCCGCAAATCAATCATAAATCAAGTTTTTGTAGTTAAAAATGAAGCTGCCATTTCGAGACTCAGTCGAGCCTTTGTGGGTCATTGAAATGTTATTTGCGCGGCACTTGAATACAAAGCTCCGAGCTTTAGGAATATGCCAGTAAACCAATAATTGAGCAGTCGCTTGATCTAATTCAAATAGAGAACGTGGTCGCATTAGCTCTATAAAATTCACTGGAAGCACATGAAATGGAAGAAAAGCGGTATCATGTGAAAAAAAAAAACTCGACTTGTGAACGTAGGTCGACAAAATTTGTGGAGCCTACTTAGACTCACTCATGAAATATATCTTGAGCTTTGGACTCACTCAAACTCACACACACAAAAACTTTTTTCGCCGCTCCGCTCGGACTCTAACCCACCAAAACGTTGCTAACCCAGACTCACTCGGATTCACGGCGCTATCTGAGTCTCAGGGAGTCCGAGAAAGTCGACTCATAAAGTCCGACAGCCTAGAATTACCTTCTTTGACCGCGGTGTCAATGCTTTTTAACACTAATATCTCACAGAATCGGTGATATTTTTAGTGCCCTATGACATAGTATCTTCGAAAACGAGTTTTGAGTGCTTCCGAACCAGCAAGGTCATTTTTCTTATAAGAGATCATCACGAAAATATAAAATACAAGTTCTCTGGTAGAGTTGGCGGGGGAAGTCAAGGCAATCCCCTACGTAATTCACGCCAGTAATTAATATACAAGAAATTGTGTATGAACGACCCTACTTTGGAATACCTGTGAGTATACTTGCGAATAAACGGGAATCCAGGTAAAGTTGATAATAATGCTAAAGGTGACTAGATAGAACCTTGGGTCGGAAAAAGAAAGTGGAACTCACTAAGACTCACTCAAGAAGTATATTAATCTTGATTTTAACACCGCACTGGGAACAGGGACTAGAAGAAAAGGAAGGGCATACACGGCCGCGGGCTCGCAAGCGATATTTATTAAGAGAGAACATGTAAATATAAAGGTGAAGAAAAAATGAGCAGAAAACAGATAATAATTGATATCAACATGTGCAGGTGGCACTTGGGTAATGAAATCCCGCATGACTTAGCGCAATAGAAGCTACACTGATACAATTATCCGCTTTCCTTTGGATGTGAAACGCTTTGATGATCTCTCTTGCTAACTGCTCTTTATGACATGACAGTATTTTAGTGTTGGCAGAGAATGGAATGCAACCACTCTGTTTACAATGGTGGCGAGTGAAAATGGTTTGGTGTCTGATAGTGATCGTTCATGCTCCCCAAGACAGATATTGATGCATTCCTCGTTCTGTCCAATGTATGATTTGTATGAATGACCATTATGCATTAAATATACTAAAAAGTGTGTTTGATTCCGAAAACGCTGCGAACACTCCTATTTCCTCCAATTTGTGTGTCAATGCTTTTCTTGACTTTTGGGCACAAGGATTCCAGCTTTTGTGGGGAAGAAAGAACTACATCAACACCGTAACGTAGGGCCATGCTTTTTTTTTTCAAACTGTGAGCCACACGATGAGTGTACGTAATGACCGTGTACTTTTTTGCTCTCGTAGCCCGTTCTTTGTCACCCCCCCCCCCTGTGAACGATTTGCCTTCAAACGTTTGCGCATCTTTTCACAGGCCTGCGCGATGGCGTGTTCCGGAAAATATGCTTGCTTGAGTATTGCCACCTGTTTACTGAAGCTAATCTGTAGGCTGTTCTTACAAGATTTTAGCAAGGCTGAGCAAACACATGACACCGCTATGCCCTGTTTTATTATATTCGAATGCTTTGATGTGAAATCTAGCAATGGCTTGAGTGAACGAGGTTAACAGCGCCAACACACATGTGTAGGCTGAAAGTCTAACTTCAGGTCTAGGAACTGGAGCACCTCTTCTGTCATCAACTCAATCGTGAAATTCAGGACGCTGCCATTTTCTTGGAAAATTCTCAAAATACTTACGGAATGCGATAATAGTCACGGACATCAAGAAGCACCAAGTAGTCATCTACATATATCGAAAGACATGCTCAACTAACTCATGCAAGCCATATACCAACTTCCTGTCCAAAAAACTCAGAAATATTTCATAAAGGACAGGTGCCACCCTAGGACCAATACAAATTCCCCTTTTCTGCATCTACATCCCATAATTATCTTGAAAATAAGTGTATTTCAAGTACAAGTATATTGAATACATAAGGACCATCTTCTATCTGATCTCACTATAATGCGGAAAATCATACATTGAACAGAGCGGGAGATGCATCAATATCCGTCTTAGGGAACATGAACAATCACTATCCGACACCAAACCATTTTTCTTGCCGGTCATTGTAGACAGAGCATTCCATTCTTCGCCGACCCTAAAATACTCTCACGTCATAAACAACAGTTAGCAAGAGAGAACATCGAAGCGTTCCAAATTCAAAGGAAACGGGATAATTGTACGAATGTACATTTTATCGCGCTAAGTCGTGCGGAATTCCAATACCTAAGCGCCACCTGCACATGTTGATATGAATTTTTATCCGTTTTCCGTTCATTTTGTCTTCACTTTTATATTTTCATGTTCTTAATGGAAATCAGTGGCGAGTCAGCGACCGTGCGTTGCCCTTCCTTTTCTTCTAGCCCCCATTTGCCAGTGCACTGTCATAATCAAGATGAATTTGTACCAACTCGCTCAAGTTGAAATTCTCATGCAAGAAATATGTCTTGCGCTTTGGACTCACTCGCACCCACACTGACAAAAAGTATCTTAAACCAGACTCACTCGGACTCAGACTCACAAAAATATCACTCACGCGCACTCACTCATTCTCAGACTGTCGGCTTGAACTGAGTGTGTCCGAGTAAGTCGACTCATGAGTGAGTTTGACGACCTATTCAAGTGGATCATATTGTCATGGGGTGAGAGTAGGCAAAGGGTAGAAATATATTTACAGATTGTGCACGGAGGACACAGTGTTCTTGAACCAAGATGGCGGAGGGGCAACAACAACACGAGCTTTTGTTCAATCGTCATCTTCGTCGCCTTTATGGGGCATTCGTTGATGTTAATGATGACTTGTATCATATAGCTGCTGCCGGTGAAAGCGCTGTCTCGGCGCTTAAGAAAGCGCGTGACCCTGGGCAGAGAAGTACGGCTTAAGGCGGGAGACGTGTACAATATCAATGGATGGTAGAGACGATGAGGATGGAGTGTTCAAGGGGGCAATCTTATACGTGACCTCGGTCTGTTGGCGCAAGACTTTGTAACGCCCGTTGTAGCGAGCGAGGAACTTCGAGGACAAGCCATCGTGACGGGAGGGAGTCCAGAGCAAGACCAATAATCTTGGAGAATAAGAGACAGCTCAGTGACGGCTGTCGTATCCATCCTTCTGAGATAGCTGCGAGGCAGAAAGGCAATCCCGGGCAATCTGGCGGGCCAATCGAGCCCGAGTAGTTGCATCGCGAGCGTACTCGGTAGGAGTGTTAGTATGCGACAGCAGAAGAGTGTCAAAAGGCAAAGTGGGGTGATGGCCGTACAAGAGATAGAAGGGAGAAAAGCCAGCGGTTTCGTGTCGTGAAGAGTTGTAGGCAAACGTCACGTAAGGCAAAGTGGCATCCCAATCACGGTGATCTGCGGAGACGTACATTGATAGCATTGTCGTCAGTGTGTGGTTAAGGTGCTCAGTGAGTCCATTTGTTCGCGGGTAGTAGGCAGTGGTGAGTTTATGACGTGTGGAACGCGAGCGAAGGATGTCGTCGACGACCTTGGAGTGAAATGAACGACCACGGTCGGTCAGCAGTTTACGCGGCGCTCCATGGTGGAGAATAACGTCATAAAGGAGAAAGCCCACGACATCAGTAGCACAGCTTGTTGGCAGCGCTCGCGTGATGGAAAAGCGTGTCGCGTAGTCTGTAGCCACTATTACCCACTTATTCCCACTCGGAGACGTTGGAAATGGTCGAATGAGATCGAGGCCGATGCGGTAGAACGGGTCTGTTCGAATGTCGTTAGGCTGAAGTGGGCCAGGTGGTGCCAATGAAATATGCTTGTGGCGCTGGCAAGACTCACAAGATGCAACGTATCGGCGCACAGAGCAGTAAAGGCCGGGCCAGAAGAATCGACGCCATACACGGTGATACGTGCGGGCTGCTCCGAGATGTCCAGCAGCTGGGGCATCATGAAGTTGTTCTATCACAGTGGAACGGAGGGTTGCAGGAACTACCAGAAGAAGTTCTGGGCCTTCGGTGCTTGTGTTGCACCGGTAGAGAATTCTATCATAAAGCGTGAACAGGCAAAGGAAAGGATCCGAGGTGTCAGAAGCTAGACGGCGTATGATAGACTGCAAATCGGCATCACTGAGTTGTTGCTTACGTATGTCCGTGAAATAAGAAATGGCGAAGACACAGGCATCAGAATTGTGCGCTGACAGGTCAGGGGGATCGACGGGATGGCGAGATAGACAGTCGGTATCCTGGTGCATTCGGCCAGACCTGTAGTTCATGCCAAAGCTATATTCCTGTAGCTTTAAAGCCCAAGGACCCAGGCGTCCAGAAATATCTTTGAGAGAGGACAACGAGCACCGGGCGTGGTGATCCGTGATGACCGAAAAGTGGCGGCCGAACTAGTATGATGAAGATTTGCCAACTGCCCATAGAAGAGCGAGACACTTGCGCTCAGTGATGGAAAACTTGCACTCGGATGGGGGAGTGGAGGCGACTTGCGTATGCGGTTACACGATTTTGACTCTGTTGCCGCTGGGCGAAGCCAATACCGCGCCCGCTGGCGTCGTTGCGAACTTCAGTGGGCGCTGAAGGATCGAAGTGACCTATGATGGGCGGGAAAGTGAGCAATCAAGTAAGTCAGCGAAACGAATTGGCTTGCTGGGGACCCCAAGAAAACGGCGTGTCCTTCTTCAGTAGCAGTGTCACAGGATGGGCAATGTCGGCAAAGATGTGGATGAAACGCCGGAAATAGGAACGGAGGCCGTCAAAGCTTCGTACGTCTTTCGTGGAACGTGGTGTGCGGAAATCTTTGACGCCACGAATTTTGTCGGGATCGGGTGGCACGCCTTTAGCACTGACAAGATGGCTTAGCACAGTGATTGTTTGGCGGCCGAAACGGCATTTGGAACAGTTGAGCTCTAGGCCTGCCCTTCTGAAAGCTTCCAGAACAGCTGACAGACAGCTAAGGTGACTTTCGAATGACGGTGAGAATACAATGACGTCATCGAGAAAACAGAGGCACGTTGACTATTTGTAACACAGTAGCAGGGAGTCCATCATTCCTTCAAATGTAGTGGGAGCATTGCATAAACCCAAGGGCATCACCTTAAACTGGAAAAGCCCATCCGGTGTAACAAATGCAGTCTTTTCACGGTTTAATTCGTCGACCGAAATCTGCCAGTATCCTGAACGCAGGTCGATAGAGGAGAAGTAGGCAGACCCGTGCAGGCTGTCGAGGGCATCGTCAATTCGTGGCAATGAGTAGATGTCCTTGCGCGTGACCTTGTTTAAGTGACGGTAGTCGACGCAGAAGCGCCAGCTGCCATCCTTCTTTTTTACTAGCACGACTGGAGAGGCCCATGGACTGCAAAATGGTTAAATCACGTCTTTTATGAGCATTTTATCAACTTCACGCTGGATGACTTGTCGTTCTGCATGTGACACTTGATAAGGACGTCGTCGGATTGGACTGGCAACTCCAGTGTTGATCCTGTGAGTAACAACTGACGTCTGACCTAAAGGGCTGTCTCCAAAGTCGAAGATGTCCCTGAAGGATGCAAAGATATGCCGGAGATCGGTTGTCTGTGCTGGAACAAGGTCTGGAGCGATCATCTTGTCAAAGCCGGCGTCAGCGGAGCTCCGCGAAGAGGATGCAGTAGTGGGCAAAGAAGCGTCTGCAATGAATGCAAAAACAGAATACTCACTGATGAAAGAGACGTTGGCTAGAGTGATGCCATCTGGAAGAACTTGAGCGCACCAGCTGAAATTCAGCATCGGTAGTGACGCGACATCATTCATAATCGTAGGGCAACATTTCTGTCTAATAACACGTCCAAAATTGGTGCCAGCAAATAATCGCCGTCGGGTACCGGAGAAGAAGACCTCTAGGTTACATAGGTAATGGCTTGGAGTGCTAGGCGAACGTATTTGACAGAACACAAACGTGGTTGAGGTGTAGTTGGAGTGTCATAGCAATAAGGTTGGTCAAGCTGAAGCAAGCCTATTCAACAGTCAATTAAGGCAGAGTGCGCGCCAAGAAAGTCCATGCCCAGAATGAGTTCGTGAGAGCACTTCTCGAGCACGGCAAAAAGCACAGTTGTGGAGCGGTCAGCAACACTAACACGTGCGGAGCACATCCCAAGCACAGGAAAAGTTCCACCGTCAGCGACTTGGATGCACGGCACTGTGGGTAGTGTTAAAATCTTTTTAAGGTGGCGGCGAAGCTCCGAGTTCATCACCGAAATGTGGGACCCTGTGTCTACAAGAACAACAACAAGTGCATCGTCTACTTTAACGTCTATGAGGCGTCGTGTCGGAATAGTCAGAGGATTTGGCTGGCGAATTGTCGACGCAACATCACCTCTGGGAGCTGCATCGTCTAGTTTACCCAAGCCATATGTGCAGTCGGCGAAGGGGGACGGCGAAATCGGGGTGGGCGCGACGATGGGCGACGAGACAGTGCTGAGCGGGACTGGTGGCCGGGAGGGTATAGTGACCGACAATGCACCGTCGACGAACCGTCACCACCGGCTGGCCGAGGCGACTCGTGGTGAGTTCCGAAGTGGCCATCTGCCTCTGCGCGACGGTAGCAGCCATAGGAAGGCTGACGCCAATATCACCTTATATTGCAATAGTGGGTCACGTGACCAACACGATGTCAGTTAAAGCAAATGGGCCGGTCATCAGCAGTGCTTCACTCAGCGGGATTGCAAGAGCGCGCTCGGAGCCCCTGGCCTTGTGCATAGGAAACTGGCGGACGACGGTCAGTTGGTTGGGAGGGGGTGGCGGTGCACACAGATTCCAGGCCAGCGTTCGAAAGCTCTTGGTGAACGATGGCATGCACTAAAGGCACCATTTACGAGCTGGACTCACAGGCACGAGAGAAAGTTGAAGTGAGAGACATAGCTTTAGGTTCTCGACAGATGATCTTTGTGACGTGCTCTGCAGTCAGCGGCGCTTGTAGTACAGGCTTGTCTTCGCACGACCATGTTGCTGCGGCGTTGGGAAGCCGAGCGAACTGATGGAAAATACGCCGGCTTTTGGTGGCCTCAAAACACTGGTACTCAAAGGTAATGGCATCTACTGTGTCACAGTCCTTGAAAATTAGCAAAGTGAACGCGTCATCGGCAATGCCTTTTAATATGTGCGCTACCTTCTCTGACTCCTCCATGCTGTCATCTGCTTTGTGGCAAAGGGCGATTGGTATTGATTGATATGTGGGGTTTAACGTCCCAAAACCACTATATGATTATGAGAGACGCCGTAGAGGAGGGCTCCGGAAATTTAGACCACCTGGGGTTCTTTAACGTGCACCCAAATCTGAGCACACGGGCCTACAACATTTCCGCCTCCATCGGAAATGCAGCCGCCGCAGCCGGGATTCGAACCCGCGCCCTGCGGGTCAGCAGTCGAGTACCTTAGCCACTAGACCACCGAGGCGGGGCGTGGCAAAGAGCGAGCACCTCCTGTATGTAAGACAAAACGACTCCGATGACATTTGAGCGTGAGATGCCAGCTCCTTCTTGGCCGCTGTCTTCCTGCCAGTCGATTTGCCGAACAGTGCACGCATCTTTTCTTTGCACGCATCCCAGCTGCCATTTCCACTTCGTGGTTCTTAAACCACACTTTAGCTGTCCCCTTATGGTAAAATAGGATGTTTGCCAGCATGACCGTTTCGTCCCAGCAATAATTCCTGCTTGTTTTCTCGTACAGCGGCAAACATTCTTCATTGTCGCCATTGTTGGTCCCGCAGAACGTGCCAGGGTCTTTCAAATTGAGCAGAACAACTGTCGTCGTTGCGGTCGCCACTGCGGGAGCTGGAGCCAGACCCTCTTCTCCATCGTGAAAGAAAACAAGCGTTGGCCGCTTCGTAGCTCCGTCTTGTTACCCCGCACCTCCACCAAAATATAGGCAGAGGGCGGAAATATATTTACAGATTTTACACGAACTACACAGTGTCTTTGAACCAAGATGGCGGAGTGGCAACAACACGATACTATCAGCATTGCGCCTCCAGATGGCCCCACCTATCTAGCCTCTCGCAGTTATCTCTGTATTACCACTTTTACGTGGACGCCAAGTCTACAGATTAACCAAAATTCAACGATATTTGCATGTTACTTGTTAGCGATGATATCTGACTATACGCTGTTGCACTTTTGATAGCGTGTGGTCATGTTGATGTGTAACACATACGTGATATGAAAAGACACCCTCATTGCGCTTTTTCTGTGCTTCGAATTAGACAACTGCATCTCACCTGCAACTCACAACGCTTCCCCGACATGCTGACTTACAAGCACATGTTTAATTATGCTCTTTTTTTCGCCGTTTTCAAGGTAGTTTTTTCTTGATAAATTAACGAAATGAATGAAAGCGGTGCGACGAAGATCAGACGCGACGAGCGAGTGCGTTTCTGCACTTCATCGTCAGTCGGCACCACAATAAGAACACTCGGATCATACACGTCATCGCTACTAGAGCATCGTCCCTCAGGAAGATAGTTTTGGACTGTATCATACCGAACACGTAACACTAGTGTAGATGTCGCAGGGCAGTCTATTTTAAGTTTTTTTTTCTCCTTAGCTTTTCTACGCTGTTTGACGTCGAATTAGGATAACTTCGACGCGATGGATGCCGTTCAAGTTTGGCCAAGACTTACGCATACCAAGCGATCAAACGATGAGCACATCTCGATCTTGAAATTTGATGTCAGTGCTCCTTTAAGTGGACGATACGTTCCGAATGGAGAAATGAATGTGGCATAGCAGCTAGCGTGCTCCGTAAGGGAAACTTGCCAATACCCTCACACTAGGTCTAACGTGGAGGTATAGCTAGACTGTGACACAGTTTCTACCTTACCCTCTAGGTTTGGTATCGCGTTTGGTCTCGAGTTATGGAGTTAAGACGCTGATAATCGATGCATGACCTCGGATCTTTTCCCGGCACTTGAACCAATATTAGAGGGGATGTATAGTTACTCTCGCCTGATAGTATGACTCCCAACTCCAGCATTTTATTGATCTCCTTTTTCACGATCTGCTTTTGCACGGGGAAGCATCGATACGGCTCGCTACAATTTGGCTGCTCACAAGTTAGATCGATATTGTGTTCAATCACCGTCGTGTTTCAGGCACGGTCCGAAAATACGTCTTTAAACTCAGAAACAATCCTTCTCAGGTCCTCCTTCTGGACTTCACTTAACTTAGGCTGAAAGTTCAACTACTTCAAGTTTACCTCCAATCCCCTTTTGGTCTAGAGGTCAAAATTTCTGCTCCTTCTTCCTCTAAAGCATTCAAAAGCAGATTTACCACCGCGTGACGTTGAACGTATTGTATAGAGTTACTGTGATAAATTTTGTTCGGCCGCATTTTTAATTTCACTTCATAGTTGGTATCAGAAAGGTGCGCTTCTTAACCGATTTGTCGTAGTACTCCTTCGACAACATAGTGATAAAGGCTACAGCGCGAGCACGAAGGTACTAGAAGAAACGTAAACCGAAAGGCGAGGCAAGGAAAGCAAAGAGGACAACACGAGCGCCTCTTTGCTTTTCTTGACTCGCCTTTCGTTTCACGTTTCTTCTAGCACTTTCGTGCTCGCGCTGCAGCCCTTATCACCATGAATTCTAACCAGCTATCCCAAATAGCCGTTATTCTTCGACAGCACTTGTGCAGCCTTCATGTGTCTTTCCACAAGCACTTTCGCTTTTTGAAGCCTCTGAAAGAGGTCTAAAACTTAGGCAACTACACTAGGGTCCTCATCGAATACCTCACAAAACTCGCGTAGCATTCGCAATGGTGTCCTCAAACTCCTGTCATACACAAGCTCTGCAGGAGTAAAACCAGTGCTCTCATGAGAAGCTGATTTCAAAGCGAACCTAGCGGGAGGAATACACGCTTCCCAGTCGCATTTGTGCTCGTAGCAAAGAGCTCTCAGTATCCGTTTCAGAACGGAATGCATACGCTCTACCGGATTAGATTGCGGGTGATTGATCGAGCTGTGCACTACTTTTATTCCGCCTTTATTCAAAAATGTATAGGTAAGGCAGCTGGTGAAGACACTACCATTGTCGCATTAGATTTCAGAAAAAAATCCGACGCGTGCAAATATAGATAGATAGCAGTGCATCCACGACATGAAGGGAATTGAGCTCCTTGAGTGGTATTGCTTCTGGAAAGTTTGTGGCTACACATAGGGCCATGAGGATGCACCGACAACCTTGCCTTGACTCTGGCAAGGTCCCGACGATATCAATTACTAGGCGCCGAAATGGTTATGTGATAATTGGCACAAGCTTTATGGGTGCCTTCCACTTTTCCGTGCATTTCGCCGCTCTCTGACAAGTGTCACATGAGCGTACAAAGTCTTCGATATACTTGCAGCATTTCGGCCAATAACACTCACGGGAAACTCTAGCCTTGGTCTTCTTCATGCCGAGATGCCCTGCCCACGCGTTTTCATGCTCAAGTTTCAATAGTTCGTGACGATACTTTTGTGGCACCAAGAGCTGCTCATACTCGCGACCTTGCAAATGTGTGTAGCTCCGATACAGGGGCCCTGCCTTCTCAAAAAAGGAAACATTCTTTTTATTTTTTATTAAGTTCACGATGTCTATTAGCACTTTGATCACGAGGTCTCACACTGCTCTCGAAGGAGCGTTTCTCGATCAACCCTCGACAGCTCACTCCAACTTTCTGCTACAGGCGAGAGCATTGCACCCCTTTCACTCTGACTCAATGGCGCCATGTCTTCTTCTCCGCCGACAGAGACCATGCCAGTCGCTTCGGTGACGGGCCGCTCGAGTGACTGCTCAAATGACTCACACGGAGAATTTCCTGTCTGAGGTTCCATCGACTCGCCGCCAAGGTCACAGAGATCAGCAGCTTTTGCAGATGATGCTTCACTACATTGAACAAGATCAAGTTCTTACGAAAGCTTCCGCGCTTGCGATCGCGTGAGGGCCATGTCCGCTAAGTTGGAGAAGAACGATTTACTCTGCTCTTTGAGAAGCGGCTCAGAGTTATTACAAAAAAAGTTAAGGAAAACGACCGAGAAGCGCGGCAGACACAGCCGCTTCGGTGCGAAGCTTACCGAACAGGCCTTCAATGACAACCGTAGCAATTGGCAAGGAAGCACTCTGCTCCTCGGCGACTTGTCTGATTCACGCGCATTCTCCTGTAAAGTCATCCGGAAACAGCACCTAGGATGGACAACGTCCATGGCTCCCGCTGAGTGTCGAAGTGTTCGAGACGTTTTTTCATTCACACTAATTTCTTGGAGATACGGCTCTAACAACGGCATGTTCTTTTCCGATTCTCGGATTTTTGCGAAAGCAAACTTTCGCTTACAGTTTATCGCGATGTGCCTTTTCACTTTGCAGTTGTAGCAGATTAGCGGCTTCCGTGACTCAAACGCCCGTGTGGTATCAGTGATTGTTTAAGAACCTCACTCAATTTCTCCGCTTCTGTTTGCCCTTCCTCGACAGTGTCCTTCGTAACAAACGGGTCCTTCCTGAAATTATGGTGCAGAGCGGGTTTCCGTTGATCAGGTTTCTTCGCAAAGCCCTCTTTCCTTTTATACTTTTCAACGCGCACTGCCCTGCTATGCAGCTTTCGGCGAGTGTAATACTCCTCAGCTAACTCTGCTGCCTTGTTTAGCTGTACTTCACCAAGATTGTCCTGCAGCCAAAGCTTGACATCCTCCTTGATGCAGCAGTGAAATTGCTCTAATGCAATGCATTCTACCACTTTATCGCGATCGTCATAAACACGTTCGCCCTTGAGCCATTCAAATAAATCGGCTTTAAGACAAAACTCGAAGTCAACATTTGACTCATTCCCCTTTTTAGCATACGGGAACCTTTGCCTGAAAGCCTCGGGTGACAACTGGTTACGTCTCAAGAGCACTTCCTTAACCTCGTCATAGCTCTGGAACGCTTCCCTCGACAAGCACGTTATCACGTCGGACACTTCGCCGGGAAGAAGAGCTAACAGGTTCTGCGCTCAAAGAGACCACTCCGAAGCATTTCGCTCACAGACGTGTTCAAATTCGCTGAGATACTTCGCCATGTCCTCGCCTACTACGAACGGTGGCAGTTGGTCCCGAATTCTGTAACCGCTGACCTGAACAGTTGCAGAAGCTATGCTAGACGCCTGCGAGCACTGTAGGATTGCCAATTCTATTCGTTTCAACTCGAGGCGCTGCTGCCTCTCGGCCTACTCACACTCGCGAGGTTCGCGCCTTTCAGCTTCTTCACATTCTCAAACTTCTAGCCTTACAGCTTCTTCGCGTTCACGAACTTCTACTTCTCATCTTTCAGCCTCCTCGCGGCGTGCTTTGATATCAGCCCAGGCCTCATCGACTTCCTCAGCCGACACTCCTTCATCCTTCATGATCTCAACGATCACCTTCTTTCGTTTCGCACGGCCCAAAGTAAGGCCAAGTTCCTCACAAATTTGGATGAGTTCTTTCACTTTAAGGTTCTCCATCGTTCACACTAGCCTCTTGCTGTTTGCCGCTGTTAAGAATCTACTTGCCGTACCCACTATAAGTCTACTAGCAAGACACGCAAGCAATTTTTTACACTGCCCTGTTTACACCCTCCGCATTAACTTTGGTTTCAAAGCAATTCGACTTAGCAGGAAACGATCAAAGCTCACTCTAATGCTTCACACAGCCCTTTTCTAAACTACTATATCCTGTGCTGGAGAAGTCTGGTGAATTGAGTGGAAAACATCAGGCACTCACCGCATCGATGTCACTGATGCCGGCCGATCCCGCCACTGCCATCCACTGTTACGAAGCGCACCGCCGACGAAGTTACGAAGGGTGCCACAAAACTCGCCGCTTACAAGGACACCAGCCGTGCCGACAGCGAAAGGGCTCGAAGCAACGAGTTGTCTTTTCTCGCACGCATACCTCGGCTTCTTTCTGACGCATAGGTCAACTGCTGGCGACGCACCGCTTGGCTTTTTTATAGGCACCGGGAGGACCTTTTGCGTCACCAACGTCCAACCAGAAGCACCGCTGGCCATGATGTCAGAATCCTTCAATAGGGACCCGCCACTGGGCTGCGTCATGATCATCAAATTGGAGCCGCTGCGCTTGGTTGCACCCAAGGACGAGTGATGTTGCCACGCATTGCGTAAGACTCGCCAGACTGAAAGGCGCCGATCGCTTCATCGGGCTCGTGGGCTGAGGGAGCTCGCTGTGCGTTGCGTAAGACAGAATGGCGCCGCCGCTTGCTGACGTCGTTGAATTTATCGCATCAGGCGGGCTCCATCGCTGGCCTCGACAGAGATTGCCTTTGCAGAGGCATTGATGTTCGGTGTGGACTCCCAGGTGTACCAGCGTACACGGAGGACGTTCCGTTGCCAGAGCGCTCAGTGAGTACAAGGCCTAATAAAGATACAGAGAGCCACTATACGGCGAATGTAAGTAGAACAGAGAAGGCACACACACTGCGCTTATGTGTGTGCCTTATCTGTTTCTTAATTTTTTCAAGCAGTTTTTGTAGTTATGGATTACCAAAACGCCCAGCGTTAGA
The DNA here is from genome assembly GCF_043290135.1 of Rhipicephalus microplus. NCBI lineage: Eukaryota > Metazoa > Arthropoda > Arachnida > Ixodida > Ixodidae > Rhipicephalus > Rhipicephalus microplus. The sequence goes on along the minus strand of NC_134710.1, from coordinate 87,730,301 downwards.
CCCTTTGAATTTTACACAATGTGCATTCGGAAGCTATAGCTTTAGCTAAGTTTCAAAACCGTTCTAAGGCCTTTCCTTCTCTCCGAATTATAATGGCCGGGTTAGTACGTTTCCTTGAAACGACAAAATAAAATTTCATTTGTAGATAGCTGGAAAAATGGCAGCTTCTTCCCAGAGGCAAAACTGTACTGCTGTCTGAATCACATTTACAGATCAGAAAGTATAGCAATTGCGATAGCTTTGAAAGCTCTTAGCGCTTGATTTTCTGAAATGTTGCTGCAGGGTATCCGTGTCAATTGTGTATGCTTAGCTGTCTCATGCTTTATTGATTTGTTATACCATAACAATCACTTCCTTCCCATTAAATTCAAACTGTTGCTTTTTTAGCCCCTCTTAGCCACAGGAGAATTATTGGCAGCCTCTAGGCGATAATACCACGCTCACAAGTTTAGAAAATATATATGTTTTTCTTAATGAACGTTCACCCCTTATTTTTGACTTACCAAGGGCTCGTCCTTCTGCACAGCTCTTCTAAACTGCGGCTATTCCGATGGTCTCTAATGTGCATAAATTACACCCACTCTTCGATATAAATGTGAATTTGAAATTGGTGTAATATTGCTTAACAAAATAGCAGAATTGAATGAATTGCGATACCAAAACCTAATGATTGCTTTGCCGATTGTTTGATTGTTTTACCTCGAAATCGTGTTGATATTATGTATGCAATAGGTTTGAGCTTGCGTTTCAAGGTTTAGTTTTATGGATCCCTCCTCTGCTCTTTCAAACAAGGATTGGCATTGATGAAATAATATAAGAGCTTATTTTGTTTCACCTTTTGACGACTGCATACGCATATAATAACTGTTTTCATTTTGGTTATTTACACAAAATGTGTGTATTGCTGGGCTTGATGCTGAACTGTAACAAACTGGGAAGCATACCGGAGCTCTCTTGAGCTTCGTCTTGTGCCTTCTGCCCTGTGAAGTGATAACAAGATAAATAAACAAACAAATGAAATAAAGGTTTGAAGTGATTCACAACCGCATGCAATATGCAGTCAGGCGTGCCACAGAAACGTTTTTTCCCCGAAAGTAATTTCGATTGTGTGACAGACATTTCTGTAGTATTCCATCAGGCTCATGGATTTTATAAGAAAATAGAATTTTCCATGAAATCTTCCCGTATGTCTTGCTGGAAGTTTTTTTTACTCCCTTTACTTAATTTTATAGCTTAAGTACACGCATACCACCCAGCACATGCTCCTATGTCTTTTTTGATAAAAACTCTTTCAAAATAATATTTATAAAAACAATGGTTTCATGACCTTAGAGGGCTGACTAACAAGAGATAACTAACAATAGTGGTAATAAGAGCTGCAGGAATTGCATGCCCCAAAATCTTGGATATTTCCCCTTCAGCATTTTCGGAGCTTCACTGTTCTACACTAGCCTAATATGAATGGGATGTGTTTTAAAAACACCGTATCTAAATATATCGGCCGAGTTTGAAGAAGTTTCATGTAACATCAAATTTAGTGGGTTGTCCTTCAATAACCTGCGCAGAAACGAAATTTTTTTGTTTGTTCGTTTTTGAGGTATCGTGATGTCATAAAGTGCATGCGGTGAAGCCACAAACCAGGAGCTCGTGGTTCAACATTCTCCCAGAGAGGTACGATGCTACTACTACTACATCAGTGTTATTTAGAGTCAGAGTGGCTTAACCTGTAATAAAGTGTGGAGTATTGAACAGGGATAAAGATAGGATGGATTAAAGTGTGGAATAGGGTTTAGATTAATGTATAGACGGTGGGCGATAGAGCTACTACTACATAAATGCTAATAATAAAGGCTATATGCGACTTTTCCTACCTCCGTAAGTATTTACAAACTATGTCGACATGGGTGTCAAACGAAAAGATTTTGTGAGTGCTTTGCGATGACACATGTTTCGCGACATCAGGTCACATGAGTAAGTCACGTGACTCGGTGTATCGTGCAACAGTCCATGCGTGGTCTCCTAGCATATCGACATGAATATCAAACGAACAGGTTTCGAGCACCTCTTAAGGAGTACGCACGTAGCGCACATCAGGCATAGACGAAAAGCGACTCACGTGACTACGTGCACCTTTGTGCACCTCCACGAGTAATTCCCAACTATTCCGACATGAGTATCAAACGAAAGAAAATCGCGAGTTCCTTGTGATGGCACGCGCTTCACGGATATAAGGCCACGTAACTCACGTGACTTCATGCACCATGAATTAGTCCATGGGTGCAATCCAATCATATCGATATGGGTATCAAGCGAACGAGCTTGGCAGTACCTCTTGATAGTACAGGTAGGGTGGTTAGAATGGGAAGGTTGGTAAAGCGAGCCGTGTTTCTCTTGCCGAGCGATGCCGCGGTGCGCGTGATCTCCGCTAGGTCATGATTAAGCGTGGCGATCGGAGGCACTGCTGCTAGCGCGGCTACTAGCGCGGCGGAGACGGCTGCAGGTGGTGTGCACGCTGGGGGAGGCTGCTTGCTGGTCACGCGGGATGCAGATCGTGCGCTCAAAATTTTTTCCTTTTTTGTTCACTCTGGCATGCAAAGACAGGTTAGCAAAATGGGAGTGTACCATCGCAAGGGCGGATAAAGCACTCCAGGAAAATTGCGCCATCTGTGAAAATCATTTTGACGCATGGTAAATGTTTTGAATTTACTTAGGCAGAAAATACTTGTGTGCATGTGTGGAAGGCATTGTTAAGTGGAGATAACGAATGCTTTTTGGCGCTCTTAAAACTTTGGCCATTGCTTTTCACTAAATACATTTGTTTACCTGAAAATTATATGTTCTCACTTGGTTCTTAGATTCAGCTTAGATTCAGCGTGCGAGAATTCGTGCATATTATGGAAGGACAGGAAGAATTCAGCGTGACAAGAATAGTTTAAGATATGATGTGGTACGCCGCTTAATTCCATACCTGCCCAAATATATATCGGAGAGTTTGCCTATTGAACGAAAAAGACGAAATGCTGCTTCATCACACTACGTACCAGCAAAGAAGTGTCGTGATCGCCCTAGTGTCGCGATCGCCCAAATGAATCAACAAGCTGCCAAGGCAGGCGACTAGAGATAGGGATCTGAGGGGACTTCTGTATCCATCAGAGTCTCTGCAAAACCTGGTAGAGACTATAGAAGCCAAGTTAACACATGTGTTTAGCACAGTGCATGCGCTTGCATTCGAATTTAGTAGCCAGTCTTTTACGATCTCTAAGCAGTTTCCAGAAATTGGCTGCATTAAACATTGCAGAGAGCTGAACGAAGCAGTGGTCAAATTATTTTGCGTGACGAGAGTTTTTTTTTTTGAAGGGTCTGAACCAAGCAAAAATTGATAAGTAAAGTCAAGGAATTAAAGCCCCGTGTCACGTAAAAAATGTTCGTTAGTGACTTACTGTAAAAATTTTGTTGCAGCCATAAAACTAAGTGTTGTCTCAGGTTCTACACATGTTTCAGAATACTGCCTCAAATGTAATACAAACCCAGCATTGAGAAAACGGCAATGTGTAACTGCACTCGGTAAGTCGCACTGTCTAGGCAGATTTAGCAGCAAACGTTGCCACAATCTATTGTGGGTCAGCACAAGGTAATGTTGGGAAACTAACATCATCAAAGATACTGCACTCCGCCAGAGCAAGCTTTTTTTTACTACGTTAAAACGTAGTTTATTGTTATAGAAAGTAAAATTCTTTTGGTTTCACCAAGCATATAAACAATGGTGCTGTCGGAATGACGATCCGTCAGAAACTTTGCTCTAATTGAATGTTCATTCAGTGAAAGATGCGTGTATTCATAATTGGTGAAATGGCTGTTTGATATTTACTTTGACAAAGGTCTTGTACTGGCGAAAAACTTGAAACCACCATGGCGGGTTCATTGCAACAGAGAAAGCTGGCAGCGCCTCCGACTACAGCGCCACCACTGCAGGCTCGCGAGCGGGAGCCACCTCGGAGCGACCGGTTTTCACACCTCCCAATTCTAGCCACCCTAGTACGGGAGTAACGCAAGTCAGAAATTGACGAAAAGCGAGTCACGTGACTACGTGAAAATTTGTGCACCACCGACATGGGTATCAAACGAAAGGAGATCATGAGTGCTTAGAGACGGCACGTGTCTCGTGGCCATTAGCACACGTGAGTAATTCAAGTGACGGCGAGCATCTGGCATCGGTCTATGGGTTGCCCTTGACCACATAGATATCAAATGAACGGGCTTCAAAGCAGCTCATGCATAGTTCGTGCGTCGTGCCCGTCACGCCTTCAGAAGCTTGTTGTTAGGCCCAATTAACGCCACGATTTGTTATTTGACAGAACTGACGAAAGTCACAGACAAATATTTAAAAAAAGATTAGGATACATTGCTTCTTTATTTGTACTTGAAAAGTTTTGTTCCATGATTTGATTGATATGTAGGGTTTAACGTCCCAAAACCACCATATGATTATAAGAGACGCCGTAGTGGAGGGCTCCGGAAATTTCGACTACTTGTGAATCTTTAGCGTGCACACAAATATGAGCACACAAACCTACAACATTTCCGCTGCCATCAGAAATGCAGCCGCCGCAGCCGGGATTCGATCCCTCGACATGCGGGTCAGCAGCCGAGTATCTTGGCCACTAGACAACCGCGGCGGGGCGTGGTTTAGTTCCATACTAAAACAAATTAGGGTGGACGCAAATTCTCCTGTCATGTTGACTGCAACCCGCAAACTTTAAGTATAGATTCGATGCGTTACTGTTTGAACTATGACGAAGTGATTTGGCTTGTCCTCACTGCTTCTATTTATTTACGCCTAATCCCTGGGAGCGTTAGCCAGACCCTAGGATAGCATACAAGCACTTTTTTGATGTCCCGAGTTAACTGCATGCAGTCTGTCATGTGGGAAATTCACCATTATGGCATTTGTGACTACTGTATTTTGGTTTCGTATAGGCATTCTTGTAGTAGGTATACCAATTTGTTATTGTTGAAATCCATCTGGATGGAATGAGCGCTCTTAGCGTATTTTTACTAGAACTCCTAATCATCGTATATTGAGATGGCTTTATATAAAAGAAGCTTTGAGAAATGAATCGCTGTTCATATAAAAATGCTCAAATTAGTACGCTCCTTGATTTATGTCAGTACTTACAGCTAGGTGGGGAGCACTGAGTGAGACAAGCTGTTTCACTGAGCGAGGCTGCCCTTCACAAGTAGCTGCAGTTCAGCATGAAGTCTACGACAGAAAAGGTGTGCTCGTCATGTGACCTGCAGCTCGCGCGTTGCACTGGCTGCATAGAGTTTACAGCGGCTTCTATGGGCATCGTTCACCGATGCTGTTTCTTCGTGATGCCCGGTGGAGTCGTGAGTAGTTTTTCGCGGCGCTCGCTCAGGCAAGCCTTAAAGCTTTTGCCCAAAAACCACCTCCGATATTTTTTTTAATATTTCAAGTAACCACGCGCGTCGTCTATGGAATGCGGTCGCGATCAATGATTCTGCACGTGGCAGCACTACGAGCCCGCCTGCACGCCACAAATTCGATGAAACAATTCCTCCGTCTTTCCGGGCCTTTCGCGCATCCGCGTGATGCGCCGTTCCAATATGTCTGACGCATCGATCCAACTATGATGTGCTTGGTCGAGCAAGAGCCTATGATATCCGGTCAGTCTACAAGCAGCTGTCCGCAGAGCTTCACTGCTTGCAGTGGCGGTAGCTCCTCATTTCGTGCGGAGGTTGTCGGGCACGGCGGGTCCTCGTACTGGTTCAACGTGCGCAGCGGAGGGTCCATACCGGCACGATTCGCATGGGCATGGTAGCCGCGGTTTGACAACAAGCACGAAGCTACAACGAAACTAATGAAGTCGACGGACGGGGTCGTGGCAACCGCAAATAGACGTGTTTCAACTAGCGCGTGAGTGATTACATATGCCACGCGAGATTGGTAGGGGCACGGGAGGGGTGCTCGGCAAGAGGACAAAGTGACTTGGGAGAAGATATCAGTGGTGGGTAGTGTAAGAGAGAGCAAAAGAAGTGATCGTCGTGGTTTCAATAATCAAACGCGTCTAACTCCACTATTCCGGCACCGTTTCCGAAAATTCTTATGGCTTCGTGTTCGCCACACACTCGTGCACAATTTCCCCACTACAACTGAATTTCGAACCTTGGGTGGTTTACGCGCACTTTGACGTGAGAGTTCAACATTAGGGTCACCTTTTCGGTGACATTGAAGAAAGGGATTTAGTGAGCTCTTAATTAAAGAGTGTGTTTCGCTTTTAAAGGTGGCGTTTTCCGCGGCATGGTGTGCTAGTGCATAGTTCAAAAGGAATACCATAGTGCTGTTTGGGTCGTTCTCTTCAATTTTCTTGAAGTCTTGGCAAGGAATTCATAGAACACCATCCGGTGGACTGTGTCCACCACGTTCCAGTGATTGAACTTTTCAGCGGACTTTCATGCTGTAACTCTGGCTTTGGCACCTTTTTTACTGGTCATCACCCGTACATACTCGGCAAATGAATGGTTCCTGGAAGCTGGGGGCCGAGACGAATGCAGTCGAGAGCCCATGCGTCACAAAACTCAACAAAGCCCAACTTCTACTCGTAATATTCTTTTTGAACAATGCACCAGCGCAATATCACGGGGAAAGCGCCACCCCTGCATGCGCAATACACTTCCTGAAAAAAAAAGGTGCCACGATATAGCCTCTTTTTGTAGGCTATGGAAGACATGATTTCGAGCGAGCTCCGCGAAAAACTTCACGTGACTCTGTCGGGCACAACGAAGAAACAGCATTGGTGGACGATGCTCATGAAAGCAGCTGTAAGCTCCATGCCACAAGTGCAACGTACGGACTGTGGATCATATGACAAGTACACCTGGTCTTCCCCACCGCGCTGAACTGCAGCTACATGTGAAGGGTAGCCTAGCTCTGTGAAACAGCCTAGCTCTGTGAAACTAAGCACTGTCTAAAAGAAAGTACAGATTGATCAAGGAGTAAGCTTATTTGAGCTAATTTATGTAAGCAGCACTTCCTTTCTGAAAGCTTCTCTTATATTAAAGCCATCCAAATATACGACCATTAGGAGTTCCTGTCAGCGTATGCTAAAAAGGCTCATTAGATCTAGACAGATTTAAACAATAACAAACTGGTCAACCTCTTACACGAATGTCCATCCGAAACCAAAACATAGTTACACAAATGCCGTAGTGGTGAATTTCCGAAAGGGCCGAATGCATGAGCGGTTATTTGATTGATTGATTGATATGTGGGGCTTAACCTCCCGAAACCAGCACAGGAATATGAGAGACGCTGTAGTGGAGGGCTCCGGAAATTTCGACTACCTGAGGTTCTTTAACGTGCACCCAAATCCGAGCACACGGGCCAGCGAAAATGCAGCCGCCGAAGCCGGGATTAGATCCCGCGACCTACGGGTGAGCAGCCGAGTACCTTAGGCACGAGGCCACCACGGCGGGGCATGCATGTACGGTTAACTGGTTATATCAAAGCAAGTGCTCCTAGGGTATTGTAGGGTGCTGCCTAACACTCCCAAGGATTAGGCGCATTAACTAGCATGTACTGAGAATATTCGAAAGCCTTCCGTCATAGTTCGAGTGGTAGCGCAGCGGACCTGTACTTCAAGTTTGTGGGTAGAGATCCAGCCAACAGATTAGGCAAATTTGTGTCCACTTTAGTTTCTTTCAATTCGGAACAAAACCATTAAAGTATTATTAAAGATGCAATGTATTCTATCCTTTGTGCAAATATGTGTTTGTCACTTTCGTCAGTTCTGTCAACAAAGAAACTGTTGCATTTATTGTGCCAAATAGAGAGCTCATGAAGGCGTGACGTGTGTGACGTACGTATTATCGACTAGCTGCTTCGAAGCCCGTTCGTTTGATATCCAAGTCGATATGATTAGGCACAATTCATAGACCAACGCAAGATGCGTGCAGTCACGTGACTTATTCATCATCATCATCATCATCACCATCATCATCATCAACAGCCTGACTACGTCCACTGCAGGACAAAGACCTCTCCCATGTTACGCCAGTTAACCCGGTCCTGTGCTTGTTGCTGCCAATTTATACCCGCAAACTCTTTAATCTCGTCTGCCCACCTAACCTTCTGTCTCCCCCTAACTCGCTTCCCTTCTCTGGGAATCTAGTTAGTTACCCTTAATGACCAGCGGTTATCCTGTCTACGCGCTACATGCCCGGCCCATGTCCATTTCCTCTTCTTTATTTCAACTATGATATCTTTAACCCCCGTTTGTCCCCTAATCCACTCTGCTCTCTTCTTGTCTCTTAAGGTTACACCTACCATTTTTCTTTCCATTGCTCGCTGCGTCGTCCTCAATTTAAGCTGAACCCTCTTTGTAAGTCTCCAGGTTTCTGCTCCGTAGCTAAGTACCGGCAAGATACAGCTGTTATATACCTTCCTCTTGAGGGATAGTGGCAATCTACCTGTCATAATTTGAGAGTGCTTGCCGAATGTACTCCACCCCATTCTTATTCTTCTATTTACTTCAATCTCGTGGTTAGGCTCTGCGGTTTTTACCTGCCCTAAGTAGACATAGTCTTTTACTACTTCATGACTTCGTGACTTATTCACGTTACCTTAATTCTGCGAAACATGTGCCACCGCAAAGCACTCGCGATCTTCTTTCGTTTTATGGCATAGTTTGGAATCACCCATGGAGGTGTAGAAAGTCGTACACTTTAAGGCAAAAGAGTGTTAAAACTGTGTCTGGTTCGTCCTTTTGGGAACTAATGGGGCTGCCGCAACCATAATTTTCTTTAAGGACTAACGCCACTGGGTCTAAAAGTTAGTCCCCACAGACGAGCTCAAGGGACTAACATTTAGTCTTCACATTTACACCTAAGTGAGTAACCGTTAGTCCCACAATTCACCTCGAAGTACTAACATTTAGTCCTCACATTGGCACCTCATACGGCAACTGTTAATCCTTACCGGGCAACCGTTAGTCCTTACAGTTGCACCTCACCGGATGAATGGTCGATCCACTCAAATACTCATCTCGGATGAACATTTATCCCCATTTCAACAACTGTTTTTTATTTATTTTCCGCCAGACCTAATACTTTTTTTACCCATTTTTCTGGAGTGATTCTCAGCGTGAAATAGAAGAATTGACGGACGCCTTCTTACAGTGAAGAAAGTGGAAGTTCCACGGAACCCCGCGATACCACTCTCAAGAAGGTGGACGCTTAATTTCCGGCACATTGACCACATTTCTGTAACGCCGACGAACGCATGACTCCCTTGCCTCCCGCTGCTGTGCATAATGCGCTTGGCCTAGACCGTTGACGCTGGCGTCTTGAGCCCCTTCAAGGCAGCGTCTTATCGGGTTAATGCCACAGGATGGCTACGATGAGCGTAGATTGCGAAAATATCACGCAACAAGAGTATGAGAACGAAGCAGGTTGGCGCCTTGTGAACAGAAGAGGACGAGCCAACAAAGAAACCACAACGCATGAAGCCAAAGACCAAGAAACGCACTTCTCAAGCAAGAACGCGGTCAGTAATAGGTGGAGGAAGGGACAGAGAGCAAGACAAATATTGGCTGCGAGCAGGATGCCCCATCTGCCGAAGGAAGATTACAAGATAATTGTGCGCCCACGTGACGGCTTCAAGGTCACTGACTACGGGATCAATCGTGTAGAATGCTGTGTCGCCAACGCCGCTAAAATACCCAGGAATGAATCTGAAGAAGACACGGTATGTGTCAACTATAAACAGATCATTCTAGTGGTGAGCACACCATCAGAGGAGTGCGCCGAAAAATACAAAACCATCGCTCAACTGAAGATTGGGGACAAAGAATTCGAAGCCACTGCGTATGAGTCAGCTCCGAAAGATACATCTAAAGGGGTGATCTGAGGAGTAACGCAGGACGTGTCTCCAAGAGAGATCGTGGAAATGCTGGTAACCCCGAGAAATCCGACAGTCCTCATGGCCAAGAGGATGGGAAACACCACGAACGTCATCGTCCACTTCGATGGGCATCGCGTTCTAAGTTATGTGAGCTACGGAAGAGCACTGGTCAAGTGCTCACTATACTGCAAGAAAATAGACGTGTGCTACCAGTGTGGACGCCTTGGTCACAAAGCTGACGTCTGCCCGAGCCCGAATAGCAGAATATGCAGAGGGTGTGGCACTGAGAACCCACCGCAGGAGCACGAGTGCGAAGTGAAGTGCCAGCTGTGTGGCAAAAACCACCCGACGGCAGATCGCCATTGCAAGGCCAGATTTAAGGTACCGTACCTAGTGAAACGACGCCGCTGGGAACGAGCCCGACGGGAGGAAGAAGAAGCACTTTACTACAAGACGGAAGCGAAAGCACTTCACAGGCAAAGATGGGGCGACTCAGGTCAACGATCGGAACATCGGACGCGGGACGCATCCGGACCAGAAGCCTTCACCAAGCTTCAAGCACAAAACAAAAACCGCTCTACGTTTACTACCACCACATCTATGTCGAGATCCAGATTGAGGTCCAGATCGAGGTCCAGATCGAGGTCCAGATCGAGGTCCAGATCGAGGTCTAGACCCAAGACCGGCAATACCGGGTCTCCCCGATCAAAGGAGGGAGGAGGATCCCAAAGCTCAAAAGGACCGAGTTACATCAGCCCAGCTCAACCTTCTAGGTGAGCTGGGCTGATGTAGCTTCCGGGGCGCGCGCGGAGGCAGAGGCTGCTTTTCAATGTAGGATTAAGGCGCTAGAGAACGAATTGGTGCAGATCAGGCAGAACAATGTTGCATTTATGAATGAGATTAGAAAACTCAGGGAAGAAAATGACTTTTGAAAAACGGAGGAGTTACACGCAACGAGAAAACCTCACAAGTTATAATGGAGGAAAAAGGCGCAGCAATGGAGGAAGAGGTAGCAGCCCTCACCCCTGTTAAACGGAAACCAGAGAACGCTCCGATTAAAAGCGTGGTAAAGAAACCAAAAGCAGTGGCGACGCCACAAGAAAGACAGGAGGAATTCGCAAACACCATGAAAGCCGAAATGGAACAAATTGAAAGAAAATTGCAAACTATGCTCGAACAACAAGAAGTTTGATTTGAGGCAAACATAGAGGCCAAAATTGAGGAGCTAGGCAAGACGATATTGCAGAAAGTGCAGCAAATGGTGGCTGATTTCGACGCCAAGCTAGCAATATTGGGATCGCAGTAAAGTGGTGGGGGCCCAGTTAAGACGTCTTTTAAACCGTACGCTAGGACCGCGGTGCCCACCGAAGGATTAGAGAGCCTGTAACGCCGCCATGAACAGACAAAATAGCTACACGATTTGGCAATAGAATTGTCGAGGATATATTCGAAAACGATACATTTTGCTACAGCATCTTGAAGACACCAGCACCCCGGATGTTATAATGGTGCACGAAACGCACGGGCTGGTCAAACTGTCGAGATATAAGTCATTCGGCAGTGCTGATGGGGAGACAAAGGTATTAGCAACGTTGGTTAAGCGAAATCACGCGGTGGTGCAACATGACACGGAAATCAAGGCAATAAATCACATTCTCCTCGAACTCATACCCACGCGAAAAACAGAGGACAGTCTTTTTGTATTGAATATTTACAGCAGTCCTAAATGCAGAAAGCACCAATTCCGCACGCTGTTTCGAAAAACCTTCGCTATAACGGGCACCCGGGCGCTAGTGATTGGAGGAGATTTCAACGCCCCACACGGTGCATGGGGATACAGGATCGAAACCCAGAAAGGCAGGAACTTGTGGTTGGACGCACAGGAGGAGGGCCTGACGCTCGTGACCGATCCATCCATTCCTACAAGAACAGGTACTAGCGTTTGCGCGGATACCATGCCAGATTTGACGTTCACCAAAAATATACTAGACACGCAATGGACCAATACGCAACATGATTTGGGAAGCGATCATTTTATACTTGAAATAACGGTGAGGGCAGGGCCGCGGAAGGCCAAAGGCAGGCAACTTAAACTTGTCGATTGGGACAAGTTCCGAAACATCGGAGAGGAGCCCGACGAAATGATACGGAGTATTGAGGAATGGACCGAAACGTTAAAACGAGACTTGGAGGCCGCTACGCAAACGTTGCCACCGGAGGCGCAGCTAGAGTATGTAGACAATACGCTTCTCCACATGTGGGAAGCTAAGGAAGGTTTACAACGGAGGTGGAAAAACCAAAGACACAACCGGACACATCGTAGAAAAATAGCTAAATTGAACAGAGATATAGAGCAATACGACCAGCAGCTGTGCAGACAACAGTGGGAGGAAAAGTGCAATGACATGGACAACCAGATAGGAATGGCGAAAACGTGGACCATCCTTAGACATTTGTTAAATCCGGACGAAAACAAGTTGGCAGAAAGACACAATATTAATCGGTTGATACAAAGATATCAAGGTAGAGAGCAGGATTTCCTGAATGAAATCAAGAAAACATACATCTCTCAAGCGCTTCCCGTTACACACCCTGATTACACAGGGCTGGCAAATGATGATATAGACAACGAGATCGGGGAGGCAGAAATGAGGGCCGTCTTGCAAAAACTCATTACTAGATCAGCACCTGGATCAGATGGCATAACTAACGAAACGCTACGCAACTTGGATGACGAGTCTATAACTATGTTAACTGAATTCATTAACAAATCATGGAAGGCAGGACAGATTCCGCAACAATAGAAGACGGCAAAAATCGTGTTAATACCCAAGCCAGGCAAGCGAGTGAAGATTGCGGACTTGAGACCCATATCTCTCACATCTTGCGTGGGGAAACTCATGGAGCACGTGATTCTGGAGAGGATAACTACCTATCTCGAGGACCGGGATGCGCTTCCACCCACAATGATAGGGTTTAGGAGGAACCTCTCAACGCAAGACGCAATGCTACAGTTAAAACATCAGATTATAGATAATCCGGGAACAGTGACAAAGGCCATTCTAGGGTTAGACCTCAAGAAGGCCTTTTATAATGTAACCCATGCAACGGTGCTAAAAAGGGTAAACGATCTAGAACTGGGACAACGGACGTACAATTACGTGCATAATTTCCTGACGGGAAGGAAGGCAAAGATCATGATAGGGGACCTAGTTTCAGAGGAAATTAATATGGGCAGTGCAGGTACGCCGCAAGGCTCGTTATTATCACCTATGTTATTCAATCTGGCTCTAATTGGACTGCCAACCAAACACCAAGCAATCGAAGGACTGAATTATACTATATATGCAGACATCACCATATGGGTGAGAAGTGGTAGTGATGGCGAAATAAAGGAAACGCTTCAAACAGCAGTCGAAACGGTCGAGCGGTATCTGGAAGGTACTGGGCTAGCCTGCTCTGCGGAAAAATCAGAGCTGTTGCTGTACAGACCTACTCGTAGAGGTCGCAAACCAGGCAACTGCCTGCAAGGTCTTGCTCATAGAGAAGAAATACAGTTAAGAACAGCCGATGGAAAAATCATACCCATAGTCGACAGGATCAGGGTACTGGGTCTGCTCATCGAAGCCAAGAGCAACAATGGAGAAATCCTCAGGCGACTGGATGCAACTGTAGTCCACATATTGAGACTCATAAAAAGGATAGCAACTAAGCACAGTGGCATGAGGGAGGAAAATACGATAAGGTTGATACAGGCATTCGTGATAAGCCGAATAGTATATGTAGCGCCATACTTAAAATGGCAAGTCGCGGTAAAGATCAAGCTAGACTGCCTCATTCGAAAAATATTCAAACTAGCTATAGGGCTACCGATCACCACAAGCACCGACAAACTGTTACAGCTAGGCCTGCACAATACAATAGATGAGCTTATTGAGGCGCAGCGTACGGCGCAATATGAACGTCTCTCTAAGACACGAGCAGGAACACATATTCTAGAGCGACTAAGCATAACGTATCACACGCAACACGGCGTTAAGATGGACATTCCAAAAGAGACGAGGGAAACAATGTTGATACCACCCTTGCCAAAAAACATGCACCCCGAGCACAATAAAGCTAGACGAGAGCCAAGAGCAAAACAAATACAAAAAAAGTTCGGTAATGACAAGGACGCAGTTTTCGTAGACGCTGCTCGATACAAACGCAAACGGGGGTTTACCGTAGCCGTAATCGATAGCAACAAACGCTGTACGACATGCGCAACAATACGCACCACAAGTACCGAGACAGTGGAAGAGGTAGCCATAGCGCTCGGTGTAGCTCAGACAAACGCAGCCGTGATAGTCAGTGACTCTCAAACGGCAGTGAGAAACTTTGCCAACGACCGCATCTCCCCGGAGGCACTACGTATTCTCAAAGGAAGGAGTCGAACAAGCCCCAGAAATACATATATTATATGAACACCTGCTCATGCCGTCGCGGGGGACAGCAACAACAGGGCTGTACATGACGCAGCTTGAGGGCTCACCGACCGAGCTGCCCTCTCAAGTGCCGCCCCAACCTCCTCCGGTGATTACGGCGAGGCAGACGAGTGGGAGTGGGAAGACAGAATGACCAGATACAATGAAATTACAAAACATTATAGAACACAGAGGGGCATATTCCCGCCCCCTCAGCCAAAATTAACAAAAAGACAGTCTGTCAAATGGCGGCAGTTACAAACTAGGACATATCCGAATCCTGCAGTATCGCACATTATATATCCTGATATATACAAAACGCACAGGTGCAAGCGTTGCGACTCCAGAGCCACTCTGGAGCATATGTTATGGGAATGTAGAGGGATTAGTACTCATAACAAGTATGCGGCCTCTGCTGACCGCCTTCGCGCGCGCTGGGAAGCCGCAATGCTCAGTTCCGTCCTCGAAGACCAAATGTGGGCCGTCCAGCGGGCCGAGGAAGCCACCAGGATTCAAGGACTCCTGGCCGTAACCTAGGTGGGGCCAATCGCCCACCCCATCTACTCGCCGGACTCTGAATAAAGTTCTTTCCTCCTCCTCGGTTTTTCTGCGCAGTGAACAACATTGATTGATATGTGGGGTTTAACGTCCTAAAACCACCATATGATTATGAGAGACGCTGTAGTGAACGGCTCCGAAAATTTCGACCACCTGGGGTTCTTTACCATCCACCCAACTTTGAGCACACGGGCCTACAGCATTTCCACCTCCATCGGAAATGCAGCCGCCGCAGCCGGGAGTCGATCGCGCGAACTGCGGGTCAGCAGCCGAGTACCTTAGCCACTAAGCCACCGCGGCAGGGACGCAGTGAGCAACAAATAGCGCAGAAAAGAACACGCGAAAAAAGTAGTTAGCCACCTATGTGTAACTGCTTTCATAGTCACGGCAACAACGAAAGACAAAAGTAATACCCGTGCCACACGGGCATAGAAAATGACACTCGGTAGCGAAGGCATTCAGTTCCCGAATGACATTTTTTGCGGCGGCGCTGCTACACGTCCAAAGCGAATGACATCAAACTTGATGATGTCGATCACAACACCTTCTTCGTGAGCATCTGGTGAGTAGCAATAAAAAAATAAAGAAGCGTTTACAAGCTTCGTACACATTCGACAATAATTAAAAGTATAAATAAGCATATTACGCTGCCATTCGATTTCGTTCGTTACTTTGTTTCAAGATATTGCAACCGACCGTGTAGCAACTTAAGCCAAAGCTAGTCAGATCCGCAGCGTAAAAAGAAAATGGCGCTTGGCTCATTTATTTTACAGCACCTACCAGCCGAAGAGAAGTTTTTAAGCAGTTGTTTAAGTGATTAGTGTAAATAAAATACGCAAAAAGTTTTCTACCAGTCGAATGAAATGTCGTTTTATACAACTACTTCATCAGGTGTGCCATCGAGAGTACTCATTTCTCAGTCGAATGAGTTCTGGCGATGGCATTAGGTGACGAATGGCATTTGGGCGAATGCCATTTCGTTCATCCGTGTGGCACCTCGCAAATGACCTTCAATCTGAAGGAATTAGGAGGTAAATGCCATTTTTTCTGCCGGTGTGGCACGGGTATAAGACATCGAAATCTTTGTTTTTCTACATTCTTTCAAGTAAATTCATGGTGAAGTGTACAAGTCCAGTCTTGTTGTCGGATCTTGTTCACTCCTTGTGGAGCTCCTCCGACGGAAGGGATAGATGACAGGCATTGCAGACGCCAGCGCACGTAGCCTTCTGCTTGTTGTGTTCCCACGACTCTACGTACAATAAGATTGTAAAGATAGTTAGACACATGTGACAGAAGATTGAGATGTATGCAATTTGCAAGTACGTGCAAGTTAACATAAAAACAGGCGTGTAAAATATAACACACAAGTAACTTTACCTTCCCATCTCGTACTGTCCTTCTGAAGCTGCTCTGACGAAAGACCTCCTTGTCCTTCCTCTTTTAACCCTCCTCCTCCTGACGAAAGAGATGGATGACAGGCATCGCAGAAGCGAGTGCCCTCAGCTTCCAGCACGGTGTGTGCCCACGGCTGCAAAATAAGTATGTAAAATATTGAGTCACACGTGACAGGGGATGAATACGAATACATTAAGAAATACGTGCAAGGTAAAATAAAAACATACGTGATATATGACATGCTAATAATTTCACCGTGATGTCACACATAGTCAAACACTCATTTCGATCCCCGTAGCGTAACAGCTTAGAAGTGGCGGTTAGTTTCTGTTTCGCGTTGCATAAGTCAGTTGCCAGACTTTCGGGTAGTTGTTGCGAGATTGCCGCCAAATTTGGCGCAGAAATTTGCCCTTGTAGTTGTGGCTTTTCCGAGAGAGTTTAGTGTCGTCCGCGGTGCATTTCGCGAGTGCGTGAGCTACGTTGGCCGTTTTAATTAGCAAAATGAACGTAAAACGAGCGTTCCAGAAGTCGGCGCGCTTTCTCTTGTGTGCGCTGCTGTGCAATTTAGAGATCGTGTCTCAGAGTTAAGGAATCAATAAGGGGTCGTCCTCCGTGCATTTCGCGAATGCGATGAACTTGTTCGCGAGTGTGTGTGCGACGTAATTAACGCAATGAATACCGCATTACAGAAGTCGGGGCACGTTCTCTTGCTGTGTACGCAGCTGTGCAATTAAGAGATCGCGTCTCAGTATTACGGAAGACGGGGAAAACTGAATAGAGTCACAGCAGGCGGTGTGCTGCCCCCCCCCCTTTTTTTTTCTTTCGCAGCTGATCGTGCCGCGTCGATAGCGCGCCACGACGCGGACGCTACGCTTCCCCTAGCTGTGTCAGCACAAGACATGTCGTTCGAACTTGTGCACATGTGACGAATAAACGTCCCAAGGCTGGCTAATCGGGGTACGTCGGATATGCTACAGCTATATACGCCTGGAAAGCTGCTTTATCGATGCATTTCGAGCGAATTAAGCGCGACTCGCGTGTACCTGTAACTGGGACCCCACATTAGAATTCTTTATTTGGAATTTTGGTCGTTTGTGCTTATTGTGTGTGGGGCCCTGCAAGCAATGGTGACTCGTCGGCGGGGTCCTATTTACAGGTACGTGCGAGACACGCTTAATTCGCTTCAACTTCGTCGATAAAGCAGCCTTCCAGGCATATATAGCTGTAGCATATCCGACGTACCCCGATTAGCCAGCATTTGAACGTTTATTCGTCACATGTGCACGAGTCCGAACGATATGTCTTGTGCTCACACAGCTAGGGGAAACGTAGCGTGCCCGTCGTGGCGCACGGTCGACGCAGCACGATCAGCTGTGAAAAAAAAAATTAAAAAAGCGGCGGCAGCAGCCACAACTCCGCGAACCACCGTGCCGCCAACAAGTCGGCGAGTCCTAAGCGAACGACGTCGTTCAGCTTGAGCAAGCGAACGCAAGACCAAAGACGGCGCTGCACGCGGAGTGTTTGCCGCCAGCGAACTTCGAACAGGAGAGCGAGCGTACGCTTGGCCGCAGCCACGAACCGCGCCGAGCTGGTTCGGAGGTAGCGCTGAAGAAATCGACGGTAATGCGGCCTTCTTCCACAAACTCGAGTGAGTACGATTGTAGCGCACAAACATGAGTCCGCCGACGTGGCCAACGCGCGGTGCCGAGGTGCTTGCGACCGACTGACGGGGAAGCTAACCGTAATGGCGCCCAATTTTCACTGAGTTTCGACGCTAGTAAAAGCCCGACCAGCCCATGCTGGTGCACTTACAGCGCGCGACATACTACAACCAAGCTCGTTATAGGAGAACCCGCAACGTGTTTTCGATGACTCCCAACACAGCGATGAGTTCTCAGCCAAATATCGTGAGGCCGGAGCTCATCGCGGCGGCAAAGACGGGCAAGCACTCGATGAGCGAGCGTACGGGAGGCCGACGGCAATGGCGGTCAATTTCCAGGCTGTCCCACAGGCGAACTGCAGACGCCCAAGCTGACCTTTGCGGTGTATTTCGTGCGTGCGATATACTACAAGACCGAGTCCTTTGCCGGCAAGCGCGATCCGTATCGCACACGCGACAAGTAGAGTAGAATAAAGAATGATCACCTACTTGCGAAAGAATCCAGCGCTGATTTCTGCCCTGAGTCGGACTGAAGTAATGTATCCGATAGGCCTGCTGTCTTCTAGGCCGCCATGTTGGCCTTCCCAACTGTTGCTGTCGTATATTGGTCGTGGCTATCTTGAAGCCAGACATATACAGCGCGGCGTGGTGACGTGTGGAGACCTGCTCCATACTTCATGGGTGCGTCGAAACGTAAAAGCAGCAGCGTACGCTGATCCAAGCGTACACACAAGCACCACGTCGTAATTCCTAGATCGTCGATTCCAGGCGGCTGTAGTCGAGCACTCCGAGTGCAACGCAAAGTGAACCGTCGCCAGCAAAATACGGGCAAAGACTGAGCCAGGAGAGGATGAGGACGGCTTGTGACTTTGGCAACGCTTTGTGCACTGCCCAAATTTCACGGGCAGTTCATCCCTTTGGAGCGTGTTTGGAGACTAAGCGGTTTGCACGCGGCACGTTTTCCTGTGTGGTTGCTCCTCAATGGTCTATCCGTTCATCGCGCGCGTCTATTGGGCTCCGTTTCTCCTTTTTTGGGTAATTTTGCTTTAGATTGTATATAGTCTTTAACAGTAGCATTTGTGTATAGTAGTGTTATTATAGCCAACCTTCAATACACTAATCCATACCCCAATGCTTTCTTTTCTCCACCCTAACCTTACCTCTTTTCAGTACTTCATACTTTATTACACGTCCAGCAACTCTAACTCCAAATGACATTGATGCAGTAGCATCGCACCTCTCTGGGAGGATGCATCGCACCTCTCTGAGAGTGTGGCTTCATCGCATGCTCTTTGTGACATCACTGTAATTCAAAAACGAACAAACAACCTTGATTTCTGCGCGTATTATTCAAGGACAACCCTCTAAATTCAATATTACCTAAATCTTCTTGAAACGCGGCTGATTTATTTAGATACAGCGTTTTTTTTCACTGTTTATTCAGACAAAAACAATGATTGCCTAGGTTGAAGGAACTAAAGGCAGATTACCTCTGCCTGACTAAGGTCCCTCCACCCATACATTTGCTCAAGTGAAGTGGAACAAAAGATACAAGTTTAATTCTGCTTTTGAATGAGGGAACACAAAATTCAAATTGAACAAGTATAACAGATGTTGACACATGTAATGTGTTTGAAAATAACACATTACAGTCAACACCAATGTGCAGTACCAATTTAAAATATATATATATATATATGTAAATGCTACAAGGAGAATTTTCTGAATATAATTACTAAGTACCATAGAGAAAAACATTTGAAAAGAAAGAAATTGACCAATTTTCATCTAATATGCAAAATCACGAACAACACAAAAAAATTATTATAATAAATAATGCAATTAGGGCTCCTTACAAGGAAGGAAGTACATCTTAACTTTTTTTTCACACTATACTTACTGTTATATTCTTTCAAAAGTTCAAGGACATAGCTATTTTCGTGGAGTAAATAAGGTATTTGATATGATAAAGTTTGCTTACCATATGTTGTTCGGAAAAAGAGGCAATCGAAAACAATCAAAGCGTAGTTCATAGGGAGTATCGCTTGGGTAGCAATGCTCCATATAAGTGCCAACGGTGTTTCCTATTTCATGAATGACATATAAGCTGAGTTTAAGATTGTACAATTGGTAGACAGTAAGTATCTGAAGCTTGTCAAAAAATGGAGGAGTATGTTCTCTAGGTTGCAGATTTTCTATGTAGCATACAGACCTTTTTTGTAAAACTAACAGCTTGTCAAGATTGTTTCTTGAAGTTGTGCCCCAAATTTAAAGACAGTAATATAGATGGGAATGAACCAAAGAATAATATAGCTGGAGCTCTAACCAGTTTGCGACTAGTGACCTAAGTTTATTTAAAACCGAAATCGATCCAGACATATTGGCGTGTATTTTATTTATTTCAGGTGTCCAACTCAGGTGCTCAATAAAAAGTACACCTAGAAATTTAAACAAAGAGACTCGTTGGATTTCATTATTTTTAAACCAGAGAGAAATCCTGTAATCTTCACACTTGTTTTTTCTCTTAAATAAAATAAATTTAATTTACTAACATTCAACTTTACAGTAAAACGCCTTCCTTTCAGTTAATCAGCCGCACGTTTGTGAAGATCCAGAAAGTGGTGGAGGCGAAATGTCCAAGGTTTCTGGACATTAAACTTAGGTAACGTGTGAGTAAGCATTCCACTACAGTGGAGTTGCCAATGCATCTTGTTAAAGCGCCTCGCCGTGGTTGTCTAGTGGCTAAGTTACTCAGCTGCTGACCAGGAGGTCACGTGATCGAATCCCGGTGGCGGCTGTTGCATCCCGTAGACCGCGCAAAGGCACGCCGAAGAACAGAGCTTACGCCGGTCAGCAAGAGAGCACAACGTCGTTTATTGTCAAGCCAGGCTCGCTTATATTCAGTATGTACGTAAGAGAGGAAGGGAAACGAGGGGGAGGAGCGGCGATAGCTGCCACCGCGACAGAAGGAAAGATGTGCACGTAATCGTGCGCGCCGCGCAATGGTGGCGTCGGCGCAGAATATGCAGCTTTTCTTTCTCCTTAAAAGTGGAACCGCTCCACCGGTCAGCGTGTTCTCGTAGAATGCCTCAGGACTTGTTGGGGGCTTCTTGCAGTGTTATCCATGGGGGCTGATCTGGTCGTAGGTTGAGGTGGGGAGGCAACGCCGGAGACTCGTACCGGAGAGTTTGCGCACCGAGGCGTGTTGGTCACCAGATCACCTTCCCTTGCTGTCGTTGGTGGGCTGGATGCCAGGCGTTGCTCGATCACACGATCAGGCTGCTGCTGGTGCTCCACTGAACTGTTGCGTTGCAAGCACACTTGATCGGCGTGTCGCTAGGCCAGTCCTCCCGAAGATTCCACGGTAGCCATCCTTGATCCGGACGTAATCTTGACCCGTCCCGGTATCCACTTGTCACTGCTACCATAGTCCACACGTAGACACTGGTCTCGGGTAGTAAGGTCCACTCGTCTTGACCCTGCGACGGCTGTGCAAGAGTAGAAGGAAAACACAAGTCCCGCCGGGACCGGATTTCGTAACCGAGAAGCATCTCTGCTGGCGACTTCCCATTTTCCTGTGGAGTTCTCCGGTAGTGGCACAAGAGTCGCACTAGATTGTCTTCCATCTTTCCTTCTTTCATTTTTCGAAGCCCCTCTTTTATGGTTCACACTACTCTTCCGGCCGCCCCATTTGACTGGGGGTGGTAGGGGGTGATATTAGATGTACTATGTAGTTGTTGTTTACAAATGTCTCAAATTCTTGGCTGGTAAATTGCGGATCATTATAAGAAACTAAGGTTCGTGGGGCACCAAGCCTGCTGAAAATAGCACGCAGGCAGTTTACCGTGGTTTGACTGGTTGTGTGCACCAGCGGTATGGCTTCGATCCATTTTGTATGCGTGTCGAATACCACCAGAATCCTTTTTCCTGTGCGCGGACCCGCTAAATCTACGTGAACACGAGACCACGTCTCATTCGTCGCTGGCCAGCTGACTGGTGGGGCTGCTGTAGGCATCGGTTGGTTCTGGATGCATCTTTGACACGAAGCCGATATTTGCTCGATATCTTTATCCAGTCCTGGCCACCAAAACAGCGAACGTGCAACAGCTTTCATAGCCGATGGTCCCTGGTGCGTGTCATGTAGTCGACGCAACACTCGGATACGAACCTCTTCCGGTATCACTACATGGTTTCCCCAGTAGAGTAGCTCATGAGCCACTGACAACTCCAACTTCCGGTCGAAGTATGGCAGGACCAAATGGTGTAAGGAGTTTTTTGTTTTAGGCCACCCGTTCAGTGTATAATGTTTAACCTCGGACAGGACATGGTCAGTGGCAGTCAAAACCTTCAGCTCACGTGTGGTCACTTCCCCTTCTTCAAGCGTTTCCAGAGACAGAACGTATTGGGCTGGTTCGTCATCCGGGACAGGTTCCGCAGCTCGCAGGGGTAGACGGCTAAGGACGTCGAAGTTGAACATCTGCCTCCCTGGAGCGTACTGAAGCTTGTATTGGTAGGCCCCGAGGCAAAGCACCCACCATTGGATTCGGGTGGCAGCCATCGTTGGTGTCTGGCGGTCCGGTCTCAGCAGGCCCAGCAGTGGTTGGTGGTCGGTCACCAGCGTGAACTCTCGCCCTAGGAGATAGTCACGAAATTTTGTTACTCCAAAAATGAGCGCCAGCCTCTCTCGTTCTAGTTGAGAACATTTCCGCTCTGCTTGTGTCAATGCTCTGGAATGGAACCCAATGGGTTTATAAACATTGCTCACTGTGTGAAACAGAGCTGCTCCGACACCGTGGGTGGATGCGTCACATTCCAACTTCAACTCTTTGTTTGGATCGAAAGGCACTAGCACTTGTGCATCTTAGCCTTCGCTTCGCAGCTGTAAGAGCAGCTTCGTGCTGTTCCTTCCAGTTCCAGTGCGCATTTTTTTCTAGCCGCTGACGTAAAGGGAAAAGCGTAGTTGACATGCAGGCAGGAACTTCGCGTAAAACGTCAGCATTCGAAGAAACGAGCGCAGCTCGGTAACATTGCGAGGACTTGGTGCCTCAACAATGGCGTCCACGTTCTTTTCTGTCTGGTAAAGACCATCTCGGTTGATTCGGTGCCCAAGATACGTCACAGACAGTCTGCTCAGTTCGCACTTATCAAATCTGAGCTTTGATTGATTGATTGATATGTGGGGTTTCACGTCCCAAAACCACTACATGATTATGAGAGACGCCGTAGTGGAGGACTCCGGAAATTTCGACCACCTGGGGTTCTTTAACGTGAACCCAAATTTGAGCACACGGGCCTACAACATTTCCGCCTCCATCGGAAATGCAGCCGCCGCAGCCGGGATTTGAACCCGCGACCTGCGGGTCAGCAGCCGAGTACGTTAGCCACTAGACCACCGCGGCGGGGCAAATCTGAGCTTTATTCCCCGTTCGTGGAAGCGGTGCAGAACGTTTCTTAGTCGCTCACCGTTATCATTCTTTCTCTCTGACACAAGTACGTTGTCTAGATAAGCTCGCACGCCCGGCAGACCTGCCAATACCTCATCCATCTTTCTTTGAAAGATTGCCGGTGCGGATGCTATTCCGAATGGCAGCCTATTAAAGCAAAACAGGCCTCTGTGCGTGTTAATGACGCAGACTTTTTCTTGCAGCTTCGTCGAGTGGTACTTGGATGTACGCATCACGCAGGTCAAGAGTGCTAAAGCATTCACCATCGCTTAAGCGAGCAAACATGTCCTCAATCATGGGCAACGGGTATTGCTCGGTGGCACAAGCTGGGTTCAGGGTGGCTTTAAAATCCCTGCAAATTCTGACAGTGCCGCCTTTCTTTAAGACCACCACAATTGGCGTTGCCCAATCGGCATGCTTCACTGGTGACAACACTCCAATTGAAACCAGCCGGTCCAGTTCTTGCGTTACTTTATCGCGCAAAGCGTAGGGAAGGGGCCGTGCCTTACAGAATTCGTCTACATTTTTGATGGTGGCGAAAATGCTGCAGACCCTTGTGCTCAGATTTGGGAGAAGCTCAGGTGGTCGAAATTTCGGGAGCCCTCCCCTTTGGCGTCACTCATAATTATATTGTGAATTCGGGATGGTAAACCCCGTATATCAAATCAACTTCGGGCCGCCCCCACATGAGCAAAACAAGATCCAAAGCCCCACTGGCTATTGCAGTTCACCGGGTCATGTGAAGGGTCGCCGATTGGCGTCCCAAGCCTAGTTCTTGAATAAAGATTTTTCGTGGTTTTTATTTGGGGCAGCGCCTTGAGAGAGGGATAGGTAGCTTTCTGTCTTGATGTAATTCTTTGATTCCGTATGCTTTCTATTCGATAATATGTACAGAAGTAAATATCAAAAGAAAGCGCTCTCTCAGAAAATGCGTGTTCGTTGCAATTAAGATTCAATGAAAATGAACTTTCTTTTTTATTTATTTTATTTTTATTTATTGGTACTGCGATCTCTTACAAGATCATAGCAGGGGTGGTACAAAACATAAACATAAACATCAGTGAAAACAGGCAAACAAACAATCAAAAACAAATGTAATACAAACTTATGTAACTGATAGCTGCAGTGATTCTTCGAGACAAGAGAATCAACAAAAAGCAAGGTATACATAGATAACAATCATTTCTGCAGTGACTCTTCAAATGCAGACAATGTATTTAGGGTAACAACATCTTTATGTAGATTGTTCCAATCCACGATAGTCCTCGGAAAAAAAGAATATTTGAAACAATTTGTTCGTTGCATCAATGGAGAGATAGTAAGACTGTGTCTCTGTCTTGTTCCGTAACCCAATGTAAAGTGAACGATATGTGATGTGTCAACTGCATAGTGACCTTTTATTAACTGGAAAAGAAATTTTAAGCACAATATTCGATTTCGGTCCGGAATGTTTGGAAATTTGCTTTTCAAGAGAAGTTTTGTAATCGAAGTAGGACCGTACGAGTTATAAATGAACCTAACAACCTTTTTTTGCACCGTTTCAAGTTTTTGGATATCAGTCTGAGTGAACGGGTGCCATATGACCACAGCATACTCCAGTATAGGACGGATAATAGCATTGTAAGCGAGGAGACGAATACTTGGTGTGGTTGATCTTAAAGAACGCCTTAGGAAAAAAAGTTTACGGAGAGATTTAGCTACTACAAAATCTATGTGCTTTGACCAGGATAGATTTTTTGTAATCCAGAGACCAAGGTACTTGTATTGAGTTACTTCTGACAGAATTGTATTGTTGGTGGAGTACTGGAACAAAAGAGGGTCTTTTTTAAGGGTAATTCTCATAAAAACTGTTTTAGCAAAATTAACAGGCATCTGCCATTTGTCACACAACGAAATTACTTTTAGAAAGTTCTGATTTAGTTTAATTTGATCATCAACTGAGGTGATCTTTTCATGTAAGACACAGTCGTCGGCGTACAACCTAATGTGAACAGAAAGGTCAGTGACGATATCATTTATATATAACAGAAAAAAAAGAGGCCCAAGGACGGATCCTTGAGGAACGCCTGAGTTTACAGGAGCGTGTTTAGAAGATGTATTTTTTACCGTAACAAATTGACGCCTGTTTGTTAGGTATGCTGTTATCCAGTCAAGGATCTTTTTGTTTTGCAGAATACAAGTTAATTTGTGAAGTAATTTAGCATGCGAAACTTTATCGAACGCTTTTTGAAAATCCATAAATATGGCATCCGTCTGCTTCCCTTCGTTAATTGCTTGAGCAAAGTCATGCGTAATTTCCACTAATTGAGTATTCATTGAAAAGCCCCGCCTGAACCCATGTTGAACATTTGTTAATACTTTATGAGAATTAAGGAAGGTAATTATATGTTTATGAATAATGTGTTCTAGAATCTTACATGATGTTGATATAAGGGAAATCGGTCGGTAATTCGGAATAGATGACTTGTCTCCCGCTTTGTGTAAAGGCTTAATTTTGGTGATCTTCCAGTCATCTGGCAGTTGGCCCTCATTCAACGAATGGGTATACAAAATAAACAAATAGCGAGAACACCATTCTGCGTAGCGCTTCAAGAAGGCATTTGGAATGCCATCTGGCCTAGTTGATTTTTTAACATCCAGATTCAGCAGTAAGTTTAAAATGCCATTCTCGGAAATGACTAAGTCTGGAATAGGTGGGAGCGATATTAAAAAATCAGGAAGGATGCCGTTGTCACAAGTAAAAACAGACTTGAAGTGGTTGTTGAAGGCGGAACAAACTATTTCTTCATTGCATGTTCTTTGGCCGCTTATCGTGAATGAGTCAATCGAGCGAGATGTTGGCATGATCAGCCTCCAAAATTTCTCGGGTGATGTTTTGATAAAAGTTGGAAGCGATGTTTCGTGGTATCTTTCCTTGTCGCGCACAATTTGCAGTTTTAGTTCGCCCGACAGGTTAGCTATCAGCGGTGTATAAGCAGCTTTATCATGAGATTTCGCTCTTTTGCTTTTTATTCGTTTAAGTTTTCGCTGTAAATGTAGCGTTTCTCTTGTAATCCAGGGGTTCCGGCATTCAGTTTTTTTAACGATTTTCGGTATGAAACGCTCCACGCATTCAAAGACAATATCTTTAAAAGTAAGCCACAGATCCTTCACATTGCTACCCGAGTGTTTAAAATCATCGTAATGAGAATCAAGGATATCCAGAATGGATTCATCGTCAGCTCGAGAAAAATTCGGAAAGAAAGTTTTTGTACAGCAGCGATCAACACACATATCTAAAAAAGTTAGTAAAACTGCCCTTTAATCCGAAATACCGCTGATAACTTCACATATTGCCGTGTTTTGGATTGAGCCACTCAAAAAGAATAAGTCCAAAGTAGATTTTGAACCATTTAGTTCTCTAGTGTATTCTTTAACAACCTGCAGTAAATCGAACGAAAAAACAATATCTAGCATTTCGTGATTAGCATTGCTAGTAGAATGAGAAGAAAAATTTTCCCAGTCAATATTAGGCAAGTTAAAATCTCCTGACAAGATGAGTTTGTCATGTGGCTTTATATTTTGCCGCAAGTAGGTTCTAAGCTTATCCAGAACACTATCGGAATAGTTCGGGGGACAATAAACCGCACCTATAACATAACGAACTTTGCCTATATAGAGTTTGCAAAATATGCCCTCAACTTCTAATATATCAGGCAATTGTTGCGGATGTAATTATTTCTTGAAAAGTATCGCAACTCCTCCTCCTCTTCGGTCGCGGTCCTTGCGGAACATGTTATAGCCTTTTGGGACAAATTCGCTATCAAAAATTTTACTGCTTAACCACGTTTCAGTAAGTACGGCTACATCGGCATCGCGCGACAGTATGAGACCCTCAAGCTGGACTGATTTGTTGACAATGCTGCGGCAATTTACGTTTAAGATAATGAAAGGCGATTTCGTTTTGTTATGAAGTCATTCGGAATTTCCGGAAACCTTGTAACGCTTGCCTTTTTTTTTGTACCATCTGTATATTTTCTTGTCAATGCTTAGCTTATCAAAAATCATTTTGACCTTACTACCAGCTTCTCTTTCTTCTGCAGAACTCTGCCAGAGCTTTTTTCGAATTTCCCGCACTTTCTTAGAAAAATCTTCCGAGACCGAAAACGGGGTTCCTTTTAATTTTGGACAGGACTTCAAAATCTCTACCTTGTCACGATAATCTAGGAGCTTAATTCTAACCGGGTTTATCTTGGAAAGTTTATCTTGGAAATCTTGGAAAGTTTATCTTGGAAATTGCATCTTGCAGAAAAAAATATACCTTTATAGCATGGTGACAAAAAATTAGTCAGAGCATTTCCCTTTTTTCTTTTTGAGAATTTAAAAGTTTGCCTAACTGGGCTGGTTCGGACATGATTAGGATGGGAACAAATAGCGCTGGACAAGGCACGATGACCCTCGTCAGTCGTTCCTTCACCGTTGCCTGTCAATCACTGCTTGTTCCTGTTTTAGTGTATCAGATTCTCACGGTGGATCTTCTTCACTGAGTTATAAGCATTGGCACTTACGTATCACGGGTGACAAAGCAATTGAACTTGGCAAAAAGAAAAAGACATCTCTTCAAATGTTTGCCACTTATGCTAGTTAGGCTTCTCCATTTCTCGTTCAAATATGAGTGTTACTTTTCTCGTAATACATGCGCACGAATAAATATAGGTTTCATTGCGCTTTAGATGCTTGGAACATCAGTGTGGCAAATACCAGTTCAAAGATTATTCAGAGAGAAACTTTATGTCACCCAAAACTTTCACTAGCGTCTTGAAGTATTCCAGCGAGCCAGATACAGCATTCTGCAATGCTGATATTGCTGAGCCTCTGCACCGCATGCTCTGGCAAGGTCAGAATTTTAATTGGTCCGCTGAGGCCAACGCCGCTTTCAACCAGGTGAAAGAACTACTTGCTGACCGCCCGGTCATAAATATTTTTGATAACAATCTTCCGGTGGTGGTTAGCACAGATGTATCCAATGTCGTCATCGGAGCAGGGCTTCAACAACAGAGAGGAGATAAGCTGCTTACTGTTGATTTTGCATCTAGAACATTGTCCCCAGTGGACCGCCAGTATTCAGGAGGGGAACGCGAAACTCTTTCTTGTTTGTTCCCGGTATAAAAATGGCATGTGTATCTTTGGGGTTGGAATTTTACATTACGGACTGGTCAACAAGCTTTAACTACTTCGCTGTTTGCAGGCGCGGTGGGGCGACGCCCCTTGCGAATTTCTCGATTGTGCGCCTGCCTGTTATATTATAAAATTTCTATACAATATTGCAAAAGTACCGATAATGTTGCACTGGACGCATTATCTCGGCTGATAGTCCAGCTTCCGCCAGCAAAGGCGCTGGAAGAAGAGATAATTTCTTTGTTTGCTGCATGCTTAAATAAGGGCAAGTTACAGGCAGCCCCTGCTAATGATAGTATCTTCCAGTAGCTTATTCAATAAATTGCTGAGGGGTGGCTTCCATAGAAGCATTTGACGTCAGTACTTGTACCGTATACTTTGCAGTGAAGGACGAACTGTCTTATGCCGATGGGCTCATTCTCCGCGGGGAACGTGTTACAGTTCCTTAAACTTGCCGGGTACAATTATTTCAGTTAGCCCATGAGAATCATCTAGGCATAATTCGTAAAAAGCAGCTGCTTCGTGACAGGTATTGGTGGCCGCGTCTTTACAAACAAGTGGAAAGTGCGGTTCGGCACTGTTGCATCTGTCAGGCTGCCGACAAATCGGCGAAACCTGTTTTCGCACTTCTACAGCCAGTTTCGTTTCCTGAGAAACCGTGGGAGGAGTTAGGCGTGGACATGATTGGTCCTCTTTCAAATGTTCCCTCAGATTGTCGCATTGCAGTCACTTTAATTGACTATTACTCTAAATGGCCCTAGGTTTGTTTCGTTCGGGACGTTACGTCTCATGCATTCATCACCTTCTTGACTTCCGCCTTCTTCCGTGAAGGTTTTCCAGCATGCTTAGAAACAGACAATGGTCCCCAGTTCAAGTCTCGTCAGTTTGAAACTTTCCTTTCTGAACAATGTATTCAATACTTCTGTTGTTTTAACTACAATCCTCAAGCCAATGGGTAGGTTAAGCGGTTCAACAGGGTCCTTAAGGAGTACACTCAACTAGCCCAACTGGAAGAACGTCTTCCAAAGAAGGCAATTACAGAGCATTTGGGTACTTACCGGTTTTCTTCTTAGGCAACTACGGGATCGTTTCCTGCGATGTTGCTTCATAAGCGCTAACCTCGCACAGCGGTTGACATAACTGTTGAGCCGTTGCCTTTTCTTTTCAGTCATTTTCAGACAATACAATAAGGGAGCGAGTTTTTCATAGGCAGAAAATACATGAAATATGTCGATTAGAATCGAGGAGCCAAATCTTCAGTTATTCAGGTGTGCCGAAGAGGCCAAAAAGTACAAGTTCAAGGGAAAATACACAAGTATAGAAGTCCGTTTACCGTTATGTCTGCGGTGGGATCCCAAGCATTTAATCTCAGTGATGAATCAATTTGCAATGCTTCTAAACTTGTAATTGTTCATTCCGAACTGGAACCACCTTCACGCTTCCACTTTTCAATACCTTTGTAGAACCAGTCACGATACTCTGCCTCTGTTCCACGATTAGTTTCTATCCCTATTCCTGCAGAATCATCTTTCCCCGGGGGAAATCGTATTCAGGCACTGGTTTCAAGTCCGGCTGTGGCGCCAAGCCATCATAAAAATTTACCATGCACCGAGCACGCTTCAGAGTCGTCGGACTTTTCTTAGGCTCCATATCAATACTTGACTGACGAGCCCAGTTTCCATGCCAGTATCCTTCCTGAGACTAATGGACATGCTTCCGAACCTTCAGGCTCCCATGTTTCGTGTCAGGATTATCCGTCCCCATCTACAACTGAGGGATGCTTAAGCGAGTCGTCGGACTCCAGTTATTCTTCTACGCTCTGAGCTGTGCCTGAGCAGCGCGTAAGAGAGCCAGTAGGCTCATCCTCACATACAGAGCTTGCTGCTCCGCAAGGGAGCACTTCAGAGCGCAATGAGCTTCGGCGTTCTTAACGTTCACGTAAGAAACCGTCCCGGCTTAAGGACTTCGTGTCCTAAATTCTTCTTACTCGTATGTTGAAGTCTGTACCATACGTGTGCATTGTTGTGTGTATGCAGTACATTTGTTTGTTATATTAGGGTTAAGTCTACCGCTTGGTACACTGGTATGTTGTTATTTTTAGTTGTATGTTGTTTGTATGTGTTTTCAGCCATGGTGCGTTGTGTACATATCTATGTTCTTTTTTTCTCCTTCTCATTTCACTTCTCTCTTATTCAATTGGTTACTTTACAACAAAAGGAGGGGGGATGTTAAGGTTGTAAATACAGTAGTATAAGGTTGTACAAGTGGTATGTGTCATACCACTCCTATGAAAGTTTATAAATTTATACAAGTTACTTATGTGCCATTATTATTTCTAATAATAATTCAAAATATTGATAATAGTCTGCATCATTCATTGTATAAAGATCTTAGAGCCACATGTCCTTTTCATTCTAGGGGCGGAACGATGTGGTGTGTTAGCTAGTTTAGGTTTCGTGCGAAGTACTTTCGCCCTTAGGGGGCGCTATACTCTGTGTATATATGCGCGGAATTGTACATAATAAAAGAGTTTCGGCTTGGCTACCGACCGCTGCGTACTTCTTGTCGGCCGGCACTTCAGTGCCGTGCCCCGTGTCCGTGCGTCGCGTCTGACGCACGATACTACATGTACCACACTTTGCCGAACAGCGAAGCCTTGGACATGGTTGATTTCTCTGTTAACGCCAGATGGAAGCAGTGAAGGACTATTATACTGTTCTTCTTCTTCTTTTTCTGCCAGGCCACGAATGATTCCCTTCTTCTTTCTTAAACGTTTTTTTACTCAATCGTGCAGAATGCCAAAAACGCAGCGATGGCATTTGCCCTCGTGTGTTTCCTCGTTTTTTCGTTGAGGGCAAACCTGTGACAACTCGCAGATAAAACGTCGGCTACAAATTTTCGTTAAATGCGTAAAACGTGACTGCATTAACATTGACCAACTAAGTTACTAGATTGTTTTGTGCACTCCGTATACGACTTGGAAAAGAAAGGCTGAGACACATTTGTAACTGCCAGGCATTTATTGGTGACATATGGGTCGATAGAGGTCGTGGCGAAGGAGGAATTCAAAATGACAGCAAGTCACAAAGAAGGTCAAGCAAACAGTGAGCACATGAGTATTTTACAAGTGGTTTTTCCGGTTCTTCTGTTCCCTGTGCTTGCTACGGGGCCGTGATGATGCTAGTGACGCAAGGCTCCGACAGGCACAGATGGGAAACCTGCTGATAGTTATATCGCGATAAAAAAACGCACCACGAAGAAAGAACAGCCAATACATAAAGAAGGCCGGCTGACAATATATTCTGACAGAATTTTGAAGAAATCATTATTTAGACATGTTTCCCGCAATTATATCTTAACTGAGCGAGTCAAAACACTGAGCTGACTTGCCAATTTCATTCCAATAAGAGTTGTCAAAAATATATGGCAATGAGTTCCATTATGCCTTCAATACATGACCTCATGACCTGTTATGATGGGCGAAAGTTACGAACGTCGCACTAAGGAGACTTATAATGTTGACGCGCAGTAACAATGCTGGAAAACAGTGGGGAGTGTGCTACACTCTGAAAAAAAAAAGCTGTTTGGGCGCTTTCCCATCACATAATAATAAACCATCATTCGGTTTACTTGCGTTTCTTCACTTGAAAACTGTACTCTAGCAGCTTCGATATCACAAGGGTCATGTAATCCTGATAGCACTCACGCCGCTACGTCATATACCGGGAACGCGGCGATAATGGAAGAAATACTCGCACGCGAGATGACAATCACTGTTGTGTGGAAGGAAGATGCCCAAACACGCTTTTTTAATGAGAGTACACCACTTCAATAGCTCAAACAAGATCTGCGTTGTCTTTTTGTTGTTTTTTTTACCAGTGCAGGATACATCACGTTGCGAAATAACGTGCATTCACCCCACTACGGGGCGCTACACACTACATCAAGTAACGTTCACTGCACAAACATTGCTGCTAAACTAACACGCACAACATACTGATGGACCAAAAAATTACACCTGTAGCTAAGACACAAAAAGAAAAAAAAAACATGCGGTGGCTAAGTGATATGCCCATGGTATAATCACACGCCCGCTGCAGCTGGCATTTTGCCAAATTGTCGTTCAGCGAATACGAGGCACTATACGTTCGCCTCTTCTGAGTTTATCAATGCTCAAGAAGCATGTGCGACAAAGTCTGATACTAATCTCTGAACCACGCGCAACGGATATCCTTGCACACAACAGGCTGAGACATATTTGTGCCGAGTACAGTGCGTGAGAATAAAAAAAAAAAATGTGCCAACTTTCTGTCATTCTGAAGCACAGGCATGTGAATTTCAGTTCATGAAACTTTTGAGTGGCATAATCTTTTTTCTACAGAGTGTAGAGCCTGAACATAAATCGTAGACAAATTGCCTTTTTGTAAGTGGGTGTACACCTATAAGTTCTTGTAAAATGACAGGCGTACTTTTGCAGGTGTCTTCATATGTGCATTTTAATATAATATATGCCCTACTTACAAACTCTTTGGTATTAAACTCAGGTGGGACTCTTTGCACTGCAGCTGCGACAATAAAACGCATGTTGCCAGGTGACGTCTTGCAGTGGACTATAACACCTGAGGGAAAGACTAGAAGGGTGCCGATTTCTGCTCTTGGAGCCTGTTATTTGCTAAGGTGATGTTTATTATAAAGATTGTGTAAAAGTGGAAATTCTGTAGTATTTTAAAGAACAAGGTCATAATATATGACGTGGTGTCATAAAAGTGGTACCATGACACAGCAGACTGACTTAGAACAGCATTACTTGTTCTTGCCTATGCCCAAGAAAGTAGATAAGAGACAGCAGCAAAACATTCATTCATTTTATTATTTCTTTGTGCGACGAAATTTGGTTTGAGAATTATTAGATGGGGCGAGCAGTGTCACCTTCATGCACGTCATTGCTCCACACCAAACGGCGTGCTGCAGTGATGTCATTGCAATGTTCTGCGATGACACTGCCGCTACAATTACAACTGTTTGAAATTGGTCAGCATACAATGAGAAAAAAGTCTCAGTTACCGTGGAAACAATCTGCTGACTGAATAAATCGAGCATAAAATTCTTCGATTATCTGATGTACAACGATGAGACCGAGAACTGCCGAAATAGAAATTCCACTCATTTTTTTCTACTGTCAGAGGAAACATCACTCTAATTAAATAACGGCAAAGATATAATGATAAATGTGGTCTGACCCAACGTTACTAGATCCTGTCAATTGTCAAACTGCACCTGGGAGCGCCACAAAATGTGGCCCTCTGTCATCTCCTCTCGGGAGGTGGCGCTGCGGCCGCGATCGGCCCGGTTGGCCAAGAAAGCTTTGCAAAACAACAGCGCGCCACCGACCGAATGTCGCTTGTCTTTAGCTCATTTTCTTACGTTGCGCTGCTCTCCTTAGCACCAAGTATTGAAGGAATAGTCTGTTTACTTTGAGCACTTTGTAAAAACAGCTAATAGGTGAATGAATAGGACAGCGAGGCTCTTGGTGCGAGGTATATTGTTTAAGGTATGTGTATAACGGGCCGGTTACATAAAAATACAAAAATGCGCTTGACAATATTCACAACAGACGCACTTTCTCGTTCGTACTGCTGCCTTGTGACTGTTTTCTTGTACACAACTCGTATCTTGACCTAAAATTCATCGCATAAAAATAAAAAATTCAACACTTCGCACGTGATTGCGAACATATATGTTTGTGCAGCCAAGAAGAGTCAGCGCCCCTCTAGATAATCTAAAACCTACCAGAATATGTCTTCGCACTCTTTGTTTCTGCCTTGCGTACTTTCACTTGCTATAGCTATGGTCGTAGAGCAATGGAGGGCTTTCTATGGGAACCATGTCGTCTGTGGAGCACATGCATTCGCCATGCCCCGAATAATTGGGCCTGCGTTTTCATTCCACTTCCATTTTGTTGCTTGCGGCGCTTAACATGAAGAGCTGGCCACACACTGGGAAGCTTGCGCTCCATTGAGGGCTTTGATGAGAAATATGTCGGGTGACAGAACAGAGCTCAGCGTGGGGTTCCTGATCCACACAAATATAGCTGGTAGCATAGAGGAATACTATAGCATTAATGAAAGGGTGTTAGGTATCAAAATAAACTCAATAGAAGATACAAAATGAAGGCGGTACAGATTTACACGCCTGCATCCAGCCTTGATGGCGCGTTAGTTTAAAGCTTCTACGAAGACGTGGAATCGGCAATGAGTAGGGTATAAACATAGTATACTATACTGATGGGTGACTTCAATGCTAAGGTAGGGAAGAAGCAGGCGGGAGACCAGGCAGTGGGAGATTTAGGTATTGGTACTAGAATTGTCAGAGTGGAGTTATTAGTAAAACTCGCACAACGCAATACCTTACGGATCTTGAATACCTTCTACCGAATACGAGGGAACCGTAAATGAACATGGAGGCGCCCTAATGGGGAACGTAAGAAAGAAATAGACTTTATACTGAGTGCACACTCAGGCATCATGCAGCATGTGTAATTGCTCAGGAAGGTACCATGCAGTGATCATAGAATGGCAAGGTCTCGAATTCACCAAGACTTGAAGAAGAAACCACAGAAACTGATACGCAAGAAGCCAATCAACGAGCGTGCACTGAGAAGGAAAGTACAGGGAGTCTCGCGTCAGAACATATACTGGGCTCTTATCGAGGAAATCAGCTTTAGCGATGACGCAATGAATGATAATCTGACGAGTATTATTATGGATTGTGCAGTAGACGTTGGAGGTACGGTAGTTAGACAGGACACTGGGAAGCTGTCCCCGGAGACAAAGAACCTCACTAAGAAGCGTCAAAGCATAAAAGCCTCAACTACCACA
Source organism: Rhipicephalus microplus (assembly GCF_043290135.1). Classification (NCBI taxonomy): domain Eukaryota; kingdom Metazoa; phylum Arthropoda; class Arachnida; order Ixodida; family Ixodidae; genus Rhipicephalus; species Rhipicephalus microplus. The sequence goes on along the minus strand of NC_134710.1, from coordinate 87,694,827 downwards.
ACAGACAAATTAGAATTGGCAGAGCTTTCGAAGTTGAATAATAAGCTTAAGGTATCCAATGTAAGAAGGCATAGCATTGAGGGAATTGAACACGCTCTGATGAACGGAGGAAGCGTCAGAACAGTGAAAAAAAAACTTGGGATAGGCAAACGATGATGTATGCACTAAGGGACAAGGAATGCAAAGCAACTACCAATATGAATAGGCTAGTGAAAATAGCGGAGGAGTTTTGCAGAGATCTGTACAGTAGCCGGGACAACCAAAACCTTAATAATTACTTAACAGTACGCCACATAACATCCCACCAGTAATGCTTGAAGAGGACATAAAAGCCTTGGAAGGAATGCAAAGACACAAAGCTGCTCGTGAGGATCAGGTAACATCAGACCAGCTGAAAGACGGAGGAGAGATTGTTTTAAAAAACTAGCCACCCGGTTTACGAAGTGTCTCCTGACGGGAAGTGTACCACAATCTTCGAAGAATGCAAACATCATCTTAATACACAAGAAAGAAGATGACAAGGACTCGAAGAACTACAGGCTTATCAGATTGCTCTCTGTCGTATAAAAGCTATCTACAAAGGTAATTGCTAAGAGAATGAAGGCAACATTAGAATTAAATCAACCAAAGGAACAAGCAGGATTTCAAATAGGCTACCCAACAATCAACCACCTTCATACTATCAATAAGGTAATAGAGAAATGCTCAGAATACAGCCAACCATCATACATAGCCTTCAAAGATTACGAGAAGGCGTTTGATTCAGTAGAAATTTCAGCGGTCATGCAGACACTGCGGAGTCAGGGCGTCAACGAAGCATATATAAAGATCCTGGAAGAACTCTACAGAGGATCAGCTGCCACCATAGTGCTCCATAAAGAAAGCAACAAAATATCAATCAAGAAAGGTGTAAGACAGGGGGACACAATCTCCTCAATTCGATTTACTGCGTGTTTAGAGGAACTTTTCAGAGGCCTAGAATGGAAAGAGTTAGGAATAAGAGTTGATGGAGAGTACCTTAGTAACCTGCGTTTCACCGATGATTTGCATTGCTGAGTATCTCAAGGGACAAATGACAACTTATGATTACTGAGTTAGACAGGGAGAGCAGAAAGGTAGGTCTTAAAATTAATCTGCAGAAAACGAAATTAATGCACTCCAACCTCGAAAGAGAACAGCGCTTCGAGATCAGTAATAGTGCACTTGGGGTTGTAAGAGACTACGTCTACTTAGGACAGGTAATAACCGCGGAGCCGAACCCCGAGATTGAAGTAACTAGAAGAATAAGAATGGGGCGGAGCACATTAGGCAAGCACTCTCAAATCATTGCTGGTAGATTGCCACAAACCCTCAAGGTGAAGGTATATAACAGCTGCATCTTGCCGGTACCCACCTACGGAGCAGAAGCCTGGAGACTTACAAAGAGGGTCCAGCTTAAATTGAGGACGACGCAGCAAGCGACGGAAAGAAAAATGATAGGTATAACCTTAAAAGACAAGAAGACAACAGAATGGATCAGACAACAAACCGCAGTTAAGGACATCATAGTCAAAATCATGAAGAGGAAATGGATATGCGCCAGGCATGTAGCGTGTTGGCAGGATAACCACTGGTCATTAAGGGTAACTGAGTGGATTAGAGAAGGCAAGCTGGTTAGGGGGAGACAGAAAGTTAGGTGGGTAGATGAGATTAAGATGTTTGCTGGTGTAAAGTGGCAGCAGCGAGTACAGGACCGAGTTGATTGGCCGAACATGAGGGAGGCCTTTGTCTTGCAGCGTACGTAGTCAGGATGATGATGACGATGATGGTTTCGGGCGATCGAGAAAGAGACATGGTACAGCGTTTTCTTTTAGCGTCAAGTTATCAAATGGCATACTACTTCACCATACGTTTTGGATCAAATATTTAACGAGGTCTTCTGGCTGGACGTGCAGGTCCCACATGACGCAATAGCTAGTAAGTTCCTTGTTCTGCCTCGCAATGGTGCGCTGCCATTCGCGAAGACGTCAAGTAGTCTTCGGTGGCCTGAAGATATTCCTCTTCTCACTCGAAGATTGTACTTTGTCGTAGTGACTCCTGCAGCTGATTACAATTAATGACGCCGAGGCATATTAGATGCAAAGCATCTTAGAGCGGGGTTCAATCTGGTGTGCGCCGAGACCATCCTTACTGCGCATGCGAACATGTGATGGCGTTCTATCCTACTCACGACGTGCTAGCACGCGCTGGCACGTTGGGCCCTGCGAAAGTGGCTGTGTAAAAGACTGTGGCCTCTCCCACTTACATTTTCTAAGCATTAGATGCTCGGTAAGATCGCAGAGAAGTGGATGGAGCAGCGGAAGGCTCGACACGCTGAAGCGCTAAAAACGTCGGGAAGCGCGCTCGAGCTCAGGTCTAGGGAAGCCCAGCGCAAACATATACATCGGCGGTAAACTGCTGCAGATGAAATGCGGGTTCGACATGGCGAAACGCACCGGCAGCGTCGGCAAGCAAACCCCGCCGTACGAAACACCGACGTTGAAGCCAAGCGTCAGCGTCGAGCTGACGCGACTCCAACGCCCGTGCAGAACGCCTCGCTAGACAATTTCAACGCTCGAGCTTAGACGGTGGCGAAGCTACTAAATAACACTAAATATGACGATCACACTAAATTTGCAACAATAATGAAATCCTTAAGAGAAGCACCTAGTCAAACCAGTGCAAACGCGGTGCGAACCACCCCCCTCACCCCATCGCATTGCCTCATGTCCTGTTTAGAGCTAGATGGTGAATTTTCTCACAAGGCACGCGGAAACCTTGGTGCATAGATAACCAACACGAGCAACAACAACAACAAAAAAAGGCGCGTGCTTCGGCGCCTGTGCCCGTTGCCTCTACCAGCGTTGCTCGCATGAAGGAAGAAAATGAAAGGAGGGAGCATTACGTCACACAAGTGAAGCTAATTGAAGCCCCCCCCCCCCCCCCCCTGTGTCGGCCAAACGCCTGACCTAAACGTCAGAGCGTGCGATAGGTTTTAGTGCTTTCGGTGGTGTTTCCTTTTTGAACATCCATCGTGAGCCGGCCGGTCTGCGCCGAACCAGCTCGTGCTGTATAAAAGTTACTGAGTGCCACTCTCTCTAAGTCTCAGCAAGCCTCGTTGCTTGCGTGATCTCACCACAAAAGGTCACGTGTTGGGCTCACACGGCTGGCTTCAAAACGGATTGGCTTGCCAAGGCTGGCTGCGTGACGTAATGCTCCCTCCTTTCTTTTTGTTTCTCCATGGTTGCTCACATCACTCGCCCTCGGGATGAGAGCGCTGGGCGCGCCGCTCTGTGGGCGCGACAAAAAGGGGTTAAGCGCCGTGGCAGTTTGACAACTGAAAGTATCTATTAATGTTGGTCTCACCTTAGTCCTCAAAGTTATATGCAGATTAAGCTGAAGAAATACGCTGGACCTTCACGACATACACTGCACGACAGGTTGGGTTACAGAGAAACTTGACAGCGTATGACACTGCCTTTTGTTACAATGTCGGTTCACTGATACGAACAGGCAAGCATGACAGTTTCAATATTGAGAATAGATATTGGGGTACAAAGAACAGTGGTGTTCAAAGAAGTGCAAAGTAAAAATAAAATAAGTTAGATGATTTAACATGCCATGATGCGCAATGAATAGCATGACAGCATTTAAATCAGTTTTGGCACCATCCAAACATAAAATACTGTTCCCATGCTTACGGAAATGTAATATACAATGAACATAACAAAAATCGATTGATTGAATGCTCGCAGTAGACAACATAAAACACAGTATCAAAATCAGCATCAAAGATGCGCTAACACACAGATTATGCTGAATTTTCACATCAGTAACAAATGAATTAACATAGACGTGGTAAGACTAGAAGCAAAAACACTACAACTAGACGCCTTCACCAGATGTCGAGCAACGACTGAGGGAAATAAACACAACAGACGTTCTTTGTGCACGCGGACTTGAATAACAACAACGCCGTGAAGTATGAAATACATAGTAACGTTTAACAGCAATAGTCTAAATGCTAGAGTTGTTAATCCACGTTAAATTCACAAATAACAAAGAATTGCTCTTTTTGAGCTTGTAAACCACTCAAAACGTGAGACGTAATGTGGGAGATCATGGCACAAGGCTTTGGAAACAATGACAGCCTGGCCCTTCTCTTTTCAGTCGACTTCATTCACAATCCTCAAATGTGCAGTGACATTTGTGTCCTGACAAAGAAGAGTTAATAAATTTCAATACACCACGACGTTCATACTTATAGCTATGTACAAGCGTTCAACGATAGATAAGTTTTTAGTATGCACACAAAAAAGTTGACACCAGCATATACGGTAACATAACACACGCAGCATATATACTCTTGTATGTTACACAATGGACTATCGACACAGCAACGGTCTGTCCAAAGGTAATGTAAACTCACTGATGCGGAAAAATAACTACTTGTGCGCAATGCATATCAGCAGCCTGATATGAGTCAAATGGACAATTGTCATTTCTTGAAACTGGCATAGGAAAGAAGCAGCTGGTGTCGTGTCAGGACGCCAGCTTCTTCTTAAGTACACACTTATGTAAGGATGGATTATTTCGCCTTTTTACGGGCTTGATGACAAGAAAGTGTGCGATGAATCCACGTTACACACAGGAGCTACAACAAGTGCTATAATAAACATCACATCACAAAAATATACTTGATTGAGCTCGTTACTTACGTGATGTCTCGTAAGGTAGTTGCTGCATCAGATTCTCACTGATGCAGAGATAAACGTGAGCTCGGTTCACTGCGCTTACAAAAGTGCGCACCATGGCTGAACAACTCGATAGTGTGTACGCTGCTATTGATAGTCTCATGAATATGGGAGGGAAAATGCAGCATACAAGAGCAAGATGCAACAAAGCATTCTCTGGCTTTGTGACAATTCCCGTTTCTCTTCATTTCTCCTCAAGATCAACACACATTTTTTTCTTGGTTTGCTTTGTGCAACCTGCAGATTATTTTATGAAACAAAGCGTGCATCAGGAGTGCGAAACCACATAATTGAGGATACTTTTTTATTAGCTGAGCATTTCACTGTTGTTTTTTTGCATGTAATTGACAGATAAATATTAACTTTGTACCAATGTGTCTGGACATCACGTAATATATTGGGTATGTTTCTGGCATAAAAATGACTCTCGAAAAGCCTCGGCAGTGGTATTACAAAGAAATGTCCGAGTGCCAAAAAGTTCGCGCGACGTTACTGCCTACCTAGCATGCATGCATGGCTTATCATATTCAAGATATGTTACACCTAGCGGAACCTCACAGGAGGGATTCCTACGCAGGTGCTGAAGTCATACGAAGTTGTCATCGACGACAGAAGATGTTACAGCTAGCGTAGTGTTGCTTATACTGTCATCGATTAAGCAACTAGATTCTACCCAATTTATACGTGTGCCACTTAGTGCTCCCCACCTTGTTGCTCCTAACACATTTTGTTGTCCATACGGATTAATGTTTCTCTGCAATATGTTTGCACTTTCAGTTTTGCATGGTCCGAAAATGGTGTTCTAGGGCTACTGAGTTTCCTAGAGGTTTGTTATCCTCGATTTGCGCGTGTGTAAAGAAGTCGTGCTGGTTAAGAAACTAATAATTTTCAACTGCATAAACTTCTTGGCTTAATGGGCACCAATGCACTTAGCCGAAATGACAGAGCTGCAACAAGTTCATATAGTCCTGCTCGGTTACTCGAAGTGAGAGATAAGCTAATTCAAATCAAGCTGTTGCGGTACGCGAACTTAGCTGATCAGCCAGACGAACTCAAGAATTTGAGATGTAACGCAAAATGGCCCGTACCGCGATCAGAACAGCTTCTTCAGCAGTCGGCTGCGCTGCCAGCTATGCAAGGCAAGCGACAAGCGGCTAGGCAACGTCCCAAGACGGCCGCTATAGGACAGCCTCCTCGATGCTGTGCGAGCGCAGACTGGCGTCCTCCTTGATCATTCGTCGAAGCCGGTCGCGGCGACGCTGTCTCTTTCGAAAGTAGCCAGGGCAGCAACAGCAGAGTACATTTGCAAAAGCTCGTCGAAAGTCTCTGCTCCAGCATGCGTAGATGACTGGATTCATGCCCGAATTGATCCAGCCGAGCCAGGTGACCGTGGAGAACACGAGGTCCGGTTGCGTTACGCACGCCTCACCGCAAATACCCATCAGGATATTAGTGACGAAAAACGGCAGCCAACACAGAATGAAAACTCCCATGACGATGGCGAGCGTCTTGGCAGCCTTGCGCTCTTTAGCGAGCTTAGCGAGCTTTCGGCTGAGCGAGAAGTTCTTGACATTTCTTGATGTGCCGCTCGCGTTGTTTCGGTCGAAGGTTTCGTTCGATGTCGCAAAAACTGCCTTGTAGTTATTGGCCGTCTGGAGCATGCCTCCGCGGTGGATTCTGAGAGTCACAGAGGTCGACTCTTCGCCATTGCAGGACTGGACCTGCTTGCAGCCGAGCTTGAGATTCCGTGTCTGTTCGGCGGCGGCTTTGTAAATGCGGTAGTAAGTGAACACCATGACCATAAGTGGTGCGTAGAAGGATATGGTCGACGAGAAGACCAAGTAGCCCACATCATCGGTGAACGCGCACTGGAAAGCGGCAGGCGGCAGCTTGGTCACAGCCCGCCACCAGGCGATGGCCGGAAACGAGATGAGCGCGGAGCAGACCCATACGACGGCGATCAGGGTGGTCGCCCTGGCCTGCGTCATACGGCACGGGTAGCTGATGGGATCGGTGATGGCCCAATAGCGATCCAGCGATATGACGCACAGGTTCAGGATGGACGCAGTGCTGGCCAGGACATCGATGGAGTGCCAGACGTCACATAAGTCCTGGCCGAATATCCAATACTTGTTCATAATTTCGTGGATGGCCGAAAACGGCATGACCACGGCGCCCACCAGACAGTCCGCCGTCGCTAATGACGCAATAAAGTAGTTAGTCACGGTGTGCAGGTACTGCTCCTTGGCCACGGAGACCATGATAAGCACGTTACCGAACACAGTCGCGATACAGAAGAAACCCAGGAGCACTCCAAGGGCTGCGTGCTGAACGTGGGCCGACTCTGCGGTCGCTGAAGTCGCGTTGCTCTCCTCCAGCAGTGAGAGGTTCGCGTCGCGCACGATGTCCAGCACCGTCCCGTTGCTCAGGATCTCCAGCTCCACGGATGACGTGTTGGCGCCATTGTATATGTCCACCAGGCTGTATGCCTGGCTGTCCCACGAGCCGTTCGCTTCTCCGAGGGCTAGCATTGCGCAGCTGGGTTTCTCACTCGCTCATCTCTGGCTTCCGGCACGGGGTCACTGCTCGCTGCAAATAGAAGCAAAGACAACGCACGTCACTCAATGGCTGGAACGTCCGACGGACGCCTTCCTCCGCCGCGCGCTCATGCACGACACCGTTTGACGCGCCCACTACAGTGCTTGTGTTCATTCTGCTGTTGTAGTACGTCGGCTCTCGTTCGCCACAAACTCTCTCAAACTTCTGAACTGCATTCCACTACACTTGTTTGGCAGAAGTCAGCACCGCGAATATTCCAGTTTCAATTTCACTCTAATGAACACTTTTTACAAAACGGTATATAAAAGTATAACTATGCAATCTTAATATGTAATACTACTAGTTACACTAAAACCCAATTAAAACGAAGTGGCAAAGAGACTCAATGGCATCAAATAAGCGGCTAAAATAGCGGGTTTGCAGGATTCCTGACCTTCGAAAATCGGCGCAGATTGTGAGGAAAGCCCTAAGGGAAAAATACCTGTGTTGATCAAAAAAGCAAAAATGGAATTAAAAATCAACGCAGAAATGAAAATCAGCAACCAGCAAAAAGTTTTTTGCGTACAATAAAACCAGCTATCTGAATAAACAGGTGAACTCCTATCATGTAGACAATAAAAAAGATGAAAAAGTGCAAATAAACTTATTGTAAAAAGCTAATAAGAAAAATACTAAAAGAAAAAAAAAACACAAGTTCCTTCTTGGATGCAATTTTGATCCTGTCAGTGCAAACTCCGTAGAACATCACGCTGGTTGATGTCGCCTAAAAAGAAAGCATATAGTGATCGGGTGTATGCTGTACTTTTGCTACTAGGCTTCTCGATGCAGTGAATTTCGGCGCTGAAATATTTATACTTCGATATGAAGTCTTTTTCTGCAGATTTGATACCTGTCTACGCGGAGATCATTCGCAAGAAAAATAAATCTGTTTTGACTTGTGTCTTAACTTGTTTTATTAAAATTATTTCATTATTACTTTTCAATGGCTAGAAACCTTACTGCACACGTTATCTTTCAGTTAAAATTCAAATTTATTTTCACTTAGTTACAAAACATACAGAAACAGCGAAGATTCTGGGATAAAAGCTGCGTATAGGCAGTTCACTGCTCCCCCCTCCCTGTACAATTAGAGCAGCATTATGACAATAACTTTCACTTGTTGCAATATTAAGATTAAAACACATAAAGAAAAACCGATAAAGATAAACAATAAACACCTTTTCAAACTATACAGAAGCAAATTCAAAATTAATAACATCAGATTTATTATTGCGTTTTTCGAAAAAATGACGTATGCTTTGATGGAATAACTTATAATTGTATGGTGTTGAGGCAAAACATTAGGAAAGTGTTTGAATACTATAATAGTTTATGCATAGTTGTGGAACAGCCAAGTATTCGGTGTGTTCAAGCGATATGATTGGTTGGTTGACAAGTTCGCGATGTTCCTTATACATACCCTTAAGGCTGGTGCACACCGGCGACTAGCAGTGGTCGCGCGACCACTTGCGACTGGTCGCAAACAGTCGCGAATGGTCGCAAACGGTCGCCAAGCGACTGCTTTGGCTAGTCGCTTCCTAACCAATTTTCTAGTCGCGCGACTGCAGTCGCAAAGCTGCTGGAACCAATCAGCGATGTTCAGTTTTTGTTTTTTTAGGGGCGAGGCTTCTTAAGACCCCACGATGTCCGCCGTCTCCCGTCTGTCCGTAACACGTCTTCATCTGTCTGACATTTCTGAACAATTTTCCACGTAACCTTCAACTTACAAGCAACAGAGGGTGCTGTGGTTAATTGTGGATGCGATGGCGCTGCTGTCAACGCTATACATACATATATATATATATATATATATATATATATATATATATATATATATATATATATATATATATATATATATATATATATATATATATATATATATAACCACGTTCCATACCACACATTCTCTTCTCTCATATAGACGAAGACGAACGAACGCAGTAAAGCGCAACGTGCTGAGTATCAGCGTCGCCGTCGACGGGAAGCTACCACGGAGACAAAAGAGAAGAAAACGGATGCAAAGCGGTGACGGCGATAACAAAGTTCTACACCACAGACTAGGGATAAGGAAGCAAAGGCTAAGCGGGAAAACGCCAAGATGACGCGCAGTTGAGACAACTTGAAGCGGATGCAAGACAGCAATACCAACAAGAAAATTCTACACCAGAGACGAGAGACGATAGCTAATGAAGCTGTGATTATGAAGTCAAAACGTAACCCGCAACTCGGAACCTCATATCAGCTATAAAGAAGAGTCACCGCTATATCACAATCGGTTTCAGCACTATCTCTTTGAATAAAAACTATATAAGTATCACAACCCCAATCAGTCTCAGTACTATCTCAACTTTAATCACCATAATCACCTCCGAAAGCTTCGCCCTATAATTTTCTTCAAGCAGCTTGAAATGCAGTGACTTTTTTTGTTTTCTCATTGCGCTGGCCTCCTGCCACCAAATACAAGTGAGTGCGTTCCTCTGGGTCTGTGGCACTATGTCCATCACGGAGTACTTGGCTTGGAGATGGTGGGGCGCAGCTTCTCGAGCAAAGTGTGGAATTTACATGGCGACATTTGCAAGAAGCTAAACACCGTCAAAATGAAGAGACAATGAAATATGCACTATCTTTCCCTCATATTCAGAATTGTTTTTCTCTTGAACTTGACTTGTCACTGCCTTGAATGCAGCGCTTTTGGAACGCGTTTGTGCATCATGCCTTGGCACCGACTAAAGACACCGCATTCGAGACGCGTTTGTGTTGCATTGTCGGCCGTGGCAAGTCAAGATAAATTCAAGAACGTTTCTGAATACGTACGACTCTCGGAAATTCTCCTCGTCGTCTAAGCGCAGCTCGGAAGGTAGGCAGGCGGCTTGCATGGCCGGCCAACTCTCGCGATCGAAAGGACGGTCACACCCACCACCAGCTTTTTTCCTTTGGAGGCATCTGTGATGCAAACGCTGACACCATGGCACAGCGCACCAGCACCATGACAATCTCTTGTTCGTCGCTTGAATCGAACTCCTTGACGCTCTTGAGAACGCTGAGCGAGAATGGACGAAAACTATAAATGCGGCGCGCTCGGTTTGCTCTGCTCACTCAGCTGGTGGCGATCAGCTGATCGGTGCCGGTCTTCAGAGTTCTCGCTGATAACGAGATCTGGACGTGACTCTCCGATTTTGCGACTTCTGGTCGCTCGCATGCAGCCCCTGCCGGTGTGAACATCAGTCGCTTTTTGGTCGCCAGTCGCGAATGGTCGCGCGACCGCTCCTAGTCGCCGGTGTCCACCAGCCTTTAGTCTTTCCATGTTTAAAATGACGCGTAAGCTGGTACTCATATAGGAGGCCAGGTCCAATAGTTTTGAACTTGAGAAACACTTGAAAGTGTTAGCCATAAAAAGTCGACCAACCAGCTCCCTTTATAAAATGGAAACATTGAACTTTGAACTGAGTTAACAGGCATGTCCAGCAAACCACTGTTCGTTGTACCGTGTGCGTAGTCGCGAAGTAATTCTTTTGTTTACACCATTAAGCGTTTCAGGAGTTATGAAATGATCTAGATCATGTTGCTAGAAACGAACGGAGTGTGCTAAAAGTCGTTTAGCCTGTTTTCGTATGTTGTTTATGCGTACAATTCACGATAGCCACGTTAGTTGGCACTGTTATATTGAATAAAACGCTTTTTAAAGTTCTTCAAAGCAAATGAACAAGGCGAACGAATGCCCCGCATACTTCAGCTATTTCGTCACCGTCTTCTATATCGCCTCTCTTTTACCATTGCCGTGATTTCAGGTAATACATGTTCTAGCAACCTCATGGTTTTCATCACAAGTAAAATCAACATGGTATTTTTTTCTAGTAGCAGAATCATCAAACTATTGCACGCCTTATCAGAAGTGGCGCATCTTCCGATTTGAAGACCTAGGATTGGGCTCTAGTTGCGATGATTGGCATAAATTCGTCAAAGAACATCCTGTTAATCGATCTCCCACTTTACATTTTCGAACGCTGAGCACGAAGGAGCGGGATGCAGCCAAGGCTTGGGTAAAATTTTGCTCAACCCCGCGACTTCCATGAAGAGCAACGAGCGCCGCTACCCTTTGGGCCCTGTCCTTGCAGCAGACTATTTTCACCGGTCGTTTACTTTAATGGCACTTGGCTGAATATGCCGTGTAACAATATAACACCTAGTAGTACAAACTTTAGGATGAGCTGGTTTGACACTACTGTAAGCATAAATGCGGAAGTCATGTGCATACGAAAGACAACGACTGCGCGCTGTTTTAACCCTAGGTATTGAGTGTTATACCAGTGATGCGTGAGGAATTCTGCACTGACAGCTGCTGAAGAAGGAAATTGCCAACACATTATTGCGATACAAGTTCGAGCACTGCACGGGCCGATTTTTCCGGCCCGAGCCCAGCCCAGTCCGAAAACTTCATGCACCGGCCCACCCGAGCCCAGCCCGGTGATTTTTTTTCAATACGGTCCATACCCGGCCCAGGCCTGAAAAGTTTGGACCCGGCGCTGCCCCATCTGTTTCAGCCAGTTATGTCATGAACATATACGAGACACTGTCCACTCTTCGGTTATTGTGAAGATGCCGGCCTCACACAAGATGTATTCTATTGTGAGTGATGGGAACGTATTTAAGTGTCACAAATTTCACTGGTATATTCTGCATGCTTTCGATTCATTACGCCCGTAACACTTTTGCGCAACAATTGCAGGATAATATAAAATATGTTTGTAGTCATAGCTGGCTCTCTCGTGTACGCAGTGCTAACCACACAATTTTATTGTGTGGTTATGGTTATGGTTATGGTTAGCGGCTATGGATAAATAATGGTTAGGAAAAAAAGGCTGCATAAATTCTGCCCCACATTCTTCGGAATCAAGTTAACTGTGCTATTCTCTTTCGTAGCAAGAAATAACAAAACTGTATTTCACACGATTTCGATATTACGGCCGTTCTTGTATCTATAGCTCTGGCTACAACAATACGATCCTGGTTGTGCGGCCGGCCTTCACATCATTATGCAAAAAGCGCACTATATATAAAAGAAAGAAGAGTACGAGTTTACTCGGTGATGCGAGTTTACTCATTTCAGGCTGCTAGGTGTCACGCATAGCATTTTTGTTTTCACAAGCACTTTTAACCAGAGCCTCTTTCCGCCTACACCACCACTACTTAATGCGGAACTGGGAACAAATTGTCGAAAAAGTGGCGCGTGACGAGCGCTGCCCGGTGGTTTCGTCGGCGCCGGAGCATTCGCTTGAAGCAGCTCGAGCCAACGAGCCGATTGTTAATGAGAAGAAGCAAGAACTCGTTTGAAGTTCCGCTGTGCTCAGCTTAACGGGAGCCGCTGCGGAAGCAATTCCAAAGAGGAGGAAGACTCTATTCGCAGAGACCTGACGTCATCACATCATGGGTTGCTGGGTTGTCGAACTGGCCGACACCTGAGATAAAGCGCCGACAGTCTGCGCGGGACCGCGCAAACAGTGCCCGGGGCTTTGGGGCCCAACCACGCAGCTGCTAGGGTCCGCCGCGGGCAGCTGCAGACTTTTTCGACCTTTACGTGATTCGCCGGGTGAGATTGTGAATGTTGTTGTAGACGAAGGCCGTACCGCACATATCATACTATATCGGGCAATCGATCTGCTGCGCTTCAAAACGAGCAGCGGTGTCGTCTAGAGACGTGGTTTCTTTCATGCTATACACCCCCTCTCCCCCGTCTAGCACGAGCCGTGCAAAGCAAACATATGGCCGAAAAGGTGCGCTGGTGCCCTTACGACTCTGGATGGCCTGCTTGTGAAGTTTGGCAGTGGCGCAACACGGCTTTTACTCTTTCTCTCTTGAATCGCTGTGCTCTTCCGTCATCATAAACTGGGAGTTCAACGCCACTCGATGCATTTTATTCTTAAAGCTACAGGAAAAGTAAACAAAACGAAGTTTCTTGCCTTCGTAGATGCTTGAAAAGCAGCGCGCTCTAACTTTTAGAAGGAGCAGGGAACCGTTTGGGAGTCGCCTTAGCTGATACCGACTAGCAGGGCTCTCACAGCGCCTGCAAGCGAAAGACATACAAAGCAACCACAACCATCATTTGATGAACGTGGTGGGCTTTTTTAAGAGTCTTTAGGGAGCGTCTACAAAGCAGGAAATATAAAGGAATGAGTAAAATGTCGGAGGAGGGTGGTGAGCAACAGTAAATTAGGATGAAAAAGAGTTTGTAGTTTTCATTGTGCATATATGTAACGTAAGAAGGTAGCGATGGTTGGTAGAAGCTGAGGAGGAAGAACTCAGAATGGAATAAACATGATGTATGAGCCAGGCCACGTCTCCCAGACATCATATCGTCACATATACGTCGTTCAAAGCACTATCTTTTCCAGGATAGCTCATGTACAAGGACTCAACGGCAAGCGTGCAGTGCCATATTATTGGATAAATCAAAACGAGCACTCTATATCAAGCTATCATGCAGAGTCATCTGTTGTCCTGCGTATAAGACAACGTGAAAGACCGCAACAATGAAAGAAATCTGCTTTCGAGTTCTTTCTAACAAAACGAATATCGTTCAAAACCACACGCCAAACAGCCTCGTCAAAAACGACAAGGACTGCAAACACTGACGCAGACTACCTTTAACCTAATCTTCCGCCCACGTTTGAATTCTATCGCTTTTACGCTTTAGTATGCGAATTCTACAGGGCGCGCCCGCGATGATCATTTTTCACTGCGTTAGAATACGCTCGCGACTCGGTAGCTGTTCCAGTACACAATCAGCGAAGAAATATAACACGAGTGCATTCAGCGGGTGTTCGGCAACCCATCAATCACGGTAACCACCACAACTTCACAATCGTGTAGAGTTAAGGGCACTCTTAGAGGTCGCATATCGTATGAGTCAGCAGCATGCATTGTCAGAGCGGGAAAGAAGTTGATCTGCGTACTTAGTTTCTGGAGTTACAGGATCAAATCACGCCTCATATAAACGAAAGGTATTGACATTGCTGACGGTATATAATTACAAGTATTTGTGCTAATGAAAAACACAACATGCTCTTGACAATAAAGTTTGTGTACACAACAGTCCGCATCGAGTAACTCTATTCGCAGCTCCATTCAACGCTCCGTGCGCTCGCAACACTGGTAGAAAAAAAACAAAGCTGGCTGCGCTTAAGAGGGTCAATGTGCACTTTCGTTTGGCACTGTGCTGAAGTTTCTTGATTGTGGAGTTGGATCACGTTGCTTTGTCGAATGCGAGAGGGTGTGGGCCGTGGACCGCCTCATTTTCCTCGGCATAAAGTATATGGCGAAACAACGGAAATAGTTGCGCTGTGCCCGCGAACATCGAGCCTCTTCGGCGAACCGCATCAAATTTACGTCAAGTTGAAGAACCTCTCTAGCGAGCCCAAGGCTGAAGAAGGCAACTGCTCATTGGTAGTGGGTCTCTCCGAAATGTGCTTGCACTTTTGCGCTGCGCTGCTGCCTGCTATACAGGCAAGGTCTTGTCTGTTTTCGAAGAACTACGCCGTGACTTGTGCAGCCGATTGCATGTATCCCATTGAATTATGTTGTCCCGTCAAAAGCTGACTATGCATGCCGTAGAATGGAGCTATGCCTTGTCGAATGCATCTTGGCATAAGGCTAATCGTAATTTCGATTGTTATAGGAGTGCTCCTTTCTGTTCGTTGTGCAATCCATGTTATTACGTTTTCTAATAAATAAGGCAGTGTGCTTCCAAAAACTCCCTTGATCGCGTTGGCAGTAGTTGATATTCAAAGCTGATACATGCACGCACACTACGCACGCTACGGATGCACGGGCATGGTATGTAAACGCACAAACATACATACGCGCATGCTAGGCACGTGCGACCTGTGCACGCAAGTTTGTGTGCGTGTATATGCACTTATGTGAAATAAAAAATATTGGGGGAGGGGGGGGGAGATTACAGCAGCGTGGTTTGAGAATAGATATAGCATTACGACTTGCGCAGGAAACAAGCATATGCGAAACATACTCACACACGTAACGCTACAAATTTCCTAAAGCGTTTCCTTACACAAACAAAACAATACTCCACGCTTATAAATGCCCGAATATTGATAAGAGTGCACACACTCTACATATATACTGGTGTGCACATAAAGTAGAATTAAGTCGTCGCGAGCGAATTGATTAGAACAAACTACCCTAGTGTCCATCACCTTCTCCCAATGCGCAAGTTTCTGCTTTGCGCCGTTCTCCATTGCGCGTCGTCTACATCCTTCCGAAAGTGATAGGACGGTGCGTTGCTATCTGCCCAGCGCAATGCCATGCATCGCAGAAGACTGCAATGATCTTTGGATATCGCTTCCTTCTTTTTCGGACTCACGTGTGCGGCATGGCAAAGATAAGGAAACTGCGCGGCCACCTGTCAACGCGTGCAACGTGATAACCTGTCTCCTTTCAAAGTTGACCCTGTTGGCGACGTCTCCAGGCGTGGTCGCTAAGTGGCGAGGGCTCAGCTGGAGTCGTGAATATACTCCCCACCGGACACTTTCCTAGGGAAGCTCTAGCTATCATTGTGGTCGTCCAACACTTTAGTTTTTTAATGTATATGCTGTTAGCGCTGTACGAATATTTATAATAATAATAATATTAGTAAGTTGCATCATGGGTACTAATATGCTTCCGTTGGCTGTGCCTCAGTCATAGCCAGTTGCAACGAACGTCCAACGCGAGGATCACTATAGTCTCCTACTTATATCTGCAGCTCCCTTTGACAAACCTATGCAAAGCCAGCCACGGTGACTATCAAAACCTCGAAATTCGTCAAGCTCGATTGTTTCTTTGCGTACCAACACGCGTATTGCTGGACATCTCGTCAAAAGTGCTGTGCATTGAAACTTCATAAACGTATTCCTTACAGTCAGCGATTAATATTTGGCAAGTATGATATTGTAGCAGATATAACAACCTCACAACACGGATGTCCCATTTACAAGTTTTAATAAAGCTGAACTTGTGCCCAAAGCCCAAGGAATGACACAGCAGCTGGGAAAAGGAACCGAACGTCCGTAGTCCTCGTGAACCTCTGCCTTGAGCACCATTGTTTTCGTCTTCACGCGCGCTGGCCGCTCGGTCGAAGCTCGTGCGCATGCAGGAGCCATTCGCCCATTACGGATGGCTTCGTCTCTTGTAGCGGTGCCGTCAGAGCTTCCTTTGTTTGTGACGTCTGCCTTACACTGAGCATTGGCTGTTTCCCGTGGTATTATCGCCATTTTCAAGCGGTATCGCTCCAATGCGTGCAATGAGGTTGTAGTATAGCAAGCGATTGGTTGGATAGTCTTCGTATCGGTCGTAGTATAGGGTTTCATTCGTACAATGTGTTCGTGCTCCGTGGGATTGCGTCGTCTCGACTGCACGTGGCCTGCAGGCATGACTTCATGAACGAGGTCACTGAGTTGGTGTACTATCTCTACGGGCTGAAATATCGGCAAATGAGTTTTTTCAGACAGGCCTCGGTTGGCGTACTGGGGTCCATACCCACACTTTGTCGCCAACATCATACCGCGTTTCACGTCTTCCCCGGTTTTAGCGGTCAGCATGGAGCCGTGTTTGGTGACATATTCGGCACCTTGCTAACTGGCGGGCCTCTTCCGCTCTTTGTATAAAGTCGTCCAGATCAGGGGGATAATCGTCTTGGTCTATCGGTAACATGGCGTCCAGTGTTGTGGTAACTGCACGACCATAAACTAGTTCAAACGGGTAACCTCGGTGGTCTCTTGTACGGTGGTGTTGTAGGCGAAGGTGACATATGGTAAACTTTCGTCCCAGTTTTTGCGCTCGACGTCCACATACATAATTATCATGTCAGCACGAGTTCTGTTAGGACGCTCCGTCAGGCCATTGCTGTGAGGATGATATGTGGTTGTTTTTCTGTGAATAGTGTGAGTCATATTGAGGAGACACTTCATAAGTTCCGCTGTGAAAGCCGCTCCGCGATCGGTCATTACAACTGTTGGAGCGCTGTGCCGCAGAACTATGTTGTGTACAAAAAGATGCACGCCAGTCTCGGAGGTGATAAGGTGTAAAACGCGAAGCGACAGCCAGGTGCCACCACCGTTACATCGTAGCAAAGCGTTGGAAACACCTTTCCTAGCATCGCGTTGCACTGTCAGTGCAGTGCTATAAACGCTACATTCCTTAGAGTTACTTGTGTGTGCATCTTTTAGTATAAAGGCAGACATACAAAACATCGAAGCGTTGTTGTGGCGCCTCAGATATGCGAAATAATTGCTTTTTAATTGACAATTGCTCAGCTATGAACGCAAAACCTTGAGCAGTATTCGTGGGCGCTGCGGATGGGGCTGGCCGTTTGGTGCCGTTTGTAGTATCGTTAGGGCAGACGAACAGACAAAAGTACAGACAGTCAGACAGACAGACAGACAGACAGACAGACAGACAGACAGACAGACAGACAGACCAAATTTTTTCCGTTGAAGGTCCCCAAGAAAGACTATCGTCTTTAAAAATTTGGCCACTTCAGCCGCCATTCCCCGTTCCAAGCAGTCTGTTTCGGCGCATCTCGTTAAGTAATCGGTCACGACCACGACCCATTTCCTGCTGAATGAAGACGTCGCGAAGAGTGCATGAAGGTCCATTCCAACTTGTTGGAAAGGTGCTTTCGGTGGGTCTATAGATTGTAAAATGCCCACCGGTTTAGCACTAGGTGTTTTCTGTCTTTGGCTTTCGCGGCATGTCTTAACATAGCGCTGCACTGAAGCTAAGAGCTTGGGCCAATAGTAGTGCAGACTGATTCTTGCAAGCGTTCGAGTCATTCCCAAATGTCCAGACGTGGGCTCATCGTGGCACGCTCGTATTATTTCTTGTCGCATATTTGGAGGAACAACAAGCAGGAACTTTTCGCGGTTGGGGCTAAAGGTTCTCCTTTAGAGAGCATTTCTTCGGAGGTGGAACGATGCGAGGCTTCGGGAAAATATACTCGGCACTTGTACGTCGACTCTTTCCAGGTGTTTGAAGAGGGGGAGCGATTCTTCGTCAGCGCGTTGAAATTTGGCTATTTAGTAGTTTCAAAAATACCTACGAACGTAAATGCCTTGCATTCTCATAATGCTGTGTCTACAGGCACCCGTGACAAGCAGTCAGCATCGGTATGCTTCCTCCCAGATCGGTATACCACGGTTATATCATATTCTTGCAGTCTGAGGCTCCACCTCGCAAGTCGTCCGGATGGATCTTTGATGTTCGCTAGCCAGCAAAGCGCATGATGATCAATGACTGACTTGACTGGTCTACCATATAAGTAAGGCCGAAATTTACTGATGGCCAAGATAACGGCAAGACATTCTTCCCTTTGGCCGAATAGCGGGTCTCTGCCTTTGTTAGAGTCTGGCTGGCGTAAACTAAGACCTTTTTTTCGCCATTCCGCCACTGTATTAGAAAGCATCCAAGACCAATGTTACTCGCATCTGTGTGTATTTCCGTGTCAGCCGTCTCGTCAAAATGCGAAAGAATTGGAGGCTTTTCCAACCGTTTTCATAATTGGTTGAAAGCGCTCTATTGCTCATTTTGCCACTGAAAAGGCTCACTTTCTCTCGTAAGCTTCGTTAAGGGCTCTGCAATTTTTGATAAATTTCGGACAAACTGTCTGTAGTACGCACAGAGACCTAAACATCTCCGTACTGATTTTGTCTGTTGCTACCGGAAACCTTGCGTTGGTGGCTGTCTTTTTGGGATCAAGTCAAATACCTTGGTGATGACGACGTGCAGAAGAAATCAAAGTTCTTCGAAGCCGAACTGGCATTTCTTTGGCTTGATAGTCAAGTCTGCCAAACGGATTGCCTCTAACACAGACAGGAAGGCGCTTCATGCGCTCCTCGAATGTTGCGGTGAAGACGACCACGTCGTCCAGGTGCACTAAGCAACACTGCCACTATAATTCGGAAAGTACAGTGTCCATCATGCGTTGGAACGTTGCCGGCGCGCAACAGAGTCCAAAAAAGAGAGCCCTAAATTCCAACAGTCCGTCCGGGGTGAGAAACGCAGTCGTCTCGCGATCACGTTCATAAACTTCAATTTGCCAGTATCCACTCTTGAGATCTAGTGATGAGAAGAACTTTGCACACCGAAGTCGATCTAACGTGTCGTCGATGCGCGAAAGGGGGTATAAATACCGTTTAGTCACAGCATTCAGTTTTTGGTAGTCGACACAAAACCATAGCGTGTTATCTTTCATCTTGACAAGCACCACGGGAGACGCTCACGAACTGTTAGAAGGCTGGATAACACCATCTTGAAGCATCTCCCGTACCTGATTCTTTATAACTTCCCTTTCCTTCGGTGAAACAAGATACGGGTGCTGGCATACTGGCCTGGTTGTCGCGTCCGTTATAATCCTGTGCTTCGTAATCCTTGTGCCCCGTACCTTTGAACTATTGGAGAAACAGCTGCGGAAATCCCGTACTAGGTCATATAGCTGTCGACGTTCAATCGCTTAAAGGTTTGTATTGACAGATATGACGTCCCAGATGTCAGATGTTAGTTTCATGTCGGTTGGTCTATTTGCGAGACTGATTATTTCGGTCACTTGGCGGAATTCCTCAAGAAATGCTATGCCTGTTCTCTTTGCAGTGTGGTGGAATTCGTTCCCACAGTTTGTGAGGAGGATGGGTGCACACCCGTTCCGCAGCTTGATAAGCCCTTGTGCTGCACAAACACCTCTCTTCAGGAAAACATCCATGTTGCAGTCTGACACGCCTTCATAATTGCTAAATGTATCATTTCTGACAAGAACCATTACACTGCTTAATGGTGGAACCGTTACATCATCTACGACCCGTAGTGGAGTGTTATATCACTCCTCTGCTCGAGCAGCTCTTATAGCGTGTTCCTTCGAAAATGACACGCTTAACCTCTGCAAATAATAAAAGCACCATTAGCTTGTAGGAAATCCATTCCCAGTATGACTTCCCTCGAACACAGGCAGGACGACAAAGTCACCGACTTAAATGAAGCCCCGTATTACGACCCTTGCGGTACCTCGACCAAAAAGGGTTATGAGGTGACCACCTGCAGTACGTACTTGAGGTCCATTCTATTTGGTCAGAACTTTCCTGAGTCGCTTCGCAAATTCGTAACTTAACAGAGAATAATCCGCACCAGTATCGTTCAAAGCGTTGAGCTCAAGTCTGTCAATCAGCAACGGCAAGTCTGAAGTAATTCTCTCTGCTGCACTCCTTTACCTAGAAACAGTCGTCGTCGTCACGCTCGAGTAGAGGATCTTCATATCCCAGGTCGCCAGTGGCCTCACCTCCACAGGTCCCTCTCTTCAGTTTCCTGGATTTCGGCTAGGCGAACGATGCCTAGACGTGCTTGGGAAGGAGCGTGGGCTGGACGAGCGGCAGCGCATAGGGGATGGTGAGCGTAGTTTATGACGACGAGGCAGGTCAAAGTTCTGACGTCAGCATAGGTACTCTTCAATCTCGGAAGGTCTTTTGCCGTTTCACGGACACGGTGAAATGATGGCGAATCCCCTAAGACCAGCTTGATGATATCGACAGAATCGGTACAGGTGGCCAGTCTCTCCGCAGTGAAAGCACAAATGCCTACGTGCGGCATCTCGCCATACATTGCTCTTCCGTGGCATTGTCTCGGTCGCACGAAATGGAGTGCGTGCTGCCTCTACGATTTCAGGCAGGCTGCGCATTGTCTGCACATAGGTACATGGTGTCTCAATCGGCGCATGGTGCAGAGCAGGTCGCCTGAGCACCTCAGAGTACGTTGCCACCCGTCATGTCACTGGCACATCACTCCGCGGCTCTCACATGGCCTGCCAAATTTATTCTCTGACAATTTCAGCAAGAGACAGCTTGGGGGTGACATCAGGTGACTGCAGTTTCCATAATTCCTCCCTGACAACAGACTGGACGAGCTCCCGCATTGTGTCAAGATTATCCACGACGCCTGCTGAGTAGACTCCTGCTGATGCACCGACTACGTCTCGGTTGTATTGTCGGGCTCTCTGCTGCAGCGTCGTTTCGATGGTTGTTGCTTACGACCGAAACTCAGCAACAGTACGGGGCCGATTGCGGACGAGTCCCGCAAACCACTGTTGCTTTACCCCGTGCATGAGGTGGGGCACCTTCTTGTCTTCCGTCATGCCGGGATCGGCTAGCTTGGAAAGGCGGGACATATCGTCGAAGTACATCGCGACAGTTTCGTTCGTTCGTTCATTCTGTGTACGAAGAGCTGCTTCCGTCTTTTCCCGGCGATCACCGTTGTCGAACGTACTCAGTAGCTGCCACCGGAACAATTGCCACGACGTCAGAGATGCCTCATAATTTTCATACCACACTCGCGCAGAGTGTTCCAACGCAATGTAGACGTTGCGCAGCTAGCCCTCTTCCTTTCACAGATTTATATTTATCACTCTCTCAAAATGCTCTAACCAGTCTTCGGCATCCTCGTACGGGTCACCGTGAAACACCGTTGGAATGACAGGTTGGCTTACGATGAGTTGTTCCGGTGTAACGTGGCTCGTCATTGTGGTGGTGTCACTTGTCTCCGTTGATTGATTTGCGGGGTTTAACGTCCCAAAACCACAATTTGATTATAAGAGATGCCGTTGTCGAGGGCTCCGGAAATTTTTACCACCTGGGGTTCTCTAACGTGCACCCAAATCTGAGTACATGGGCCTACAACACTTCCGCCTCCATCGGAAATGCAGCCGCCACAGCCGGGATTTGATCCCGCGACCTGCGGGTCAGCAGCCGAGTACCTTAGCCACTAGACCACCGTGGCGGGGCTCACTTGTCTCCATTAGATTTGTGGGGTTTAACGTCCCAAAACCACCATATGATTATGAGAGACGCCGTAGTGGAGGGCTCCGGAAATTTCGACCACCTGGGGTTCTTTACCGTGCACTCGAATCTGAGTACACGGGCCTACATTTCCGCCTCCATCGGAAATGCAGCCGCCGCAGCCGGGATTTGAACCCGCGACCTGCGGGTCAGCAGCCGAGTACCTTAGCCTCTACACCACCGCGGCGGGGCACTTGTCTCCGTTACCGATGTCCCTGACACAGAAAGAAGTAGCCCGAATCCTGGCGATACTCCTCGGATACGGTGGCTGACTCGTTGGTTTACCGGTGTAAGCTCCACAGGATGCGGCTGGCCAGTGCTTGGACTCCGCTCTCGTGTGGGGCTCGGAATCATTTACGCCGCATTTCCACCAGGAAATGTAGCAGATATAACAACCTCAGAACAAGGATGCCCTATTTACAAGTTTTATTAAGGGTGAACTTGGGCCCAAAGCCAAAACAATGACACAGCAGCTGGGAAAAGGAACCGAACGTCCGTAGTCCTCGAGAACCTCTGCCTTGAGCACCATCGTTTTCGTCTTCACGCGCGCTGGCTGCTCGGTCGAAGCTCGTGCGCATGCAGGAGCCATTCGCCCATTACGTCTGGCTTCGTCTCTTGTAGCTGTGCCGTCAGCGCTTCTCTTGTTCGCGATGTTTGCCTTATACACTAAGCGTTGGCAGTATCCCGTGGCAATATAGAATACTTACTGCACACTTCGGAATCTTATGGTGAATTGCGAAAAATGACGTTGTAATTGACACTGATCAGGCATGAAACACATGCCAATAATTTATCGCACCTATGCTCCCGTTCATTTCAATAGAAAAATATAATACGATCGCATGAGGAGCATTGATTTCAGTAAATAATTACGGGCAAGTAAATATAGCACGCATTGCCGCGATTTATTAAAATGCACAAAAAGTGGGTTATGTAAATAATCTATGAAGTAATGGGTCAAAAGATGTACTTAATGTTCACACACTAACGATGACAACTGGTTGCTGACGTAACATTTGGCTAAAAATAAAAACAACCTCATCATTTTGTCATTTCACCGATATAAACGAGCTTGCTTTAAAAAAAAAATCTGCCACTGAGCTCCGCAAGAATTGTACGTCGTAACTGTATATAACCTCATGTGTTTGGTTTGCGGCTTTTAGCGTAAAACTGCGGCCTTCTGCTGAGTAAATGTCATCAATTTCAGTACTCTTCAAGCTACCTCCACCAAAACGTCTCTCTCACAAAACGAAAACAATATGTCGTACACTCTTATAGTCTAATCCAGGCTAGACTACATTCCGGCAGGCAGAAAATGAAGCTTCTACGCGGCTCTGTAGCCGTGTCCCAGAGAAACCGGCCCGATTTTAAGTGGCCTTCAGAATAGCCGAGATTTTAAGTCAAATATTTCCTGGCAAGGTACGGCCTGCGGTTAGGCGTGACATTTCCGTATGTGGCCTGGCCCTGACGCACTGGCGAAAAAAAAAACGAATTATTTTACGCAATCGAGAACGGTTTCTTGCTGATAATACGGTGAATATTATGACTATAGGTAATTAAAAACCAATAGTACCACAATCATCTACATCTGCGCGAATAACAAGCAAAGCACACTCAGCACTGGGTTCAAACTCGGGACCGGATGCACGTGAAGCAGAAGCCTTACCAATTGCACCACAGCGCCACCGCACAGAGGCGAGTTTTTTGCGGTGCATGTGTTTGCCAAGAGGCTTCTTGCAAACCATCGGCGGAACCTTGAACGTTTTTGGGTCTTATGCATGTGTTTGCGCATGAATTTTATCAGCGAATAGTTTGTAGGGCTTCATGAGCTCGAGACAACCACGGTGAGCGCTTTCGGCTCCGGCTTCGGTTCGTGGTGCGCCGTTCCGCAAGAACGTTTAAACGTGTGTTCGTGCGTCGTTTTAGTGCTTCCCCGAGAACTACAGGTATTTCGCTCACCGAAATTCGCGGATACCAGCGTGATGAGGTTCTGTTCGTCTGTCGAAACCTACGTTTGTTTCTCGTATGGTTCTCTTCCTTTTCTTTTCAGTTTTTTTTTCTGTGCTCGCGCCCGTCACTGAACGGGTCTGCGTAAGCTGCTGCCGGCTCCGGGCGCCATACCGGCGTGTCGAGGCGGTGGCTCTCTCCTTTTCTTCTTTTGTTTTCCTTCTTTCGCCAACTCTTACCGTCTATAGGCAGTACTGGCGCACCGCGTGGGTGTCACGCTTTTTTTTTTATTGCTGGACTTCCTATAGGCAAAATTTTACTCAGTACGTAGGAGCGCGATGCCTATATGCCGTTCGTTATCCGGCACCTTACTGAGAGTGTACTTGTGATTATTAACATGTCTAAAACTCGGGTAGCGGGAATACATGTTTTGCTAGGTATCCTATTCTTTTATCTTCAGAAGAGAAGTGAACTTCTTAGGAGATGACTGCTAAGAGATGAGTGCTTATGAGATAAAAAGAGGCTTGGTGGTGGTAAGATAAACATTAAACAAATTAGAACTGAGCTCAGTTAAAGAGCACGTTGAGCACTCTACTAAATGCAAGCATAGCACAAAGATAGAACACGTTCATAAAGTTTCAGACACTCAACAACGCCCGGGCTTAAAGCACTCGTAGTTATACATGTATCCCTAACTCCACTTCTACTAGCCTGCCCTCACTGTACGCAACTTGAGCAGCAACCGTATTTTCTTTCACATAATAACTCTTAATATAAGCTCCTCTGAACACGTGCTTCCTCACTCTGCGCAAACAGTGCCGACGGGAGTAATTGCGCACGCTGATAGAAGGATGCGAGTCTGAATAAAAAAAAGAAACGCAGCTGAATAAGAGTTCACAATTAATGCGCGATTGGAAGTCGCACTGCGGTTTCATTTTTATACGCATTTTGACGGATGAGACTTCCGACGGCTTGCATTCCTTCCGACGGAAGGTTTCCAACTGCAAGATGTTCTCTAGGCGTGAAACCTGTCGCGATGATTTGTTTACGAGTCGTGCGCGCGTCAACCAGACAAAAACACAAGCGGCGCAGTTTAGCCCCCGGAGAAGGGCTCCATGAGAAGCCTGTTTTAGTGCGTGACCTCGGGGCACGCATGACACGAGCCGCTCAGCACGACGTCTCCACGCGGCAAGTTTTATTTTAATGCTTTGCTCCTTTACCAGCGGATTAAGCAAAACAGCCGCAGGTCCCCACTTCGACAATGCCTTATACTTGGGACATCTTGCAGCTGGAGCCAGATTTTCCGGCAGTCGTTTGAAGGGCCGCAAAAACTAAATGACCGCTCCTGGCAATTGGTTATGAGTAATGACATCTCTTCGTCGTCTTGTCTTCTTTTCAAAATGAGAGTGAAAAAAAAAGACCAAAGAAAACAGTGGATGAAATCTCGAAAGCTTGCATTGAATCCAGGGGCAGCTGGTTAAAGAGCTCGGTGAGAGATTAAGATAAATTTTCCAGCGCAAAAGAGACGGGACGTTTATAAAGGACACGCACAGACACTGCGCTGAACTCACAACTGATTTATTTCAAACGCAGAGCCTTTTTGTAGGCACGCGTCAAAACAACATAAAAATAACTCAAGGAAAAAGCCGATGAAAACCACGTGACAACTGCTTGCCAAAAAAGACAACCAACGAAAGGTAACCGCGCAGTCTGAAGTCATAAGCCACGAAGTACGCCCCCGATGTGAAAGAATTGAAAAAGTATATACTTAATCATAAAACCAACTGAGGCAAACACGTTAAAGCTAGTGAAGCAAAGGCAGCACAGAGGAAAGATGAAAAAACACCTGAAACGTTAACAAATAAAATGAAATATCAGAACACTGTAAAACCTGGACTTGGTGGTGAAAATGCTGTATGCCCGTGCGCTCACATTCGGGTGCACGTTAAAAACACCAGGGGGTTGAGATGTTCGGGCCCCCTCCACTACGGCGTCTCTCATAATTAAATAGTAATTTTGAAACGTTGCCCCCCTCCCCATACTATTCAAAGCACGGAATAAAACTATATTGAAAATGCATGTACCGTAGGTAGCTTATTTTCTTATTTGAGAAGGAAGTGTTTTAGAGTGTGCTGCCTTGGCTTCTCTGCCTTTAACGTGTTTGCTTTTATTGGTTTTAGCATCAAGTGTATTTTCTCAGTTATTTTATATCAGGGCGTACTTTTTGGCATAGGAATTTAGACTGCGATGTTACCTTCGGTCGATTGCCTTTTTTGGCAAGCAGTTGTCACGTGGTTTTCATCGCTTCTTTTCTTCATGTTATATTTCTGTTGTGTCAATGCGTGCATACAAAGATGCCCTGCGTTCGAAATAATAAAACCGTTGTGAGTTCAGCGCTGTGTGTGTGTGTCCTTCCTAAATGTTTCGTCTTTTTTTGCGCTCGTAAATTCATCTCAATCATCAACCAACTCACCCAAGCAGCGGTTTTATTGATGATTGATTGACGTGTGGGGTTTAACATCTCGAAACTATCACATGATTATGTTTATGAGAGACGCCATAGTGGAGGGCTCCAGAAGTTTCGACCACCTGGGGTTCTTTAACGTGCACCTAAATGAGCAGTTTTATGGCTGGGAAAATGTATATTGTTGTAGAAATAGTGAAAAACATAAACTGAGCCTTGCAGTTTTCTTAGGGGAAGGTCGCCTTGGGGGCAGTGGATGAAGTTCCTCTGAGAGTTCGACTGAGCGAAAATTCTTGTAAATCTGTCAACTGCAGGTACCTTATACCGGAAGCCAAAAAGGCGATTTAAAGCCGCATAATCTCCTTCTTCGTGTGGCTTCTTCTTCCAGATTCATTTCGTGCCTGACTGAGAAGGTGTCTTCATCCAAGGTTTATGATTATTTAAGTTCTTTGGGCTGCCGTGGCACGCTATCTGCTCACGTGTGATTAAGAAAGGGCGCTTGTTTTATGATGGTAGAAGTCCTGAATAGCTGTACTAAACATTGCAGACTACAAAAGCATCGATTACTTTAGATTTTGGGGGAATAATTACCAGATGCAGGAAGATATAATTTTTCTACCGCTACTGGGGTGAAATGCAATAAATCTATGCAAAATATGGTGCTTTACAGCAGTCTACATATCTGCAAATAATGTTTGTATTACTTCAAACGAACTGAATTCTTCCAAATGTAAATGTCTGAGAAAACTTTTTGTCTTTCGCAGAGCCGTCCTTGACAATGAGTATCGGTAACAATGGCGAGCATTGTCATTCACGCTATTGCAAAACGAAGGTTTGCAGCACAAAAGTTCAGAAGGCCTCGAGAAAGATGGGCCAACGAGCGACCAGGACTGCATATGTCCCTCTTTTTTAGTGCGATAGCAATGATATGGATACTCTCGGCTGGGTTTTGCCACTGGCGTCGCCATCACACACACACACACACACACACACACACACACACACACACACACACACACACACACACACACACACACACACACACACACACACACACACACACACACACACACACACACACACACACACACACACACACACACACACACACACACACACACACACACACACACACACACACACACACACACACACACACACACACACACACACACACACACACACACACACACACACACACACACACACACACACACACACACACACACACACACACACACACACACACACACACACACACACACACACACACACACGCACGCACACACACACACACGCACGCGCACGCGCACGCGCACACGCATATATATATGGCGCTATAATGAATGGGAGACGTGGCCTGGCTCATACGCCATGTTTATTCTATTCAGCACTTCTTCCTTCTCTGCCTCTACCAACCATCGCTTCATACGTCACACGCTTCCCCCTCCCCCGAAATAAGGCATGCATTATGAACAAGAAAAAGTAAAGTAGAAGAGGTTGAAAAGCCATAAATGTTGAAATTCACAATTTGTTCTATGCTCCAGGGAAGTTCCGTAAACTTTCAAAGACTTCAGGGAGGAGTGCAGCAGTCCAGTTAACGCAGTTCTGGTGGGCGAGGCTGACTGTGGCATTCTGGAGAAGATAACCGCGTCCTACACAACTTCACTGACCATGATACGGCTTCAGCAGCTGCGAAGAACGAACGAAGTTGGACGTCCTTGTTGCATCAGCAGCTCGGATGTCGTCGGGGTTGTATTTGTCGTCGTGCATGGTGCAATCCCGATGCTTCTTGCGTGCATGCTTCTCGACAGATTGTAACAGAGTGCCGGAGTGCTTGCGGTTTGCAAGTAGTGCTTCCACGTCTTTCTCGGCGTTTTCTGTGGTGTTGCAGTGTTGTAACAGCAGGCGCAGGGAACGTCTCTGGTGACTTTTATTTGTGCGAAAGTGCCGGACGTCTTCAAATGGCCTTCGGTTTGGAGGTCTTATTTTTCGATGTTCTTCAATTGGTGAACGCGCTTCCGTTGAATTTCGCGTTCGTCTATGCCTTTGTTGCAGTCTCTTTTGTGGTCGCACGTGTTTGTAAACTTGGCGTTGCTTGCTTTGCTGGTGTTGCTCGGGAGATGGCTGTAGTGGAGCCCCTTTCGGAATTGGGCATTGACTTCTTTCGAAAGTTATTACGTCCCGTGAACAGCTGATGCATAGTGAGCTGATGCTTTGGTGGTCGGGCATAGTCGGTAATGCGCCATCATTGCTAAAATGCTCTTCAGAGGCTCCGGTAAGGTGGTCCTGTATGAACGCTTCTGACAGACAGCTGCGTGCGGGTTTTGATATTTGCATTACTTGTGCATTCTTTCGGTACTTGGATTGGTGAGCTCTGAATGAGGATACCACAGGTGACGTGGAATAACTAAGCTCAATCTGCGCAGTCTGCTGAACCATAGAAATAAAGCCTTGTGATGAGAAACACCTTTTCGAGTCGTCATGGCGAGTTTGGGTAGTTTCTCGATGCGCCGACCGTTCGCTTATCGTGGACACGGTGTCATTACAAGGCAAACGGTGAGCGTTTGATCTATATGCACTTGAGGAGTCAATTCCTGAAGGCGGCTTTTGACTGTGACGACCGAGTGCGGTTGTCTGTGGATGGTGGGTTACAAGCAAGTCTTCGTCGTAGTCGTCATTGTATTCTTTCAACTAAACGATCATTTCTTGTTTTATCTTTTCCCAAGACTCGTCGTTTTGAAATTTGTGGGTGAGGTAGAATTCGAAGGCCTCATCGGAGACGTAGTCGGTAAAGTTGGCGACCATCTCCCGTTCCGACCATGATGCAGTGGTGGCGTGGAGCTCGAACACGTCGAACCAGTCCTGTACAGGTCCATCGTCCGCTGCTCCGGTGTACTTGGGGATGGGAAGGTGTGTCGACGATTCTGGCATGGTGCTGGTCGCTGTGTACGGCCGGGAGATGATTCCGTAGTCGATGTATGGTCAGGGCGTCTTGTGGAGAACTGCGTCGATGATGAGACACTGACGAAGTGGCTGGGAAGTCTTCATCCTGTCGACTCGTGTGACGCTATGATGAATGGGCGACGTGGCCTGGCTCATAGGCCATGTTTATTCTATTCAGCACTTCCTCCTTCTCTGCCTCTACCAATCATTGCTTCATACGTCATATATATATATATATATATATATATATATATATATATATATATATATATATATATATATATATATATATACTATCGTGCTTTCAACATTACCAGCAAGATGGCGCAATAAGAGTGCGGCGGTGCGCGGCACCGTGCGCCTTCATCTCCCACGTTTACTTTGCACCGCGGAGAGGAGTAAAGCCCCTGAACGCACACTCGCGCACCCTTATCTCGCGGTGGAGCGCATCCTGTGTCTTTGGTTGTCCTTAAACTTTCACCGGAACAATTCTGTTGCAGTTACCGAGCGCAAAACGGTCACTGCAATTGTTGCATTGTCTCCATTCGCGAAAAGAGCTGGCTTTTCAGACACAGCGATGTAACAAATGAGACGCTTAATCGCGTTCATCTGTACCTGTGAGCAGGGTTCATGCGTTATTTGCGCGTAAGAAACGCGGGGCTCGTTTCGATCTGCTTGCTATTCTGCGCATGACGCTCAAATTTGTTACTATCGCATTCATTGCTTCGCCTTTGCGGCAAAGGTGTGAAATTTTTGTAGTCGTTAATTACTGCACTGCAAGTATTCATTTTGTTCGTGCCTACTGGGAAAAATTAGGAAATTTTCGTACAATTTTCATCAACTTCATTCTCAGACAAAATGAAAGTCGTTCTCGGAGACCGGCTAAAACACGTGTCTTTGTCTATGCAGACTGGATACTGTGACACTGCTTGTTCTGTTTCTCTGTGCAGGAAGGTGCTCTAATGGATACGTAATCTGTGT
This sequence comes from Rhipicephalus microplus, assembly GCF_043290135.1. NCBI lineage: Eukaryota > Metazoa > Arthropoda > Arachnida > Ixodida > Ixodidae > Rhipicephalus > Rhipicephalus microplus. The sequence goes on along the minus strand of NC_134710.1, from coordinate 87,664,249 downwards.
TAATGCATTTCTAGGGGCGAAGCTCTTTAAAGTAGCACCAGTTCAGCCCTCGTAGTGGTGCGTAACATGTCTTACGCTTTGGCCTGCAAGGTTGTGCCGGTGGGAGATTTCTCCTGTGCATTGAACAATAAAAAATTCGCAGCGTGCACGTTAACTAAAAGCCGAATTCTCCTGTCTCTCATTCCACATTAGCCGCTATTGGCATGTACATTCAGCACTATCTGACAAGAAAGGGTTGCTACGTTATACTCGTTGGGCGTAACCTTTTTGGTTTAAGAAAGGTTTAGCGAGCGTTGGGCCGCAGTGCCATGAGTACAGTGAACTATAGTAACCATGAACTCGAGGTGGTTAAAGGTGGGAAGTAGATACGAAGAGCAAACCGTAAGAAAGTGTGCGTGTGCCACCTCTCGTTTAGTCCTTGGAATGTCCGCTGGATGGCGGTGCTTCTATATGCGGAATATATGATGAAAAGATGCGAGATGATGGTACTTGAAGTGTTGACTAGATGGACGAACGGACACAAATACAGATGCATGGACGGACGCATGGATGGCTGCACGGATGGAAAAATGCATGGACGGATGCAGGGGCGCATGCATGCACGAACGCAGGGATGGACGCATGGATGGACGTGTGGACGCACAAACAAATGCACGCACGAACGGGCGGATGGACGCACGCATGGTCACACAGACGGACACATAGACGGACGAAAGGAAGAACGAATGGACGGACGTATGCTTCGTCCTACTCTCCATCATTCACCCCATGAATATGCTGGCATTTTTTTCTTGTCTCAGGATTTCTTTGTGGTGTCACTTTTCTTGCTTTTCCTCGTATGCAAGTTGCTTATAGAGCAACCAGATGGTCATAACCAAAGATAGTATCCTTCTAATTCGCGCAACAGTCTACCAGCGGAGTGCGTCCGTTCGCCCGCTTTGAAGCATTTCACCCGCTTTTGAGCTGCTTATATACGTGGCTAAGACTCAGCGAGAACTATTGCAAGGGGCCTCATTTTGCAGATCGCCCATTGCTAAACGGGCTTTAAACAGCACTTGAAAAAGAACAAGACTAGAAGCACTCCGTAATTAGGGCGACCTGCATTCGTCGACATCAGAAATGGGTAAAAGGGGCAACACAAGCGCTAACTACAGTTGTTAATGAGTGCCTGTGTTGCCGCCTTTGCCTCTTGAATCCCGGTTTTTATGGCTCACTTTAAAATATCGTACGCTCTCGCCAAACTCTCTATTATTCTGGGACATTCGGTGACCTACTTGTATTATTTGTTAGGCTTAGGTCCGCACTGCGAATATGGCCGTCATCATGGGAGAAATTATCGCGAAAGAGGGCACACTTTCTGCTTCGATGCCAGCAACTGTGATACTGAGCAATCTCATTATGCCGCAGCCTTAGTTGTTGTTGTTGTTGTTGTTGTTGTTGTTGTTGTTGTTGTTGTTGTTGTCTCCACCGCTTGTCCTTCTGAAAGTCGTGCAAAGCGCGTGAATAGTCATCCTTTCAACGGCGCCGGCACCACTTCATTATGCAAGAAATTATTGCTAAGTTCAACAGTTTACGCTGAAATTGCAGTAATTATTATTTTGAAGTGTTAGTGCTACAAATATTTTTATTTGCCCCGAAAAGATTTCGCATGTGTTCCCTCAAATAAAAAACGTGGAAGTGATTTTCAGATATTGGCGGCTAGTTTTGCCTATACTTTACTGCCCTTGGCTCAAGTTACCTACTTTCCGGCTAGTTTCTCCAACTTTCTGAATCTTTTTTTGCCTTTTTACCTGGAAACCCTGGTAACATATAACGATATTTACGGCAGCAAAATTCACTGCCCTTAACTTCAGCGCATGCCAACTATAACCACAATTGACGTTAACCCGACGTGACGGCTGTGTCAAAGGAGTACATATGTAATGTTTATAAAATTAGGCAGGCAGCACTGCAAGAACTATTTACGCTTCATGAAGATTAGTGCGTATTTGAAAAGTAGTTCCGAGACCTGTCATAGCTGTGTGGCAGAATACTTGACTGCCACGCAGATTGCTTTAGTTCGATTCCTGCTGGGACCCTGAATTTCATTATTTGCATTCGTAGGGGGGGGGGGGCAACGCTGCCTACGTCAGATTTTTCTAAACAGTGAATTTATTCTATGCCTTCGTTGGATCGACTCTACAGATGTCGGGTATTGCTTAACGCCCCCGCCTTAAAATTGCCAATGTGTGTTCTTGTCATTCCTGATTAGAAACTAAGTGTCCATTACCTGTAGCATATACCCGCCTACCAGCGGCACATACCCACCGATGAGTATGTGCCACTGTCTAGAGGGAAGTTTTTGACGACGTACGCGACGGGATCATGACATTATTCATATCTTGACCAGCCCATGACATTGGTCAAACCATCTTACCCTCCCGTGCTAATTTTGCTTCACGCCAAGTTAGAGGGGTGACCACGAGAGCACCCAAACGTAAGCGTCTAGATAGATAGATACGCTCGAAGTCAGCGAAGTTCGCTTAGAAATGCTTCGGATATAGTAGCTGGTTGACTTTCATACCTCTACACTGATACTTCAGGGTAGGGCATCTAAATGATAGAAAAGGCTACGAATAAAAGTGTACTACTTAATTTTGTGCTCTCCGTCGGCCTCACAAAGCTCGAGCGAGCTATCTGGGTTTTGTTACAGCGTACTCTTCTAGTTTTGGCTATTGAAAATTTGAAGCAGCGCAAATGTCTGTTTATAAAGTGACAGCCTTAGCACCATTATTTGAAAAATAGCTTCGACTTATCGTTACCATCAAGCGCTCTCTGCCCAAACGTATACGTAACAAAACAAAAACAGAGAAAAAGAATAAGAACTAGAAGGTTGTAGGCTATTTTAATTAAATTTCTGTGCGGAGTTTGGTGGTCAGGTCTGGCAGTGACATCGGTTACTGCGTTTAATTCTTCATATTGTTTGTTTTTTCTTCATGAGCATGACAGAAAAACCACAAAAATTTGTCTTCTATCTGTCATTGCTTCCGTTCCACATAATTTAGCCTGGGTGGACTCAAACTGATTTTGTGACGTTTTCGGGCTTTTAATGACCATTTTTTTCTGTTCCTGGTGTTTCCAACACTTCATCTTGTCTTCTGGAACTGAAGCTATTTTAATAACAAGGTTTTTTTTTGTATTAGGGCTCATGCAGAGGCACCAGCATTCCAGCGTTTTGGTTCTCCTACTAATTTTGATATATATTTTTGTAATCTCGAAAGTATTTTGAACAACTCTCGTTCATAATGTGAGGCATCCGCTGAAGTAAGCCTCCAGCTGAACCCCTTACAATAAATTCTGTGCTGCTGTGGACTTCATGGCACGAAAGTTAAGCATGTGTATTGCTCTTCGCAGGTATATTTCCTCAGTGTATGTACGGGTTGTGTCATCCGCATCTTTAAATATCTATCCCATTCATAAGGAAACCTCATAGGCTGTAATATGCTGTATCATGTGCATCACTTCAAATGTTGCAATGACCATATAGATGTTATGTTTTCAGAGATACTATAATAGAAAGCACGTTGGCCATCTTCTGTCCAGGTTACTCTAATTGTCGATATCAGGTGATAATACAACACGCCATAAAGCACTGCGATATGGTTTAATTAGGATAGAATCCTACATTCTACGCAAAAGTTCATATACATTCTCATAGCGGCAAGCCCGTTGCCAGCAGATGTGACCTAACCCCCCTACCCTTCCCCTCCTCCTTCCGTCAGAAAATCTGATGGAGGGAGTGTTTTGCTGAAAACGAGTGATGAAACAAGGGTGTTTTTTCTAAAATACTTATAAACATCACTAAGGGCGCCCTAGCCCTCCAATATATATATATATATATATATATATATATATATATATATATATATATATATATATATATATATATATATATATATATATATATATATATGAGATCTAACCGACAGTAATGCCAAGGAATATACAGGGGAAGTTACTAGAACCAATGGAATGTAAATAAGAAGAAAGAAAAGTGGATGAAAAAATAACCAGCCGTGAGCAGGAATGGAACCTACGACCTTCGAATAACGCGTTCGATGCTCTAACCACTGAGCTACCACAGCGGCCTTCCCTGCATCCACTTTTTTGGGTTTATATATGAGTTTAGAAGTAGGAGTGACAGTCAGCGCCATCTATAAGCCAAGCGACGAGTGTGAAAACATTTTTATGCGCATGTTTGGCGTCACGTAGCAGGTGAACTTATTATGAGCGGGCAGCTGATTGATAGTCCCTCGTATACAACCTAATGAGACCAAGTCTGCCAGTACGAGACCTTCGTTTAATGAAATAAGGGAAAGAAGTGTATACCTAAGGGCACGTTTTTCCGTGTTTCAACACAATATTAATGAGATCTAACAGACAGGAATGCCAAGGAATGTACAGGGGAAGTTACTAGAACCAATGGAATGTAAATAAGAAGAAATAAAAGTGGATGAAAAAATAACCAGCCGTGAGGAGGAATCGAACCTTCTACTCTTTGGCAGTTAGAAACTTTTCGCGTCTACTTTTCATGCACTCCAATTGCCCACGACGTGTACGTTCAACGTAACAATCACATAGAAGTAGCCATTTAGTTCGCAAAACAGGAGTGCCTAACTCATCACAGGAAACGTCAAAGTAGGAGTGCGACCACTAGAAATCAGCAAAACTCCGACATTTCGGACAGTTTGAAGCCAACAATGTCAAAATTGAGCGATACAGGAAGAAGTTAGGAGAGAATAAATGGGTGAGAAGTAGAGTCATCCAAGGCGCTAAGCCGGCCTAAGCTCGCAAGGTCGGATGTTCGAAACCGCGCCGGGTGTCCTTGTTGTTTTTTCTTTGTTTTTTTAAAGAAAAATGAACTTGAAAACAGTTAAGAAATGATCACGCAAGCTACGAGCTATGTGAAGTTGAGAGCTGATAGCTGGTCAGGTGATAATCTACAGTTCTAGTGCAACAGAACCCCCTACTTAGAGCGCAGCTGTCTTGCATGCAATGTCAAAACTCACTTTGAATGCAGATACCGGACCATTCCCGATTGCATATTTACTTGAAGCGCGTGATGAAGATTGTTAAAAAAAGCAGAGAAAAAACGAAAAGGTCTGGGTGCGGCTTCACTGGCAACCCCCTGCCGGTAATGCACTCTCTCACCAGAGCAGGCTTGGCCACCGTGGTGCCGCACATGGTCGCTACCTCTTTTATGAACCGACCAATTAACCATTGGTCTCCACACCTCAGCGGCTGTGAAGGAACTGTCCAAAGCGGCAGTCAGACCTGCCACGCAGTGGAGATTGCTAAAAATCTACGAATCCAGAAAGGCCGCCATTGTAATCTGAACTCGGCTACGTTCAAAGCTAGAACACTATCTAGTGAGGATAGTTTAACTGTGCTATTCAAGGAATCAGCGGGCAATAAATTGAGAGTAATGAGGCTCAGCTAAGTTACGAGGACACGTGAGGCTCGTACAGTGCTGAAGAACGGACACGTCTAATGATACCGTGGATTAGTTGACACAAATGAACTAGGGGGTACGGTTTACTATACACAAAAGTATCGCTGATAACACAGATGAATGCTTTAGCATCAGTGAGAAGGTGGCAAGTATCATAATTCGGTTAACAAACGATACAAGACTATGGTGGTGAAGGCCTACGCGCCTACATCGAGCCATGATGATCATTTAGTTGAATGCTTTTATGCAGATGTAGAGTCATACATTCATAAAGTAAAGGCACATTACACTAGTCCGATAGGCGAATTTATTACCGAAGTAGGGAACAAACGCTAAGCCGGAGATAATGCAATGGGGGAATATGGCATCGGCTCTAGAAATGACAGAGGGGAGTTATTGGTAGAGGTCGCCCAACCTAATAATATATGGATCTTGAATACCTTCATCTGAAAACGGGGAACCGTAAGTGAACCTGGGAAGCCCTAATGGTCAAACTAAAAGTTATATAGAACTCATTCTGTGTGCACCCCCAGGCGTTGTACAAGATGTATAAGTAGTTAACAAGATCCGAAACAGTGACCATAAAATGGTAAGAGCTCGTATTCACCTTGAATAAAAAAGGCAATGACATAAACGTACACGCAAGAAGCCAATAATGTGCTGCAGGCAGTGAGAGGGGCCGTACAGGAATTGAGAGTTTCGCTCCAGAATAGAAACGAGACTGTAAAGGAGATAACCGACATTAGCGGTGAAAAGTTACCGACAATCGTACTAGTATCATCAAAGAGTGTGCAATGGAAGTCAGAGTTACAGTCACTCCAATTAGGACACTAGAAAACTATCCCAGGAGACAAAAAATCTTACTGAGAGGACAAACCACGAAAGTCTCAACTGCAACCGACAAAAGAGAGCTATTGCACCATTCGAAGTAATCAATAGGCGTAAGCTAGGTAGCCTACATCAGAAGGTATAACATGGAGAGAATTGAGAAGCGTGTAAAAAGGGGCAGAAGCATAAAAGCTGTGAAGGCCAACTTGTACATAGGCAAAATCGGGGAGGTGTATTAAAGGATCGCTGAAACGGGTTTTCCACATTCAGTTTTTTTTAGTTAGACAACTACTAGAGCAAATCATTGGCACCAGAGTTCAATCGAAACACCCATTAGTAACGGAGCTACGTGTACTAAAAAGTACCCTCCTCCTCCGCTCCGCCTTTCCCCATCAACTATACTTGAACGCTTCCTTTGAGCGCTCGGCTCGGGGTGAAGCTCCGCCTTCACGGCGCCTGCGTCAGGATGTGGCGTGAGACCACATACGCGTAAATCCTGCCACTGATCCGATACCGGCACTCTGTGCTGCGCGTTCCACAGCCAATCAGATCAGGTGAAAACAATGACGCATTTGGCCGAGTCGCAGCGATCTCCAGCAATCTGGAGCGATTCACAGCTTTGAAGCGTTGTAATACATTACACAGTTTACGCAGAAAGCTCAAATTAGTCTCTAAATTACCCTTGGGACTAGGTATACAAGCCCAATGTGTGTGAAAAATCGTCAAAACTGTATCAGGGTTTCTTTAAGGGACAATGGTGGCAATGTCATAACCAATACTCAGAATAGTTTAGGTAGCAGATGAGTTTTATAGAGAGCTGTACAGAAGCCGAAACCAGCATGATATCGTAAGAAGCGTGATGATAGCCCAGAGGAATGCGACATCCAACCAGTAACGACAGGGGAAGTAAGGAAAGACCTAAAAGGAATGCAAAGAGGCAATACCGCTGGTGAGGATAAGGTAATGACGGACCTGCTGAATGATTGCGGAGAAATTGCGTTAAAAAAACTGGCCCCCTTATATACGAGGTGCGTCTTGACGGGACGGGTAGCAGAGTTTTGGAAAAACGCCAACGTTATATTAATACATATGAAGGGAGACGTCAAGCACTCGAAAAATTGCAGAACAATATGCTTACCACGCGTTCTTTGCAAACTATTTACAGAAATATTAGCTAATAGAATTACGGCGATCCCACAGATAAGATAACCAAAGGACCATGCAGGATTTCGTACAGGCTATTCCACAATAGACCATATTCATACTATCAATCAGGTAATCCAGAAAAGCGCGGAGTACAACCAACCCCTATATTATATTGACGCAAGGTAGGCTGGCAACTATAGTAGCCAGCCTCTGAAGAGGACAACGAAGTAGTTCTGTGTGCGCGTGCTCTGGTGTTAGCGTTTCTGGCCCTTGGGTTGCGAAAGTAAACGCCCTATTTTGTACCTGCGTGCCTGTGTCTTTGTGACATCTTCTGGTGGAGGTGCTGGGTACGGTAGATGATACAGTCCCCTGAGAGCACCCCTGACGCAAGTCCATCGAGTAGCTCAGCCGAGCTTACCCCTGTGCATGTACGTTCCAGCCGTCGTCTCCAGGGACTCGAGCCACAGCACAGTTTGCTGCCTGAACGTCAGAGGACTATGAATCAAACACCGCCTAACATCACCGCGCCAGCACCAGGGCACCTGGTTATCAACCTGCCCAAGACGCCGAAGACATTTTACGGAGCTGCTTTTGAAGATGCCGACGACTGGCTCGAGCATTTCAACCGGGTCGCCATCATCAACGATTGGACCCCAGAGCGTAAGCTACGCTATGTGTACTGCTTCCTGGAGGACTCCGCGAAAACGTGGTTTGAGAACCATGAAGCAGCGCTTACGTCATGGGATGAGTTTCAACGGCAGTTCCTCAAGGCATTTGCCCGAGAGGACAGGAAAGAGACAGCGGAGCGTGCTATAGAGGCAAGGGTTCAAGGCCCTAACGAAAGGGTGACGACCTACGTAGAGGACATGGATCGGCTTTTCAAGCGTGCGGAGCCCTCTATGTCCGAATCCAAGAAAGTTCGCCACCTAATGCGTGGTGTTAAAGAAAAGATTTTTGCCGGCCTGATTCGAAACCCGCCTGCGACACTTGCGGAGTTTCATGAGGAAGCCACTGCCATGGAGAGGGCCCTTCAACAGCGTGCCAGACAGTATAACCGTGGTGTAAACCCAAGTGAGGTCACTTCTGTCACTCTCGGCAATGACATCAGCGCGTTGCGAGAGCTTATCAGAGCTCTCATTAAGGAAGAGCTACAAAAGATGCAGGTGACTGCTTCACCTGCAGAGCAGCTCTCCATTGCGGAGATGGTACGCGCCGAGCTACGGCAAGCCGTTCACGCTCCCCAACCATCCGAGGCGCCACAACGGAGGCACTGCGTCGAGATGAGCTACGCGGAAGCAGTGCGACGTCCTCCATCGTGCAGTTCAACCAGCGTATTTTACCCCAATGAGCGACACGCTCAGCAAATGGAGGTAGGCTTCCGCCCTCGCAGCTCACCGTTGATCGCCGAAGCAAGACCGAGAAAGAGTGACATCTGGCGTACACCCGACCACAGGCCCCTTTGCTTCCACTGCGGGGAAGCCGGACACATCTACCGAACATGTCCATACCGTCGTGTGGGTCTCCGTGGATTTTCGCCTAATGCCCCTCGTCCACGACCTGGCGAGCGACCACAGGAAATAGAGAGTTTCATCTCGAATCGTCGCAGTATCGAACATCGGTCACAAGAGCCTCGCTCGTCGTCGCCTGCTCGCTACAGGTCACCGAGCCCAGCCTATTCACGCGGCGCTCCAAGACGCCGTTCACCCAGTCCTTCAAGTCGGGAAAACTGAGTTCAGCGACCTGTGGAGGTGAGGCCACTGACGCTGACTCTACGGAAGATCCTCCACTACGACGACAGCGACAACAGCAAAAAGATGTACAGACGCAGTCAAACGTGATGCGAAGAGTGGTGACATCAAACATTGCGGTAACTGTGGACGACGAAGAAGTAATGGCGCTAATTGACACTGGAGCAGACACTTCTGTTATGAGCATGGGTCTTGCCTGCAGGCTGAAGAAGGTTTCTACCCAGTGGGCTGGGTCGCAGATACGTATGGCAGGAGGCCATCTTGTTACTCCGGTGGGGCGGTGCACAGCGCGAGTCAGTATTCACGGATTTACGTATCTCGGAGATTTTGTAATACTGCCGAGTTGCTCGAGGGACCTAATTCTCGGACTGGACTTTCTGCGTGATAATGAAGCCGTGATTGATTTGCAACAGTCGCAATTGACGTTTTCTATGGCACACGCTTTAGCGCGCAACCCTCACGGCAGTTACGTCAATGCTTTGAGAATTGTTGACGATGACGTCACGTTACCGCCGAAGAGTAGCGTGTTCACCTTGGTAGCGTGCGACGTTTTTGACGAATTCAACGACTATGAAGGTATTGCTGAGACAAATATCCCGCTGCTGCTCAAACGAAACATATGCATAGCCCGATGCCTTGTTCGGTTAGAGAATAAACGCTCTCGAGTTCTGCTGACCAACTTCAGCAATGAGTTTCAGCACGTTCCTAGAGGGACTACTGTCGCTTTCCTCAGTGAAATCGCTGACTTTTTCGATATCGGCACATTGGATACGACTTCACCGCATGAAAAAGCTTGTGCTGATCTGGGAAGCCGCATTCACGTTAATCCAGACTTGCCAGATTCACGAAAAGAGCAGCTGCTAAACCTTGTGAGGGAATTCTCGGACTGCTTCTCCACAGCATCGAAAGTTCAGCGTACCACCGTTACAAAACACCGCATTGTTACCGAGGAGTCGGCACGGCCTCTTCGCCAACATCCATACCGTGTGTCCCCGAAGGAAAGAGAGGTGATTAAGCGCCAAGTTCAAGAAATGCTGAATGATGACGTCATCCAACCCTCGACAAGTCCGTGGGCGTCACCTGTTGTCTTAGTAAAGAAAAAAGACATCACACTACGCTTCTGCGTCGACTATCGACGGCTTAACAAAGTCACGAAACGCGACGTTTACCCCCTGTCACGGATTGATGACGCCTTTGACCGTCTACGCCACGGCCAGTTCTTCACATCACTAGATCTCAAGTCAGGGTACTGGCAAATTGAAGTTGACGAGGGCGACCGTGAGAAAACCGCGTTCGTGACGCCTGACGGGCTGTACGAATTTAAAGTGCTGCCTTTCGGTCTCTGTTCCGCTCCCGCCACGTTTCAACGCATGATGGATACTGTACTAGCTGGACTAAAGTGGCAGACGTGTCTTGTATACTTGGATGATGTCGTTGTGTTTTCAACCACATTTGACGAGCATCTTTCAAGGCTAAAAAGTGTCCTCACTGCAATAAGGAGAGCGAACCTTACCATCAAGCCCGAAAAGTGCTACTTCGGCTATCAGGAACTCAAGTTTCTCGGCCACGTGGTTATCCCGGGGGGTGTTCGACCAGATCAGGAGAAGTTGGCTGCCGTTGCCGATTTCCCTCGTCCTAGAGACAAAAAAGCTGTTCAGCGATTCCTCGGACTCTGTGCGTACTACCGCCGTTTTGTCGAAGGATTTTCGAAAATTGCGGAACCTCTTACAAGACTGACACGGCCAGATGTACCTTTCGTATGGACGGAAGAACAACAACAAGCCTTCGTAGAGCTCCGCAATCGACTGCAGACAGCTCCAGTGCTGGCACATTTTGACGACACTGCCGACACCGAGATCCACACAGACGCCAGCAACGTGGGAATCGGAGCCATTCTAGTTCAATGGCAGAACGGCGCAGAGCGTGTGATCGCTTACGCGAGCCGCAGTCTCACAAAAGCAGAGGCTAATTACTCTACCACCGAAAAAGAGTTTCTAGCAGTCGTTTGGGCCATTAGCAAGTTTCGACCCTACCTATACGGCCGGCCATTTCGAGCGGTCAGTGACCACCATTCGCTCTGTTGGCTTGCCAATCTACGGGATCCATCAGGCCGCCTCGCCCGTTGGAGCCTCCGCCTTCAAGAGTACGACATAACGGTGGTCTACCGATCGGGACATAAGCATCACCTACCTACCTTACCAGCCTACCTTGCGTCAATATTGCCTTAGTAGATTACGAGAAGGCGTTTGACTCAGTTGAGACATCTGCAGTCATGCAGGCACTATAGGGAATCAGGGCATCGGCGAACGTTACATGAACATACTGGAAGAAATCTACATTGGCTCCACAGCCATCATAGTCCTCCATAAAGAAAGCGACAGAATCTCAACAAAGAAGGATGTAAGGCAGAGAGACACGATCTCTCCAATGCTACTCACCGCGTGTATACAGGAAGGTTTCATGGTCCTAAATTAGAAACAGTTAGGGATAAAAGTTAATGGACAATATCTTAGTAACTTGCGATTCACTGATGACAATGCCTTCATGAGTAATTCAGAGGACAAAGCAAACAGCTTATGGTTACGGAAATGAACATGGACAGCAGAAGAGTAAGTAGGAAAATAAATATTCATAGAACTAAAGTAATGTGCAATAGTCTCGGCAGAAAACAGCACTTTGCGATAGGTGGAGAGACTATGGAAGGTGTAAGCGAATATATCTACTAAGGGCAGGTAGTAACCACTGAGCCGAACATCGAGAGTGACATAACTAGAAGATTAAGGATGGGGTGTATCACATTCGGCAAGCCTTCTCAAATAATGAATGGTATTCTGCCAGTAACCCTCAAGAGGAAGGTGTATAACAGCTGCATCTTGTTACCTATACGGAGCAGAAACCTGGAGGCTTACAAAGAGGGTTCAGCTCCAATTCAGGACGACGCAGGGAGCAATAGAAAGAAAATGATAGGTGTAACCTTAAGAGACAAGAAGACGGCAGAGTGAGTGCAGGGAACAAACCGGGGCAAGAATATCGTATTGAAATTAAGGGGAAGAAATGGACATGGGTCGGGCACGTATAACGTAGGCAGGATAACCGCTGGTCACTAAGGTCTGGATTACCATAGAAGACAAACGCACGATGGGGAGACAGAAAGTTAGGTGGGCCGGCAAGATAGGTGGTCGCAGCTACAACGCCGCAGCAGATAACACAAGACCGGGTTGATTGGCGGATCATAGAGGCATTTGCTCTGCAGTGGGAGTAGTCAGGCTTATGGTGATTATGTATATACGGGCCTGCATAGTGGTATATAGGCATTTTCGCTGTTTGCCAACACAGGCACTCGACGCGTCTTTAAGGTTTGATGACTAGCCCGCACCTATTTAACTATTTTTTTGTGTCTCGCCAAATATTTGAAATGTGTGTTCTTCTAAGCTCTACACAACATCATAAGAATTATCCCTTTACAAACAGCGCTTTACTTTTTACCAGAAGGCTGAGAAAGTCTGTTCTTACTCTGGGGCAATTAAAAAAAACACTTACTGCTTCTTTGCTGGCAATAATATAAGTGACCGGAAGTGTCTTGGGTACTGCCGCTATCGCGATCTTGAAACCAACGAAAAGGTGAATAGATGCCACCACAATAATTACCGTTTTTATTTTGTTGCGACATATGGGCACTGTCTGCTGAATTTTGTCGCTGGCGTAGGCGTCATTCTCCGTATATTTATACGTATCAATATATGTGAAGACTATACTTACAACTATATTTACAAATCGAGCGTCGCACATATATAAAACAAGATATTTCCCTTCCTGCACTCAGTGCTCGTCGGCGTTTTGCGCTCATGTCATTGTTTCACAAGTACAATTTTATGGTAATAAACAGTCTTCATTGGGGCAAAAAGTTTCACCTTGCACATCTCGCAGAATACATTATCACCTAGGTTGCAGTTGCATGTACGTAAGCACTCGCGCATCGAATTCGTCGGCGCTTTCTCGTGCTATCCGATTGTGGAAATAACTTCCGGATTTTATTGTATCTGAAAAAAATCCCGATAAATTTCGTCTACTCCTCGTTTCGCCTTACATTTCATGAATTTGTCAAAATGTACTGTTTTTTCTGGTTGTGTATGTTTTAATAGTTCCTTATTATGAGTTTATTTGTTTAGCTTATTCTTTGTAATCTGCTTTTTTTAATTGCGTGTGCGTTTTACAGAATGTATCGTTTCATGTTCTTTCTATTCTGTTTTAATTGTACATGCGTTGATTTATTCTTTTGCTTCTTTTTATTTATTAGCCACTATTTTACTGTGTTGCAAAAGCTATTTTCGCACGTTTATTTGTTTCCTCCTTTACAGTTGTAAGAGTTCACTATGTGTGATAAAAAGTTTTGTTTGTGACGTCCCTATTACCGATTGCCTGTAACAAGGCCTGTAAGGACTTTTAAAATAATTAAATAAATCAGATACTTAAATTTTCGGGGTCCTCTACTACGGCATCTCTCATAATCATATAGTAGTTTTGAGACATCAAACCCCAGATGTTATAATAAGTGCTTGTGTCCAATCAGCGTTTCCTTTCACAAAACTGTAGTGCAAGGCTGTATTTTCAAGTACGAGCAAGCAGCGTGATTTGCCACTTTCAGCATAGTTTAAATTTTATTACTTTCGGTGACATACACTGCTTCAAGGTTACAATCTGTCGTGTTTAATAGGCTCAGTGTCGTCGCATATGGTACGGTGTTCCTGAACAGCTAGTCATACCTTTGGGCATTGATTCCAGTGTTTGATGACCTCTTATTTATTTGAACACGAAGCGTATTCACAGAATAAAAATGATTGGCACTTCATAGAGTCAATAGTACTCCCACTAATATTCTTTACGTCACCGAATCAGGCATAGCGAGCTCGAACTGGTAAATTCTAGAGCGCAGATTTTAGCCGTCTATTTCTGCGTTGAGCGGCGTTGCTGTTGCCGTTGCCATCAGTGGCTTAACCAAAAGATGTTAAAAGAATAAAATCGGGAAAGAGCACCCTGCGTTGAAGCGTATTTCAACCCTGGCCCTCTTTGTGGCAGTCGAGTATTTGACCGCCAAGCCATAATTGCACGTGCAACTCGCTTGCAAAAAAAGTTCATATAAAGGTGGGATGTCGGGAAAGGAGTCACGTTAACCTGTGTTTTCAACTTGGCCGAAATAAAATAAAGTAACAACCAGTCATCACACAACGTTAAGCGCAACAATTGTATGGTTTAATGCTTAGGTAAAGTTCCCAGCCACGACTCTTAATCGTCATCAACCACGTGCCGGACCAACAAACTGCACACTGTTGATTGATTGATATGTGGGGATTGACGTCCCGAAACCACTGTGGTGGGTACCTCGTTTATCCGCAAAAAGACGAATGATTGCGTATTAGGTGCTGTCCAATTTCACAAAAAGATACCATTTATAAGGAAGTCGACACCTTGTGGAAAACCAAAACTTCAAACACAGTAGGCCTTGCCTCATCCCAAGGCCGCGCTCAGAATTAACATCAGGCAATGTCGTATTCATCGTAAATCTTGTATCCTATGGTTGCTCAGCAGCCCTTTAATAAGAACTGAGAGCGGGATTCCGGCCATTTCAATATAGCCTTGACTATGAGCATCCCAGTTTAACTTGTAAAACACCATCGTTATATGATTAAAATCAGGCAGAGAGCTTCTAAGAGGCCTTCATTACCGGCACTGCATATGATACTCTCTGATTTCACGCTTTTGTGAGCAAGACGCAGGATCGTCAGAGCGTTCATAGAACAAAAATTACGTTTCGCGAGACTACCTGCAAAGCGTACTCGAAATATTCGACAATGCATGTTGAAATAGTGAGTTTTCATAAAACACTTTGAGCAACTTGTCATATGAGGCGACAATCACACTTTCGCAAGCTGCATGCCACTTATGACTCACACGCTCTAAGAGCGTGGACATTTTGTACGAGTGTACTAGCATACGTATACCTGGGAAGTCACGTCGGCAGCCTGCACAGCGTGCACTGTACAGGAATCATGGACTTGCATGAGCGAGGTGTTGTTCATAACGTTTCTCCAAAAACAGCGAAAATCTCTAGAGTAGGAAAGAAAAAACGACAAGCCCGCGTAGAACTTGCTGCACTGTTACAGCGAAAGCTCGCAGAGCGGCCTTTCAGAGCCATTTTAAACACTCTTTGAGTAACTGCTACAAGCACACTTGCTGAGTACCCACTACGCCATAAATAATCATAGTTTTTGTGTAGTACACTGTAAACACAAACTAGCCGAATTGGGTGTTTTAAGGGCGTGATATTACCTTTATTCACACTTATACACCCTTAGGGTGTAACAAGAAAAAAAGTAATATGGTTCTGCGACCTTAATTTTACTTGCTTAGGAAACAATGTGGATAAATGAGCGTAGAAAGGAGGTAAATTGACAATCTGACGCCATTCATCACGAACGAGACCACCAGAAAACTCGCATTTCACCTCCTCTCTCATGTTTTTTTAATTTTTTCTGGAGCTCTCTGAAATTTGTCTTCAGTGCTGGCCGGCATGCATTCTTCTGTGCAGAGGGAAAATTCCGTTGACACACGAAAGCACAAATTTATTAGAATGCTTAACCAATTCACAACGCGCTATCCATGACTTATTTCTTCGTATCGTCGAATGATATCCGTTGTACGGAATGATGCAGAGGGTACACTTGAGACAGTTGGGCTCGGGTTCAACCAGCACTGCAACCTCAGGATAACTTCGCTTATGTTGTTTTAGCATAAAATCGATATAATGCTAAAGGAAGAGCCTGCCGACTTTCGATGCGGCTGATCGGCACCGCATGCACACTCATTATACAGGCGCGGCGTGTATCAATGCACGGAATAAAACCAGGTGCTGAGGAGACACAGAGAAAACAAATGGCCCTGTATCTGCATGTTAATCTGCAAATGTCGCCGAAAGGCGATAGCCTTGCATCTCGAGAGATTAAACTAAACGTTTATTTGATGTTCTGTGCAAGAAAATCGGTGAATGGTATTCTGGAGGCGCTGCGTTAGATTGCCTCGAGTGTGCAGCGGAGGTGAACGAGCCCACCAAGTCACGTCACACGTGAGTTATCTTGGAAAAAGAAACACGCGCCCCTGAGACGGGCGTGCGCGCCCGTCTCAGAGGTGATGAAGTGTAGAACGCAAGGCGACGGGTAGGTGCCACCACCACGTCGTCTTAGCAAAGCGTTGGAAACACTTCCCTTTTTCGCGCAAGCGTTGCATAGTCAGCGGCGCGTGATAAACGCTACGGTCCTTAAAATAACCTATGTATGCCTACTCTAGTAAAAGACGCACACACAGAATATATACGCGTTGTTATGGTGCCTCAGATATGCGCGATAATTGTTTTTTATTGACAATTTCACAAGTATGAATGCTAATTCTTGAGCAACATCGGTGGCCGCTGCGGATGAGGTCAGCCGTTTGGAAAATCCTGCGGTGCCGTTTATAGTGACCAATACCATTAAGGGTGGACAAACAGACAAATAGACAGACAGACAGACAGACAGACATACAGACCAAAATTCTTGCTTTGAAGGTCCCCAAGAAAGACTATCGTCTTTAAAGAAAGAAGTGAATTGGTGGAATAACGCGACTTTTGTCAAGTGGCTGCTACGAAGCGAGAAAATATGCCCTTCGAGCAATATCTGCTTCGACCTTTGAACAGCGACGGCCTCTCGCGAGAGGTAAACTAACGCATGCGCCGACACGCGGAGAAATAAAAAAAACAAAAAAAGAACACACGAAAAGAGAGCCGTTCAAGTTCCCAAATGCCAGCGGAGATTAGGAGACTACCCCAGCGACGTCGATCCCGTGATGCACAGAAGAGACGTCCTCACTTCTGTGCCATCATGGGATAACCTTCACCTTCCGAGCGACGCATTAGAGCTGCACGGCCACATGTCGCGGTGTTGTGCGCGTGTTTTGTGCGGCAGCGTTACTGTGGTCTCGTCGCTGGACGTGAAATGTGTGGTTTGACAACAGTGCGACACGCCGCTCTGCGAGTGCGATGGTGTGGCAATGGCCCTGTGACTGAGGCGAGCGTGCCAGGATGCAGCTGTGTACAACCAAGCAGCCTATGGGCGCGCCGAGTTCGCGGCCCATTGAGGAACACAAATGGCAGGTAATACTTATGTGTTCTCTGTTTGTGCATCCTTATTGTCACTTAATCAGCAGTAGGAGGCGTTTCGAACTTTGCGTTGCGGGAAAAGAGCAATGAAAAGCAAACAACAAAATCAGTAAGCTCACACAACGATGTGTTGTGCGTGTTTTGAAACTCCTATGAATATCTCCCAAGCTTTGCGCGGCCAGCCAATTCAAGAGAGCGCACCTTAAAAAAAGGCAAGCTTGCGCGACATAATTTCTTTGGTTGTGATAAAGCACGAACAAAACAGTGCTTTCAGGGAGTATACACTAAAGCCCCCCCCCCCCCCCCCCAAAAAAAAACAACCACTGTTATCGCGCTGCCACGTTAAGAAGTGTGCATAAAGGCCAAATTTCTTTTCTATTTATTCTCTTATGCTCACAATATGAGCTAGTAAGAAAACTTTACGATAACAATTTTGCATTGTTCACTTAGACTGCGTCGTAAAGAAAAAAATTACATTGCATATAAAGGTACAGTAGCATCATAAGATTGCGTTCATCTCGCTTGAAAGATAAACTATGTTGAGACATATTTATGACCATACGATGTCACAGACATGTAGTTAATGACACTGCTTTTTTTAAAGAAGCACGTGTATTATATGGTATTGCCACTTCATTGTTCACATATCAGCACTGGAACTTCCCACGATTACATGTGAATGTTTATAGCATTTAGGAGATGTGTCACTTAAACATGGCTAAATAAATTGCCTTGATATCAATCAGTCAAATCTGTATAACCTTGTTATTAAGTCATCTTGATCCTTCCTTTTGGTTGTTTTGTTTTACATTATGTTGCCATTGTGATTGTGATCAGTAAAGAGTTTTCTGACTGTTGAGACAATTTTCGGCAAGGTACAAACTGCTGCAATTGTGTCTGGCTCTTCTTTTGTCATCATTACACATGTGCTGTATATTTTTGCCATGCATCAATAACAAGTCACCCAATCAGAGACCTAAGCAGAGCAGCTGGGGTTGTTCAATAAGCTAGTGTTCCGCGTGTTTCATTACAAAGGGGTATAACTCTTGATGTGTAACATCCAAAAACCTTCATATGATCATCATTGACCCTGTAGTGGGGAGATACAGATTTCTACCACCTGAAGCTCAACAATGGGCACATAAATCTAAGGACAAGTGCCTCAGGCATTTTGTCTACATCGAGAATGGGTTTAAAACGAAGTGAATCTTACTAACATTTGCATTCCTTCGCGCGACAATGCTAACTACACTGATATTAAAACTGTCGGAGAAGAAGTGCACAGTAGAAGAGTTCCCTCCTGATGTTCTGAATTTCTTCACCATCATGTATTCTTCACCCTCTGTACTATAAGTGAAAAGTTTACCAGAAACTACTTAACAGCATCTCAATTTTGAACTTGTTTCATGTTGTGTTAGAAAGTCTGCAATAGTGAAGTGTGAGTCAGAGGTAAGATATTCATTTTTATGCATATAAAAAGCTTAATGTACTTTTTGTATCCTTTTCAGGAAGACATTTATGGGAAAGCAGCAGGAGTTGCTCACCCACCTGTTTGTGTACAAGACAGTGGATTGAAGGAACACTCTCTTGTGCCTCACTGTACACTAACTCGTATAATATCATACATCTTACAACGTTTGGAATAATAATGTCACTGTGTTTTGTTATACACGCAGAGTGTTATGCATTATACTGCATGGAACCTGTCCAATAGCATGCCCACTAGGGAATTTCGCACTGTTGGAAAAGACACTAGGTGGAACAGACTTTACACAACAAACCTATTCTTAAGATGAACAGTTGGGCGAGTTGATGAGTAATAAGAGTGAAAGAAAGACTGGAAAGAGGCCCATATTATAGTGAAATGAAATTGAAATGCACAGGACAATGTGCTAATAGACAAGAAAGTGTGATGCCAACCACAAAACAATACACACACATAGTATAAAAATTTAAAAGATGAAAGTTTCATGCAGTCGCAGAATGAGTACGAACGTGACTATAATGACCATACATGCGGTAAATTTCAGCTTATAGTACTGCATTGCCCTATTCTGTTCATTTCTATTTCTATGTTGGTTTGATATCACACTTTTTTAAACTATGAACTAAAGTCCTAACTACTTTACACTCTGTATACATCGGTGGTCAAATTATTTTCAATGTCATGGCATACCAAGTTATAGGACACAATATGCTAACCACCATCTGATATATATGAAAAGTTGCAAATTTTAGGCCTCTGATTGCTTATTTCAAGTTGACTATGCAGCCCAAGTACCTGAAATAATTTTATTGTGGTGATTATGTATAAGTCATGAAGTGAGGAATTAAAGGTGAACTTCTTAGGTTGCAGATAATATTGGCTAGCATGAAAATATTGTAAACATATCTGTACTAATAATGTACAAATAAAGCATCGGTGTGTTACAGCTGTGTCAAAATGCCGACAAATTCTCAAGCATAGGTAATTCCAGAAAATTCCGTTATTTTTCAGATATGTGTGAGTAAACATGTGAAGCCATATATCAATGCAATGTTGTTTATTGGTTGACGTGACTGAACGCTTTTAGAAATTTTGGTAAGTAGATGTACAACGAACTCAATAGGTCTCGTTTGGACTTTTATGCAAAAAACTGAACTTATGATCATATCACACAAGTTTGGATGCCATAGGTCAAACTAATGCAATAAAAAAGCTACAATATGAATACCTGGATGGTTGCGTATTTCATTAAAGTAATGCTGGCCTCATTGTACCAATTTGCTGATGCTCATATGTAGACTGACACCAAATTTTTGGTACATACCATTTCTTTGAATTGTGCTTATATTCTTTAGATTTTTCACTGTGAACTGCACATCTTAGTGTGTGTTATGATGAGATTTTTTGCTCTAGTTTCATCTTGCTATACTGTGACGTGTAATATATGGTGCTTGAGCCGTGCTGTGTATGTTTCTAGTGTTTTGTATTATGTATTGGTAGTGTAAGCAAATATGTAAATATACATATGCTTACACAGACATGACAACTGATGTCGTTATGGTTCCAATAAAATATTTCAAACACTGTATCTATAATCATTTTAGGTATGCAATGGAAATTGCTGAAATGGTGCTGGCTCAATGGTATGGCTTGTGCTTTTATTACCAAGAAAGTAGACCAGATGTTTTACTCTTCAGAATTAAATAAGTGACAAGCAAACAGGCAGAAAGATTTCGCTCTATTCATGCATGCTTTAGTGGGTGCTTCATCAATCGTAGCATAATTGAAGTGACTTGTTGTATAAACAAAGTTTAACTTTGCAGGTGACGACACAGTGCTACAATGAGTAGGATTTTCCAGTTTTGCGTCTATTTGCTACACTCCTAGGGGTTTCCGTGTTATGTATAAGAATTTCTGAATGACGAAGAAACCAAACTGTCTTCTTCTGTGTGTATGGTATACTAGCAATTAAAAACAGTTTTTGAATGAAAAACAGCTGCTTCGTAAAGAAAGAGTGTAAGTATGCACTTGTTTTTAGTTCGCGCTACACCACCTGTGCAACAGGAGTGCCAAGTACACATGGTTGTTCCTAAGGGCGAAGTGCTTGTAAATTAATTTCATTATTTAGTGGGAGACCTGTCAACTGCTAATATGTTCTGGTGGTGCTTGACATTGGCGCATGCCTTAGGCAATCCCTTTAATGAATTTTTGTAATATTTAACAATAAAGGTTGATTAGTAAGATTGTGAGGAGTCAACGAGTGCTAAATCAACAAAACATTTCCACGTTCCTTTTCTCAAGTTTTGTTATCGCCCCCGTTACACTATGCTCAGCGCAAACTGCACCTACGGTGTTAGAGAAGCTTCGAAGCTGTAGTAGGTCGTTTTGTTAAGGTTACGCCCACTTCGTGAACTTTTAAGGTTATTCTGGAACCTACGTCGCCACTAGCGATAACGCTAGAATCTTCGATGGCGAGTGTATACATACCGACACGCTTCGCCATTTGTCAGTTAATCGACGGCCGATGCTCTGTTCACCGCTATCACTGCTAGTGTAATGTACGTCCGACTTTTATTATGCTTCGCCACAAGCTTGGCCTGAATAAACAGTTTCTTCTTCAACGTAGAGTCTGCTCCCTTCGTTCACGTCACGACCCCGCGATAATATTGAGTTTGGGCTAGGGAACCACTGTGTGCATTTGCGAATAAGTGCTAATTGCAGATACAGATTATGGTTCAGCTGCTCAAACGGCAGGCGCTGCTGCCCCTGCGTTTAGATCGCGACAGCATGCGTGCAGTTAAGGCATTTAGTGTCCTTGTATGGCCTAGGGGGAGGGGTGCGAAGTTCGCTCCGTGCATTGACCTAATAGGGAGGGTGGGCGATGCCACGAACCTTCGCCCCTCCCCTCAGCCGCTGAATAGGAATCTTGTGCACGCTTATGGGCATCTCCATGTGTAACTTTTATTTTTATTTTTTACATGCTATGGTAAACGGTGGTGGTGGTGAACGCGCGAGCGGCATACGAGAACGATGAAGGATGGCACGCTCGCGCTGGCGGCTCATAGTGAGTCGCGGCAGAGTCTTGACATGATAAAGACGTGTTGCGCAGATTTTCGTCCTCATCTCTGAGGATTTTGTGTGGTGGCAGTCTCAGACATCTGTCTAGAATTGAAACACAGGCGTTCTTGAACAACTCAGAACACGTCGCTGCCATGGGACGCGTGCAGGTCGAGGCAGAAATACCGAAAATAGCTCCACAGCATACGCCCATGGAATGCACACTTGTTCGTCCATCTGAAGATACCGTTTGTCACGCTGGTATTCATGAATTTCGGCCGAGTGAAGCACTGTCGATGTATGGAGAAGTGCTCAAGTGAGCACACGTTTACCATTTTTCTAGCGGCACGACACGACGAGCCGAATATACATATATATATATATATACATATATATATATATATATATAATATGCCCCGCCACGGTGGTCTAGTGGCTAAGGTACTCGGCTGCTGACCCGCCGCAGGTCACGGGATCAAATCTCGGCTGTGGCGGCTGCATTTCCGGTGGAGGTGGAAATGTTGTAGGCCCGTGTACTCAGATTTGGGTGCACGTTAAAGAACCCCAGGTGGTCGAAATTTCCGGAGCCCTCCACTACGGCGTCTCTCATAATCATGTAGTGGTTATGGGACGTTAAACCACACCAATCAATCAATTATATATATATATATATATATATATATATATATATATATATATGTATATATATATATATATAAATATATATATATATATATATATATATATATATATATATATATACATATATATATATATATATATATATATATATATATATATATATATATATATATATATATATATATATATATATATATATATATATTTCGAAGTAAAAGGTGTTTACCATGGCCTGCATGACACCCTTCAGTTTATGCACTGGTCTTGCACAAGCACTGACACATGCCAATGCTACAAGAACAAAAGCTTGACGTGTCGCTGACTTGTTAAGAGCCGCTTTGTACATACAAACCGCTTGCTAAACCAGGCAAGGTAGTGGTGGCACTGTGGTGTAATGATTATCCTGTTTGCTTTTAGTGCGTGTGGTCCCAAGTTTAATTCCTGTGTCTTGCGTACTTGTATGCAAATGTCATGTTTGTGCGTGAATTCGTGGACGTACATTTTCTCTTATGTTCACGCGATGAACAATAGCAATCAATATTTCTCCGAGACATTATGTTGTGTATGCAATGTTTTTTTCTTCAAGAGAAGCAGAAAAACTTCAGCTGCGCTCCATTCAAGCCCCCGATTTGAGTCAAATAAAAGCACCAACGTTGCCTCCTAAATTTCCTCTTTTGACTCCATTTACTTCGTAAACAAATTTTGTTAAGCCTTCTGCCAACACAAATCGGCCATGTAACTCAAAAACACATGTATTTTATCGGCAATAAGCAATCAGCGAAGCTTCATTACTCAATTCTAAACAAAATACGAGGAATATTTGTCAATGAATGAGTTTATAAAGCCGGCCGACAGCTACAAAGATTCTAAGTGGGCAGCTCTCGCTTCATGATGGTGTTCAAACGAGGAAAACGAAACTCCCCGGAAACTCTACGAAAACATTAAAAGGTACTTTGCAGTGCAGGTGTCCAAACGAGGAAAACAAAGCTCTCTGCAGATCTTACAAAAACACCGCAAACAAGGCTGTTAGTAAAAACGTAATTTTAAAAGGCGTTTCACTTATTACGTATGGCATGCACGCTGAAACACGATCCAAAAGCCGCCCAAAATGTTAAAACGTGTTTACAGTGTAGGCTGGCATTCACTATGCTACCTTTCTTCATTCTTCGGAAAAGCGTGGTATGCGCAGCACACTTGCTAAGAATATTGTGCCATATTTTTTGCGGAGTGAATGACGACGGTGAAGAATTATGCCTAAAGTGGGTATGCGCCACCATTGTTAGGTGAAGAAGAAGAAGCTTTTGAAATGGATTGGATCATTGGACGACTCATTCTTTACGCAGTTCGCATTGTGGGACGCTTGGTTGTTTATTTGAGACTCTGGAACGCTTATTTCTTCATATTACACGATTTATTTCCCGACATCAAGCCCACCTAAGGCCAGTTTTTAAATGAGTTTCATGCGCTGGCGTGGCTCAGTGGAAGAATACTGGGCTGGCACACAGCAGACCCTGGTTAGAAAGCCTTTGTGTCCTCAGTGTTTCTTATTTACTGATTTTTTTCTTATTTCTTGCGATATTGGTTGCGGAAACCGGCAGTGGCGGTGGACAACTATACGGTGCCGCATGTGACTTGTGTTCCGATCTCATAACAGGCTTCGCTGTAAAAACGCAGAACACGTTTTACGATGAACTTATACCCCTGTCACACGGCAACCACCAAACTCCGTTGAACACTGTCAACGTAAATCTCCCCTAGGGGGTTCGACGGAGAAGGAGTTGTGGCAGTGTCACACGGCAATGACAAGGTCGTTTGCTTTGTGTAGCGTCTGCTGCAGCATGACTTCAAGGGGTATAATGCTTCGCCACGCTTGTCATAGGTGCACGATGTACGATGCAAAATTTGCGGTATGCTTCAAGTTCGCTGTATTCTGGACTATAGAATATCCAAGAAAGAAGAGTCCATTGAGTTGAAATAAGGGTATGTGCGTGGCACCACAGTTAGCTCTTCGATGTGTTTTCCGAGAAGAGCACTGCTGCGGCGTTTAAAAGTGCTCACCGAAGTGTAAATGTAACCAGCGTAGCCAAGTGAAATGGTCCGTGATGTTTAACTCAGCCCTAAATAGGATATATGCCGGAAGGATGTTTTAGGATGATTTAGGAACGGCAAGCTTTGACGTTGCAACAAGCACACAACTCCGAGTGCTCTTCAGGATTATCAGGCGTTTAAGCATTGTGAAGCATATACAGTTATTGTTGTATGGGTTTCAAAAACCTTGACGTGATTAGGCAATGCACCGTTGCAGGGGAGGAACTGCAGATTAATTTTGACCGCCTGGAGTTCTTTTAGGTGCTCCTAAATATAAACTGCGGATATTGTAGGATTCAACCCGCAGCAAAATGAGGCCGGAAGTTTCAAATCTGAATGATTGAATGTAAAAAGTGACATAATTGCACAGCAATCTGCACTCAAGATACCCACATCTCACGTATCGCTCTAATGACAATTATGCCACATCAGCCCATCGTCAGCTCGTCGTTGTCGCTTGCATTTAATACGGAAGTTGCCGGATTCTCTGTGGGCAATTGCTTCTTGCATTTGACCACACGGGCCTGTTTTTGCGCCGGAGTCTGTTGCATCAGCCGGGTGAATGTGAATTCTCTCCTGAATCGGCTGTCGGCGCTGTTCTCGGAAATTTGTCTACCTTTCGGGGGTACATGAAACCCGGGCCCTCCCCATGCAAGCAACTGTAAGTTGAAAGTGTTACGTGTGGGCTCAGCGGCATCGCTGCGAAGGAATGAATGACGTCACTAAGGGCACAGGTAACGCCACACGTGTTTGGTTACGGCGCAGAGGATGGCGTCACTAACGAATTTCTCAGTGACGTGTGGGCTTAGGTGAGACGCAGAATAATTGACGGTACAGCTATAGTGGAGACCGTTATCGTTTGTCATGGCGAACACTTTTTCGTTTTACCTATAAATATACAGCTTTCGCTGTAAAAAACTGCGTATAAACTTGGAGCAAACGGTAAGAATATGAACCTACGCTTTTAAAGCAAGCGCAAATATTTCGCAGCCATACTAATTGAGCTGTAAAGTGGACGGCACAACACAAAAGATCCCCGAATGGCACACAGCCCCACGTGCAACTCATCAATGGTGTATTGCCGAGTATCATGTCCGGTCTCTTTAGAATCAGGCACCTCTCATTACCGCGTGCGAGAGAGCAGGACTGCTGAAAGAAACGAGTGGCCTGAACACAGCCCGACTCAACTATAGTGTGTCTGAAGAACATGGAACCGTCGTTAATGAGGCTTCTGGTCTGAAGGCTGATTTGCTGTCCGCGCGCTTTCCATTCTAGGAGTGATGAACATGGATATGTGTCGCCTCTCACCACTTCTTGTGGTATCGATAGAAAGGACACATGTGATGCGTACATTTTTACTTTCGCCTGCTGCGCTTTTTTGAGTTGGGCCCAAATGAAAACCGCAAAAGCAGAGAGATGTCCGTGTAAGCTCTCAAGCGTGTATAACATAAAAGGATTCCGCGAGCTTTTGTGTTACTACTGCCGCAGTGCGCACTGTCGTACAACTTTAGCCTGGAACGAAGGCTGTTGCGGTATGTGCTGGCTGGTGACTGCATTGCGCGCAACGACGGATTCCAGCTTGGCCGTCCAACCAATGTGGCCGCTTCGTGCGTGCCATAGAAATATCCTCGCTTCGTTGGACAAATCAAAAGATGCACGAAATAATTGAGTGTCTTTCATGTCCTTCTTGTGTCTGCGTCGTGGGCCAAAGCAAGACGCTGTGGGAAAACGAGACAGTGTGGAAAAAAAATATTCTTTAAGTTTCGGCAAAAGAAAAACTTAAAATTCACTCTGTGGGCTATTTCACAGTCTGAAGAAGCCAAGTCTTTCGATTCGATGCATTGAGTTTTGACAGAACGCGGTGTCGTGTTGCTTCGAAACTTCTTGCATATTGAACACCGCCAGTCTTTTTTTATGCTAATGTTGTCTTTTGTTGAACGCTTGCACCTCGCTGTATTATTCAACGATTGGAGGAAAGATATGTTTTGACGTAGGTTCTTCACCTCTTGTTGCCGTTTTGATGCCGAACTTCTCAGGTGATTCATGGCTTTTAACATCATCCACCGGGCTTTTTGAGAGAATGAATTTAAAACTGTGCTAGATTCAAACTTTTCAGCGCTTGTTTTTTCAGTTAGAGTATTAGACAGATGTCGTTGAACCTCAGTCCTAAGACGTGTTTTTAAACTTCTTAACTTAGATATTTTGCCGTTTTTGTGCGTCTCTTGAAAGCATCCTTGAAAGCATGAAAAAAAAAACCTCGATGCAGCTCGAATGGAGGGAGTCATGTCCTGAACGGCAATCAGTGCTTTTTCATGTCGTTTTTCTCCCAAGAAGCTTTATGTAATATTTTCTTGTCGAATCCCTCTTAAACGAATAAATATAATATTTCATGAGTGTAAGGTAGTGGTTCAATTAATAAGGCATTTTCTAAGGCAATTGCACACCTTTTTGCAGCGTTTTGCCCCTCTGACATACCAGAATTAAAAACAAAAACTGCTTGTCTCTGTGCACCATATGAACTAAACTATTGGTGGTATGTAACTCGCAGTCTAAAGTAACAAAACAATTATTTATGTTGTTGTAGTGCAGCAGCAGTAGCTCCGCGCATGGATGCGAAAATTTGGCCGAGGAGAATTTTGCCCCTTTTCGACGGCTTACGAACATGCTAAAACCAGCCGCGTCATTTTTCCCGCGTGTACACTGCGAGCAATCATCAACTTTTACACAGGAAAAGGCAGACAAGGACCAGCACGTATTGCTGGGAAAAAGAAACAAAGAAATTTATTTTTGTATTATCTACGCAGGCCGGCAAAGTCAAAATGTCACGTTTTGCCCCATGTCTGCGTTGGCCCCTTCGTACCCTTCATATATATAAAAGCTGGCTAGCTGAGAGGCAATAGAGTAACAAATCGCAATGCTTCATTTCATTGCGACAAAGCAACTTGTTCTTGCGGTTACCAAGAGTGGCGCATTTTTTGCTTTCTTTTTCTACGTATGGCGACAACCTTTGCTTCAAACGATCGTTTATTGATGCTGATGAGAAGAGTGTTTAACATGAAGTTCGTTTTTTTTTCAGCACTGAGAGCACTTGCGCGCCAAAAGAGCCATAAGAATAAGTCAGTGTGCCCCCCCCCCCTTCAAAACAAAGAAATAGTGTGGCCATTACCGAATTATTGGCGTGCAACTGCATGGTTACATATGAACTGCACGCCGTAAGGACTATAGAAAAGGCAATAGCTTTGCCGAAACAAGTATTGCACTCAATGTGTTAGCACAATTGCGTGAGCATGGCGCGTTTCTCGCAGAGGTCACTGTGAGCATGCATGTTATAGTGAATGTCTGGCCCACTTCGTTACCATATTGCCTTTTTTACCTCTGTTTGTGGGTTGTTTCGCGTGAACCTCTAGTCGTGTATAAGGCCCGCCATGGTGGCCTAGTGGCTAAGGTACTCGGCTGCTGACCCGCAAGTCGCGGGATCAAATCCCTGCTGCGGCGGCTGCATTTCAGATGGAGGCGGAAATGCTGTAGGGCCGTGTGCTCAGATTTGAGTGCACGTTACAGAACCCCAGGTGGTCGAAATTTCCGGAGCCCTTCACTACGGCGTCTCTCATACTCATATGGTGGTTTTGCGACGTTAAACCCCACATATCAATCAATCAATCTAGTCATGTATAAGTGTGGTGGCGAGGGTCGTCGAGGTCTAGCAATTATATCTGACGCTATGTGATGGTTGATGCAAACACGTGGCTACTCTCGTATGAACAATCTTGCCTTTCGCCGGCCTCTCGAACTAAAATGAATTCGCTCTTTACATTTTCATTCACTACTCTATGTTATTAGGCTTGCTGTGGATGTAAATACTAGTACGCATAACTGTCTCCCGACTGAGGGCCACTGTCTGCTTCTACAAGTATTTACCAGAGTTTTAATTACTACTACAAAACAACAAAAAACTAGGATACAGCTTTAAAAGCAGCGCCTATCTATTCTTTAGCAGTTAGAAACTTTTCGCATTTAGTTTTCATGCACTCCAACCACCCACGACGTATACGCTCAAGTTAACAATAATATAGAAGTAGCCAACTACTGGGCAAAACAGGTGCGCTCAACTCGTAAGTTGACAGAAACGCCAAAGTAGGAGCACGACCACTCGAAATAAGCCATACTCCGATATTGTGGACACTTTGAAACCAACCATGTCAAATTTGAGCACGACACAAAAGAAGTGACAAGAGAATAAACGCGTGAGAAGGACGGTGATCTTAGCACTAAGATCTCAAGGCCAGAAGTTTGAAACCGCGAGGGGTAGTTTTTCATTGCAATATAAATTATATGGACAATGTCAGCGGAATTTTGGCGCCGGCGTCAGCGTCACTCACCGTATATGTATACGTATATATACATATGAAAACTCAAGAGAGAAAAATAATCCAGTAAAAAACTCCGGCGCGCGAAATCAAACGTGGAACCTCTAATAAGTGAATGCGAGGCGTTAACCACTGAGCCACCGAGGAGCACGTCCTTCAATTTTCGAACTGCAAGCTATTTATATCTTCCACTTTCCGCTGGTGACGGGCATCTCGGGAGAAACTATCGAGTTTGCAGCATTACCAGCAAGATGGCATAATGAGAGCGTGTCGCCACATCGTCAAGACGCGGTGGCTCGCGCTCTCATTCCCCCACGTACTTTGCCCGGCGGAGAGGAGGTGAGTGGATGCTCACTCACGCGTTCTTATCTCGTGGTAGGGAAGATCGTGCGTCTTGGCTGGCTTTGACCTTTCACCGGAACGATTGTGTTGTAGTTACCGGGTGCACAAAGGTAACTGCAATCCTTGCACAGTCTCCGTTTGCGTAAAGGGTGCGCTTTTGAGACACGGCGAAGTAACAATTCAGACGCTTATTCGCGTTCATCTGTACCTGGAGTACATTTCGTGCGTCATTTGTGCGTGAGAACCGTGGGGCACGTTTCGGTCCGCTTGCCATTCTGCGCGTCACTTTCCAACTTGTTGCCATCGCATTTATTGCTTCGCCTTTATGAGAAAGCTGTGACTTTTTTAATGTACTTTCAAACAGTAAAGAAAAGAAGGGCACGAAAGCTACGAGTCAGATGAAGTTGCGAGCAGACGGCGGTCAGGTGGTGTTCTACAGTGGTAAGAAAGGGCAACAGAACCGCCTATTTAGAGATAGCGTAACAGCCTAGCATGGAAGGACAAAAGTTGGTCTGAATGCAGATGCCGGATCATTCCCAATGGTATATTTACCTAAATCGCATGATAAAAATTGTTTAAAGAAAAAAGAAGAGGTCTGCGGGGCGGCCCCACTGGCGACCACCTGGCAGTACTGCACAAGCTCACCAGAACAGGCTTGGCCCCCCTGGTGCAGTAATTGGCCCCTACTTCACATGACTACAGCAACTAACCGTTGGCCCTCCGTCCCCAGCAGCTGCGAAGCAACTGTCAAAGGCGGCGGTCAGACCTGCGACAGAGCGGAGATTTATAAGAATGTTTGGGTCTGGACAGGCCGCCATTGGAGTATGAACTTGGCTATACTTTCAAAGCTAGAACGCTATCTAGTGAAGCTAGCTAGCTGTGCTTTTCAAGCAATTATACGGTGTTAAATGGGTGTAATAGGGCTCAGCGAAGTTAGGAGAACACGTGAGGTTTATACAGTACTGAAGAACGGAGACGTCCTATGCTACCGTGGATTATATGACACAAAAGAACTAGGGGTGGGTTTTCTTATACACAAGGGTATTACTGGCAACATAGAGGAATAGTATCGCATCAGTGAGAGGATGGCAATTATTATAATTAAGTTTAACAAGAGGTACAAGATGAAGGTAGTACAGGCCTACGCGCCCACACCAAGCCACGATGATCATTTGGTTGAACGCTTCTTTGAAGATGTAGAGTCAGCCAATAATTAAGTAAAGTCACAGTATACTATTCTGATGGTCGACTTTATTGCTAAACTAACCAAAAAACAGGCCGGCGACCGTGCAGATGGGAAAATATGGCAATGGCAATAGGTATCTCCGAGGGGAGTCTTGAGTAGAGTACGCGGAACGTAATAATTTATGAATCTTGAATACCTTCTTCAGAAAAAAAGCTAACAGTAAACGGACATGGCGAAGTCCTGATAGGTAAACATAAATGAAATAAACTTCATTCTGTGTTCACATCAAGGCATTGTACAGGGTGTAGAAGTAGTTGGCAAGATACGATGCAGTGACAATAGATTGGTAGGAGCTCGTATTAAGCTAGGTTTGAAAAAAAAAACAAAGTATGACACGCAAGAAGCCAATTAATGAACTAGCGGTGAGAGCGAATGTACAGAAATTCTGAGTTTCATTTCAGAATATATTCGAGGAACTAAACAAGGTAACCAACGTTAGTATCGACAAAATTATTGATAATCTTACTAGTATCATCAAAGAGTAAGCAATGGAAGTCGGAAGCACAGCCACTACACAAGACACTGGCAAACTATTTCAGGAGACGAAAATTGTTATTAAGAGACGACAAACCATGAAAGCTTCAAACGCAACCGACAAAATCAAGGTAATGGAGCATTCGAAGTTTATCAATAGGCTAACGTAGCCGACATCAGAAGGTGTAACATGGAGAGAATTGAACGGGCTGCAAGAAGTGGCAGAAGCATGAAAGCTGCGAAGGCAAACTTGTGCATAGGTAAAAATGGATGTATTCATTAGGGACAATAAAGGCAATGTCATAAGCAATATTAATAAGATAGTTGTGGTGGCGGAGGAGTTTCACAGAGAGCTATAAGCCGAAACGAGGATGATATCGTAAGAAGCAATAGTAGCCCAGAGGAATTCGGCATCCTACCAATAACGACAGGTGAAGCATAGAACGCCCTAAAAAGAAAACAAAGAGGCAATACCACTGGTGAGAATAGGGTAACCACGGACCTGCTGAGATATGGCGTAGAAATTGCATTAGAAAAACTGCTCCCCTTATATACGAAGTGTCTCTTGACGGGAAGGGTATACGAGAATCTTGGAAAAACGCCAACATCGTAATCAACTATATCAAAGGAGACATCAGGCACTTGAAAAATTACAGACCAATATGCTTACTGCCCGCTCTCTACAAACTATTTATAAAAATAGTAGCTAATAGAATTATGGAGATATTAGAGTTCGATAAGCCAAAGGACCAAGCTCGATTTTGTATAGGCTATTCTACAATATACCATATTCATACTATCAATCAGGTAATAGAGAAAAGGACTGAATACAACCAACCCTTATACATAAATAGCATTCATAGATAACGAGAAGGCGTTTGAGTCAGTCGAGACATCAGCAGTAATTAAGACACTACGGAATTAGGGCATCGGCGAACCCTACATGAACATACTGGAAGATATCTACATTGGCTCCACAGCTACCAAAGTTCTCCATAAAGA
This sequence comes from Rhipicephalus microplus, assembly GCF_043290135.1. Classification (NCBI taxonomy): domain Eukaryota; kingdom Metazoa; phylum Arthropoda; class Arachnida; order Ixodida; family Ixodidae; genus Rhipicephalus; species Rhipicephalus microplus. The sequence goes on along the minus strand of NC_134710.1, from coordinate 87,632,144 downwards.
AAGTGACAGAACCCCAATAAAGAAGGTTTTAAGGCAGAGGGACACGATCTCTCCAATGGTAGGCACCGCGAGTTTACAGGAAGTTTTCACAGCCCTAGATTAGGAACAGTTAAGGATGAGGGTTAATGGAGAATATCTTAGTAACCTGCAATTCACTGATGACAATAGCTTGATGAAACTCAAAGGACAATTTACGGCTCATGATTTCTGAACAAGACACGGACAGCAGAAGAGTAGGTCTGAAAATTAATATGCATAGAACTAAAGTAATATGCAACAGTCTCGGCAGAAAACAGCACTTTACGATAGGTGGAGAGACGCTGGACGTTGTAAGCGAATATATCTACTAAGGGCAGGTAGTAACCACGGAGCCGAATAATGGGAGTGAAATAACTAGAAGAAATATGTTTTCGTAAAATAAGGTGTCAAAGAATTAGCATGATGGTGGCAAGTACGTCTTGATGTTGAAAATGAAAAATAGGGTGAGGGGCTAAAAGCTAGTTTCCGATTTCAAAGGAGGTAAAGAAATTGTAAACGTGCCGCTTTTCGTCTTAGTGCAAGGTATGGAATGTTTTTAGCCTGCATTAGTTTATAGGGCGAGTCGTATGGAGAGAAGATTGAGTAAAGAAACCTGACAGCTTTTTTTTTGCACATTCTATAGGCGCATAATGTTGGTTTTAGTAAAGGGGTCCCACACAACACATGCATATTCAAGTTTCGGCCTAATTAGTGTGTTATCAGCAAGTAACCTTACAGCTGGAGGAGACTGTTTGAGCTAATGTCTTAAGTATATTTGCGGTATGCAGAAGAAAAAAAATATTTTCGATATGTGTATTCCACGATAAGGTATTAGTAATATTGACACCTAAGTATTTTTATGGGGTTTCCTCATGCAGTGGTAATGAACCTAGCCTGTATGCAAAGAAAAGAGGGGCTTTTCGGCTTCTTTACTCCAAAAACAAAAAAGCAATCACTGGTTGTGAAATTTACAAGCCATCGATATTGAAGTGTAACACACACCAACCTCTCATCATGCGAGGGGCGTTGCATCGACAAGGCTCTCTGTTGCCTTAGCAAAGTCTCCCATTGTGAATGTTTTCGCTCACGTTCATGATTAATTTCAAACTATACGTAACGCCTCTTATGCTGTCTCTCTATTGGTGGCAACAAAAGTGGCTTCGTCAGCCTTACGAAGGCCGCCAATTGTTAAAGTACGTTTACGGGCGGTAGCGGTGACCTCTTGGTGCGTTAGGTTGCCTGTATCTGGTGGTGCAAGACGGCATGATGTCAGTGTGCACCAGGGCAGTAAATGCAGGTTGCAAGAAGCGCACCCCGAACTGCTGGAGTAATAAGTCCGGTTCACTCTGAAACGAAAACGAAAACTTTCACTGACAATTACGATACTATTTAATCCTGATTCTGAGCGGAGCTTCGTCTTGGGGCAATTCCAACTGGGTTTGAAGTTCTGGCTATCCACAGTTGTAACAATGTAACATCCGTTACATAATTTCACAGAAACTTCTGGAGTACGAGAGCTACGCACGACCCTCTGCATTGGAGGCGTCGCGAACCAAGCCAATCCAGCCACCGTGAACGTGTCAGCCCTGCATGGGGCACAGGCTCCGACCAAAGGCTCTGCGTGCGTGCCGGAGGAAAAAAGTGAGGTTGGAGGCCGGCAGCTCATGATATCGACCCTCTGCGTTTTGTCTCTGTCGTCGTCGCTCGCTCTATCGGTTACGCCAATGTCAGCCAACGGCAACGCCACTCAACGCACGAACGAGTGCCTAAGAGCTAAAAACGCCGGCATCACGCAAAACAAGCAAGGTTTTGCTTGACCATGCCTTAGGCCTGTCGAAGTAGTGTCTGTCCCGGTTATAAATCTAAGCGCTGCGGTAAGCACGCATAAGCAACATTCATCCAAATAACCTATGTCCGAAATCGCAAGCAGTCCTATTCCTAGATCCAGGCGTCTTGCAGCGGCACTGGCTCATCGGCGTGCATGTTCCCTGGGTTCTTCTTCGGGTTAGCCATGTGTTTCATTGCGCTGTCGAGGTGGATCTCAGAGCCCAGGCAGACAGAAGCGCGTGACTGTATGGTGCTCCGCCAGGTGCCGCCGCACTTTCAGCAGCTCAGAGGAAAGCCGCGTATTTTTTTTAATGAACTCAAGCAATTTTTTCTTTAATCCTGATAGTTATTTGCTCTTTATCTTATTCTTGCGCTTCCATATTATATGTAGCCAAGATGACATTTAACCCCAAACAAAACCTCGATTTCGTACCTGTTTTTTTTTCCTAGCGAACCAAGGCTTGTGAGTTACAGATTTTGGTGCTGGTGACCGCGCCTTTGTACGCGATAACCCCCACGTGGCCAATTGTAAAGCAATGCTACTATGAAACGTGCGCCGGTCGCAAACATATTTGTTTTAGCCACTTTTCAAGAATTCATGCTCAATCGACATTGGGCTAGTCGAGCAACAGCCCTTTGTGATAAGGCGATCTGATTTTTTATTTATGTCACTTGTCACTTCCCAGAAAAAAATGAAGAAACAAAGAAATATAGAAAGAAAGAAATAAAGAAAAGAAAGAAAGAAGGAAAGAAAGAAAGAAGTAGGTCAGACAGGTAGGTACACGCACAGCTTCGCTTGGTACCCTATTTTTTAGGTAGGACAAGGACTCCTAAACTTTTTACAAGACTCTTTCTGAGTATTCAGAAGGTCGGAAGTAAGTGTGTGGGCAACTGTGGGCACAGGTTAGCCAGATGAGGACAGAGGACGTTCTAGGACAACGAGAGACTTTTATATACACGAAGACGGACGAAGGGATACACACAACATAAACTCACACATATATACACAAGTTCACGGTCCTACGCGGAAGGGAGTTAACGTTCTTGTTCGTCCATTCACGTTCTACACTTGGGGCGTGAACGTTGCGCTTGACCTTGAGCTCTCTGGTAGTCAAGAGGTGTGGTGCCTTGTGCTTGCGGAGTTCGTACCGAGGCGGGGCCTGGTCTAGAAGATAACCGCCAGGGGCATCCCAGTACGGTGGTCAACGCCTGGGCTTGCCCACCACCGAGAACAGCGTGTCGCCGACTGCCGCGAACAGACCTGGGACAGCGTCTCGCTCCGAGACCAGAACAGCAGCTGGCCGTGACGAATGTTGCCCCAGACCAACGTTGGGGTGAGGTGGGGCGACGCCCAGTCCAGGACGCAGCCGAGGACTTCAACGCCGGGACGAGGCCCGGACACGGAGGGTCCGAACGAGCAGCCGGGGCGTGGCCCGAACTTGTCCTTCACCCGAGGACTTCAACGCCGAGACGAGGCCCGGACACGGAGGGTCAGAACGAGCAGCCGGGGCGTGGCCCGAACTTGTCCTTGCTCTCTGCTCTCTGGGGTTAGCCGAGCTGTCCCCGTGGCTCGGGAGCTTTTCACGTGGTACGCGCACAAGGACGCGCATAGGCGCGCTCATAGTTTTACCGCTATCACCATCATGATGATTCCCGCGCACCTTGAAATACTAAATCGGCCCCGCACACCGATTTTCTACGTCAAGGCATGACGCACACTCTCCAGGGCAGCGTTTTTTACCACAAAGTGGTACACTGGACGTTCTCCGAAGAAAAATAATCGTGCCACTCGGTGCTTGCGTCACTAATGCAGTGCACAGTTGGAAAAAGATTTCAAGTCAAACCCACCCAACAAAACGTACGGCTAGGGACAACAGGGAATTGTTAGCGTGGAGTACAGTGGTGCTTCTTAATGTAAACCAATCAAGTGATCAATAAAATGTCCGTCCGTTCAGTGGTTCCACTAATGCCACACTATACTGTAAAACCAGACAAATTGATCGAAAGAGCAAGAACTCATGGAGAAAAATGATGAACAAGCCTGGTGTAGTTCAGCCCAACTCAGTTCGATATCAAACCGGTGTTTGCTAAAAATAAGATGGAAATTAAGAGAGCACGCCTGAATCAATAACAACTTCAAGGGTGGGATGGTAGTTTTAAGGATATGAGTGGCAGCCTTATGCCTTCTGTTCAACACACTCAACATAGATCTGCGTCTGTCAGCTCGAAGAATAATGATTCTCAGACACCTGATAGGTGTAGAAAGTTTTCGAATAACAACAAAATGCCATGGCAATCTTTCATTTCTGCTGGCCAAAGTCACACAAAGCTGTAGAAAGTTTTCGAATAACTACAAAAATGCCATGACGATTTTTCATTTCTGCTGGCCAAAGTCACAGTACACTTCGATCACACGTTGGTAGGCATACCCGCTTTTCTTACTGAAGTAATTTTATAAGTTCAGCGAATAAACATGCCACACTCATGAAGCACGCGTGTTTTAAATTCATATATTTGCGACGTATCCGAAAAGCAGTCAAGTGCTCGCAATTCAGTTGGACGTGATCTTTCGTATGTCCTTTTCGTTACACTGACAATGACCAGTACCGTCATCAACAACTGAAAATACAATTGTTCTTTTTCAAGTTTCTTCATCACCCTCATATTTGCGACGATGCCACAGCCACGTAAAATAGGCTTTTTATGGCAGTTTTCTCTAGTATATGAATCCGCGTTCATCAAGCGATGTATCTGCGTTCTCCTGCATGCTAACCATCGAGCTAGACAAACTATCAGGCAAGTTGAGTGACACTTCCCACTTCGCACATATTCCGAGAGCACTGACATATCTGTGTTGCGATATTAGATGCCATAACAAGAACGAACGGCGTAGCAGACGAATATTCTATTATGTCCATTGCGCAGATAATAATCCTGGCCATATCTCCAAGCTTAATTAACCTCCCTGCCATTCCTCTCTATTTATATCGCTCTTGGGCCCTTTCTACGCAGTATTATTGCTTGATAGAAGTGAAATCTGGCACTGTTTTTTTCCGCTATTCACGTGAAAACAACATTGCCAGCATGGAGGAGGCGTACATGAATATGATCTTGACAAACTTGAAACCTGCCACATACCCATCCACAAAGAATACACTCGGGAAAATGCGGCGGATGGAAAACAACGTAGGAAGCATTTAAAAGTGCAATTCCAAAAGCGACTTCACATAAACAGCGCTAAGTCGTTAGCATGCAAGCTCACAGATTTTACTACGTTCAGATATAGCGCATTTCGGTTAACCCACGCCAAGACTTTTTTCAATCGATGCGTCGTTAAGTGAATGCGAGCAAGTTTGTTCACCATCTTCTTGGGCAACTGCGAGTATTTTTGCGTGTGAATCATCTCAACATTATTCTGGCAGTAATTGAAGAACTTTATAGCTTTATCTGGCAGTAATTAAAGAACTTCAGAGTATTTGTAGTATTATGCAAACTCCTCAGCGGAGAAGTTGTAGAGCTAAATAAAGAAGATAAATAATAGGTGTTGATAGCTGTTGGGTTTCATAAAATTTTCAACGCTGCAAAAATGTACGGAGACTTCAAATGAGCTACTGCGTCCCAAAGTGCTCGCGCGTAGCGAAACTGTGACCTTCAAACATGGTATCAACGAATGATTAGGACTGCACGCAAACAAAAGGCGTAAGAAGGCTGCAAAAAAAGAAATGATGGGCACTGGCGACACCATGCGTCTCCAATAAAATATTGTGCGTTGCCGAACCCCACTCGCTTCTTTTCATTGTCTTTAAAAGAAAAACTGACAGTTTTCCCCCAAAGGCGAAGCAATGAACGCGATAGCAACAAATAGAGAAATCCCGCAAAGAATAGCAAGTAGATTGAAACGTTCCCTGCGTTTCTCACGCATAGAGAACGCACGAAACGTACTCACAGACACAGATGAACATGAATAAGCGTCTCAGTTGTTACTTTTCGGTGTCTGAAAACCACACCCTTTTCGCGAACGTAGACTGTGCAACGAGTGTAGTGACCACTCTGCGCCCGATATAAATACAATAGAATCGTTCCAATGAAACCTAAGGCGTAAGATTGTGCCCACCGCGAGATAAGCGAGCGCGTGCGAGAGCGCCCCCTCTCCGCGGGGCAAAGTACACGTGATGCATGTGAACGCACGCCGCCGCGTCTTGACGATCTGGCGACGCGTAAAGCGCCCGGGGCTTTAGTGTCGCGTGTTCATTGCGCCATCTCGCTGGTAATGCGGCAAGCACCATAGTAGTACACCCAAGGTGCACATCTTCGAGGGGTAGTGTATACATAGCTTCCCGTTTGAACAACGAATGAGTAGTTCCCTCGTTGCTCAGTGGCTAACGCCTCGCACTCACAATTCAGTGGTCGGAAGTTCGATTCCGCGCGCCAGAGTACTTTTCTGGATTATTCTTCTTGTGTTTTCACATATATAGACACATATACATATGCGGTGAATGACGCCGACGTCGGCTGAAAAATCTAGCCGAGAGTGTCCATATAATTGCTATCGCAATAAAAAAAAGAACCTTAACCTTCGCGTTTAAACGCGGATAGCGATATCCTGTCCTATGTGTGTACCGAGTTCAAAATGACTTGTGTCAGTGCACTTTTGCACACGGCTACATTCTGTGTAATGGGTAGCACGATTTAAACCATGGGAAACTGGGCAGGTTATGTCTTTTCGTACTTACTATGCACCCACTACCTGGCTTTAAGGGAAACAGCGCCGTAACATGTGTGGCTTTTGTAGTGGGTGCTCGGCGTTAAACAATGAGTTAATAATAATCGCATGTCTGATACCAGATAAAATGTACGCGAGTACAACACTGTATTATTGCGATATTACATGTTGCATTATGAAGCATATCATACAGGACGTAAGTGTTTAGATGCAAATTACTTTAACTGCATTTCCAAACAGACGCGTGGCTGTGTGATTGCTTGCAAGGCAAATGAGCCGGGTTCGAACCTTGCTCAGACCCACAATTTTAAATGTGGAGCATTTCTTAGCAAACTTCTGCGACATTAAGCGCATCTATCTATCTATCTATCTATCTATCTATCTATCTATCTATCTATCTATCTATCTATCTATCTATCTATCTATCTATCTATCTATCTATCTATCTATCTATCTATCTATCTATCTATCTATCTAGTCGCCTACGACTTTTAGATCTAATTGTTTCCATAATGATATCAATACCAGATAACAGTATCGGTACCAAAATGGGGATGGCATAACATTACTGTATGAAAAGCATAAGTAACTAGTCATAACATCGAAAACATGATATTTTGTAATGAATGCCATGGTTTACATTTCATTTTCTTGCTGCTCTTGCGGTAGTTTCGTTCACATGACATATTGCGAGACTGGTATGGTATGACATGACTGCATGGCAAACATAAGTGACAGACCCTAACGTGAAAATTATGACATTCATTTTATGTGCTCGTGACTACACGCCACGCTTATGGTGCGCTCACGGTCGTTTCACTAGCTTTATATATAACAAATTTGGTATTTCGAAACGTCAATGGCTGACGAAGGTATATGACTGGTGCAAACATAATATTAATGAGATGCGTGTCATGTAAGAACATGACTACATATATACCACGCTCATGATGCACCCGCGGCCGATTTGCTAGCTTCACATGTACAAAATTTGGTTTTACGTGACACGAATGGACGGCAAAGGTAAATGACACGTCCAAACATGATAATCATAACATAAGTGTCATGTAAAAGATGCCTACATGCTACAACCAGAGCGCGCTAACGGCTGTTTTGCTAACTCTACTTATACCAAATTTGGTCTCACCTGAAGTGAAAATACGACGAAGGTAAATGACACGTCCAAACATGATAATCACAATATGGGAGTCATGTACGGCATAATTTACGTCTACCTCGTAACGTTCTGCTCATTTTAAAGCGACATACACCCCTTCCTCATTCGTGCTTTGCATATCATAGATTCTTACTGTACGTGGCATTCTCCAATTTTTTATTATTTATTTTACTTGCATCTTTCTCAATTTTTTGGTCGCGCACAAGACGAAAATTTTTCGCTCACAACCGAAAACGCCGACACCATCACCGACACCGATGCCTACGCCAGTGCAGGAATTTCTACAAAATGAGCTGTTTTAGGCTATCGCGTTTAAACGAGGTCGCCCAAATAACGCTGGTAGCCCTGCGAAGTTTGTCAAGTGAGCTGGTGCATCAACAAGAATGTAACTGTACAAATGAACTTTACTGCACCACATTCGCAAAAAATGATTGAACGCAACAAAGCAGTTCTAGAGGGGAATCTAAGGTCACTATATAGAGGGGGACAACTTAAAACCTCCGGGGAAGCCCCGCCCATGTGACGGATGCGCGGCAACCGATCACCTCCGTCCCTCAAGAAATAGTCCCACTCTCACGCAGCAATGTTCTGCGAAGACACGGACGCCGGCCATCCAACTTATGACATTAGTCTGGACTGCTAGCCGGTTGGTGCAAGCTTGTGTGCATTCACCTTTGAGGATAAAATTCCACAGACTCCTAAAGTTCAAAAGCACCGAATGACATTCATAAACGCTCAGAAGTTGTGACAAAAGTAGCAGCCTTGAAGGCGAAGAAACACTGCGGTGCACGACGGGCGTTAATGAAAATACCTTCACAAAACTATAAAAAGCCAATTACACGCATGACAAGGTGCGAAACAGGGAATCCTAGGAGCTCGGAAGAAAACGCAGGAAACTCTTACCAGAATAAATAAAAAACTCACTCGATGACAGGAAGAAAATGTGCGGGGACATGCTCATACAGCTAATAAAAATCTGGTTTGAAAGACAGGTGTACAGTTAACTAATTCTACAGAGCAAGGAACTAAATAGCATATTTTACATTTTTCTGAAATGAAAACAGCCTGGCCATTATCCTCGGAGATCAAGCTGTTAAAAGAAGCAACTGTAGAACAATAATGGTATCGTCGGGAATATTCAGAATGAAATGCAAGCCAGATAATTAGCCAGACAGAGAAAATATAGATAGATAGATATGCGTGATTTAACGTCCCAAAACCACCATATGATTATAAGAGACACCGTAGTGGAGGGCTCCAAAATACTCACCTTTCGGGGTTCTTCAAATATTTTCTCCTGGGGTTCTTTAAATAATTTTTGGGTCACACAGAGCACGACGACGACTTTACAGATACAATATGGTCCCTAGATTCAAGGCGGGTGGATCTAGGAACCATAGATACGAAGCGGGCGGCAGCCATTTCGACAGCAGTAACGATGCTGTTACGTAGCGGAAGTCACTGGCAGCCGTGCACTGATTGGTTCTCCATTCGTAGACTTGCTCCCGGCGTTGGCACCGGCGCTGCAGATATATGAATAATCTAGAAAGGAACGTTTCGTCCACCGTCACCGGCAGCGTCGACGGCTAGTGACGCCGGCGTACGAAACGCTAGGAAAACAGCGGAAAAACGCTGCATGTGTTTCGGGCTTAAGCGTCTCAGTTGTTACTTGGCTGTGTCTCAAAAGCGCGCACTTTTTGCAAATGAAGACTGCAATGATTGCAGTGAGCTTTGAGCGCCCGATAACTACGACAGAACTATTCGAGGTAAAGCCCAAGGCCAGCCAAGATGTCCGATCCTTTCCTCCTCTCCACCGGAAGATAAATGCGCGCGAGGGAGCATCGCTCCCATCCTCTAAGCGGGGCAAAGTACGCGTAGGAGATGACAGCGCGCGCCACCGAGATATGTGGCGCCGCGCGCTCATTGCGCCATATTGCTGGTAGTGCTGAAAACACAATTCCCCCTGATATGGCCGTCGGCCGCGGTAAGTGGTAGATACAAATAGCTTACCGTTTGAGCGTTGAATGACGTGGTCCTCGGTGGCTCAGTGGTTAACGCCTCGCACTCACGATTCAGAGGACCCAAGTTCGATTCCGCGCACCGGAGTCTTTTCCTGGGTTTTCTTTTTGCGTTTTCATATATATAGACGCGTATACATATACGGTGAGTGACGCCGGCGTCGACGCCGAAGCCAGCGGCAACATCCAGCCGAGAGTGTTCACATAACAAAACAGGGGAAAATATTGTTGGCTGTTTAAATACAAACAAAATATTTAGAGATACTGCACCATGATATGATTTAGGAACCATCATAAAATTGTAACTATGCATCCATCTATTCATTTATATGGCACTCTGGATTGAATATACATTTTATTGAAACACAGTGTGGCTTTCACTTAATTAAACTAGTGCCAAAACAATGAGTCAATCCATGATTCCATAACGTTCATTTTTTATCAAAACTTGTTGCCCAACGAGGCTACCATCTTCATGAATGTCATTTCGTTCGTGTCTTCTTGAACTGTTTTAAATGCGAAACACTTGTTTGTGTACTGCAGGCGTATTCAACATCTATCTATCTATCTATCTATCTATCTATCTATCTATCTATCTATCTATCTATCTATCTATCTATCTATCTATCTATCTATCTATCTATCTATCTAGCTATCTATCTATCTATCTATCTGGCCGCCTACTTCTGGGTGCTCTCGTTATCGTTTCCCTAGATTGGGGTAAAATAAAATTAGTATGAACAGGTAAGATGGTTGGACGAATGACTCACTGGTCATGACATGAATAACTTGAGATGCCCGTCGCGTGCGTCGTCAAACTCTTTTCGCCAGACACGTGTGGCACATACCCGTATACCACTAGCAGGTATATGCTGTTGAAAATAAAGAAGTGGGGCATGTACTTGGGGAGAGGCGCGACAGACGTAGAGAAAGAGAAAAAGGAAGTAGGGAAGGAGAAGCTAGTCCATTACACCTCAGATATTCAACAAATTCTATTATTTCCCTCCCCCCTTTTTTTCTTTTTTTATATTGCGCCGAAATAATTTCACAGTCAAAACACAGTAATCAATTCCCCTAGTCTAGAAAACCTAAAGGTATTCACTTGCATTAACCACCAGCTTCTTTGCCAATCCCCCTTAGTGGGTGAGAGCCACAAAAGAAAGGAACAAGCAAGCAAGCAAGCAAGCCCTGATGAACTGAACATCGTCGTTCAGAGTCGAGACCACGGGTACTTCTTCTTACTATTTGGTGCCGAAACCCGAAAACGAACCAGGGGCCTTTAAGTTGCCAAACGCATTGCGCAATTTCTGACAACTTCATCTCGTCCATGCTGCTGTTACGTCATTCGGACAGATGATCTTCTACAGTCACCACGTCTCTGACACCAATCTAAGATGAAGCCTGCTGATCCGGCACATAAGTGAGGCGCTTGCTTGCATCTCTATAGTTTCCATCTAAGTGCGCCGTTGTAACTGTACTGCACACTCAGGTTCTCCTGTAGACCGTTTACGGTAGCATTTTGGAGTCTTCTCTATGAAGGGCCCGGAAAGCTGCTGCGACGTTTCTTGCTGCACCTTGAGCCTTGCGCCTTGCTCTCTCGCGGCTCCGTATACTATTCTTGATGAGACGCTTGCGCAGTTGGCTCATATGGTGTCAGACCTGCTTCAGCTCCTTTTTCAGGACCTTCAGCTTCCTTTCTGGGGCACAAGCAACGTTTTCAATTTCGTTTTAGGCCACCATCGCCTTGTTTTATCACAGCATCATCCAATTTTTCGAAGCTGAGTGGAACACTGCCATGACGTCCAAAGTTTTCATCCAATCGCATAGACACTACAAGAAACAAGGGACCTTTAGCTTCACCGCCAAGAAGATTGATGGGACATGATGAAAGGGCTGTCACTGGGCTCTTCTTTTGGACTGAACATCTGCTCTTGTTCGACCTTTTCAGTACGACCATCCTTGAAGCAGGTGGTGATGACCTTGTCGTAGTTGTTGTAGTACTGGTTGTTCCCGAAATTGCTTCTGCTGCATATTCAGTTGATGTGCTGCAAGCTCACGGTTGTCGCTCCAGGTAGAGAGACCAGGCTCCTGGAATAATAATAGAACTCGATAACGGCCTGCTTGCCTGCTCAGGCAGCGTTCAAACATTTCGAGATGTCTGGATGTTCTTCCCCTATACTTGGCCTGATGCTCTCAATATCGATCATGTTGAGGTGCCACATAGCTGATTCTTTACCCTGAACGTCAGTCGACATGAGGAGGACACAAGTTGCAATACCTGCATGGTGCGAGCTTCTTCCCTGCACAGTTCACCTGTAAGATGTTTCAACCACAGTGACTTCATGGTTGAGACGATCAATCCTTCTTCTTGCAATCTTACAGTAAGCGTCTGAGCCAATCAAAAGGCTGATGTCGTCTGGGTGCCAAGTCTCAGGGACGAACAAATCTGCCGCATCGAGACCCCTGGCGCGCAACAGCTCTAGAATGTCAGGATCCAGTGGCGAACTAGTCACGCAGCATACCCCGGGTACCTTTAATGCTTAAAACGTAACTTTTCTGCTGTTGAATTGACTCCGTAGCGTGACAGAAACGCAGTGACAGCGCAAATGATGTGGTGGTTTTGCATTCCCGCTCGTCACCAACGACAGCCCTTCTATGTCGAGGGTTCTGCATTGAAGTTTCCTTGCAACATCGGGGCGAAGGAATGAACGCTGGCTGCCACTATCTAGCAATACACAAACTAAGAATCGTCCTGGTCCGTTTTCCGCCCAAACGGGACCGGTCTGAAGCAGTACAGACGTTCCTCATGTGTCGCTGGTCGAGGCCGTGGTCAGTGTCAGTGAAGAAGTACCAGATGTATCACGCTGGGTGGTCGGTCGGGGAGAAGTAGTGATTGCGACGGTACGTGACAATTCGCAGATGATTGTTAAATGTCGACGTCGGCACTTGTCGCACGTGAGGTTCCGCGAAATGCGTCAGAATTAGCGACGTGATTGCGCGTTCCGCACATGAAGCAGCAGTGGGCGTTGCGCAACGTGGATTTTTTCTCTTCGACGTAAATGTCGGCCGTACATTCCGCGAGGCTGTGAGTTCTGCTGTTACACAGCGTACAAGAACGAGTACGCTGCTATGGAGCTTCCGTCAATGTTAGCGCAGCTGCCGATGCAGATCTCGTCGATGAGTACATCTGATCATGTACATCGGTCGAGTGATAGAGATGCGACGATGGCCCCGCCGCGATGATCTAGTGGCTAAGGTACTCGGCTGCTTACCCGCAGCTCACGGAATCGAATCCCAGCTGCGGCGGCTGCATTTCCGTTGGAGGCGGAAATGCTGTAGGCCCATGTGCTCAGATTTGGGTGCACGTTAAAGAACCCCAGGTGGTCGTATTTTCCGGAGCCCTCCACTACGGCGTCTCTCATATTCTTATGGTGGTTTTGGGACTTTAAACCCTACATATGTCAATCGAAATGCAACGACGGTGCTTCTCGCTTTCCTTCCTCATGCACCTCTACTTGGATTTTCAGAAAGGCCAATATGTCAATCGCCTTATTCGCTCTTGCGTCCGGTAACGCGCGCTCAGCTGAGGCGTCATTATCCTGGGTGCACTCTTCTTTTTTCTTCTGTCGGTACAATATAGCTAAGTCTTCGGGTAAGCACATTATCAGGATGAGATTGAGCACTACAGCGTACTTCTCAGGTGGTGCACCTGGGCCTTCGAACGCCCTGACGCTGAAACGTACGGCGTCGTGCAGCATCAGAAGCTTCTCGACTTCCTTGGAACTCTGTACTGAAGACACTGCAAGAAATTGGTCGATGCGTTCGTTCACCAGAAATTCGTGTCGGCTGAAGCGCTCTTGCAATGTCTTCACGGTGCACGACATCGTAGTTGTGGCCAGCCAGCCTGATGCCTTCGATTGCTCGCTTGGCTACTCCCGTCAGGTATGTCCACAAATATTTTAATTTCTCGATCGGAGGCAACTCGTACTTGTGGATGGTTGCGCTGCAGTGATCCCAGAATTCTTCCCACTGACGTATATCGCCGGCATACGTCGGGACTTGCAGCGTGGGAAGTGCGACTGAGCGTGAACGCGGCGTACAAACTTGTTCTTGCGCTGCATGAGCAGATATAATGTTGCTCAGGGTGGCAGTTACCCGGTCGCCGGCCTGTCCCCTCATAGATGGGTCACTGAGATGGGTCCACCGTTCTCGTTCCGACAGGGAGAGCTGCGCGTCATCGATCCCGTACAGAATCTTGCCTAGGTAGTAAGTTGTACCCTCGACTTCTTCTTCGATACGCTCGTCTTCAGTGAGGCCGAGAATGTTCTTATCTGGCTGGTGAAGCTGAGCCTCCTTCGTCTTCGACCCGACGAGTTGTCTGTTTACCTCGCGTGCCTCGGTGGTAGGATCCCGCAGTAGCCCTGTCAGTAGCGTAATATTTCGGGAGACGCTGGCCCTGACAGTCCCACGAACCTTCCGAAGGCACTCGGCTGACGGCATCATAGTACCGGACCGACCACTTCCCGGGTTTCACGGCACCAAATGCTAAGAACAAGGACCCGTGGTTGTGGCTCTTAACGACAATGTTTATTTCATCAGGGCTAGCTCCATCTTCTGACAACATGGTGAACCAGCCGGGACATACTATGCCCCGCATGTGCAACTGAGTACATGCTTACATGTACAACTGAGTTGTACATGTAAGTGACAGCATGGATTGTGAAACGCGTTTCCTCTCCCTCAGAGGATGTTGAAAATAAAGAAGTGGGTCATGGTCTTGGGGAGAGGTGCGACAGACGTAGAGAAAGAGAAGAAGCAAGTAGGGAAGGCGAAGCTAGCCCTGATGAAATAAACATCGTCGTTCAGAGCCACGGCCACGGGTTCTTTTTTTTAACATGCGCCACGGGTGTGCGGGTATGTTCCAGAGGTGTCTGGCAGTTTATATCTACTTAGGAATAGTTAGAACAGACATTGGTAATTTAAATGCGAGAGCGTTGAGAAAAACCGACATCAGCCACATTGACCCAATGAACGCAAAGAATAATTGTTACAGTACCATCTGAAAGCGAACCTACGCATTCTTAGTGGCAATGAAGTATTCTACCACTGAGGCACGTCAGATCTCGGAATTGCTTTGGAAAATCACCCTATGCAGACGGGCCATTGGTGAAACGTCATTTGTGGTTGCAGTGCTGCACATCTTGTTTTATAAACATTACATATGTACCACTATGATACAGCCGTCACTTCGGGTTAACCACAATTGTAGGTAAGCGTCATCCACTGAGGTTGATTTATGCAGCAGTATCCAGGAATACCATTCTCGTGAGCAGAAGCGCTAAATATAAGCTTACAGCTTCGGGCGTTGCTAATACCTATGTTACGCTTGGCTTCATTATGCAATTGTCAACAACTGGGTATAAAATGAACATATGTGACTGTCTAACTTACGTCTGTGCGTACATTTGCACACATATATAGTGTCCTTTCGTAACGTCTTGCTCAATACGAAATTACAACACAGTCACTTTCCTTCCGCACGCTTCGCATAACATCAATTCTTAAGGTGCGTGGAATCTGCCGAATTTTCGCTTAACAATGTTACGAAATTAAGTAGCCCTCTGACGAGCATTTCCAAAGAAGCAACTAGACCTCTTCAAAAAGGTGTGGGTGTGTGTGTGGAAGGTGGCCAATTTCACATTCGTATGGTCAACACTGCCGGCCTGTTTTCGCAGCTTTTAACACACGCGACTTAGCAGACTGCCTGATAAGTGAACTGGTTTCGAAACGACCGAAACGTTGGCGAATTAATCAACAATGTAGATGATCGCAATATGCTTTTTTATATTGAGCGTGTGAGGAATGATAAGATCGAACTAGTCAGGCCATTAATCTTCCAGCACTTATTAACGTCTATCTCCCTCTGCCTCGGCACCGGCGGGGCAATAAATATTGAGGATATCAGTAGAGTTCACTCACCTCAGGCGTCAGTGATGAGCCGCTCACGAGCCCTGAGGCAACTACTGACTAGCAGCGGATTGTTCTACTTGCGAAATTGCAGCCGTCACTAATTCATCACGCTTCATTCGTCGAAGGCGGTAAACTAAGTTTTGCGATAATCCCTCCGGGGCTCATGCCGCCAAAAAGGGGTGAAGGCCGATAGTTTAATTAGGAGGAAGTGGGTAACTAGCTTCGTTGAGGTAGACAGTTTTTGCAGAATTGGCTTAATTAAGCGGCTAATTCAGTGACGCAAAGCATGTGGCAACGATTGGGATTTGGGAGACAGCTTGCGAAGTTTCGGCACGTTGCTATAGCATTGCGAGGTGTGGTGGCCTGGGAAGGCACTGGCTACGTGGAGCCAGGGCTTCTAGCATGCGCTTCGAGTATTGATACCCTAATGTTGTGAGCGACGCACCGATGACATCGTGGAAGTGGGAAGCGCCTAATTTAGTAAACGTTAGAAAGGTTCATTTTGGTGGCTCAAGTTTGCAATTTTCATCAGAATATAGACATGCTATAGTGTTATGGGTTTCATACCTAATCTCGGTCAAGTTCCTTTATGCATTCGTTTTCTGCATAATGACGGCCCGTTTTGTTACCGAAAACTACTATGTTTTAAATAGTGCCTTTGACACTGATGCTTTATATTTTGCGTGCTGCAATCGTTAACAAAAGGCCATGTTTGATTCTGTTGGACATATACAGTTGCTTGGGTATTGGATGATATTGACGCTTCTTTTTGGTACATATACCTATATTCCGGATCCATGTGCCCACATACCGGTACGCTTAGACTCACTGATATCATGTCTGATCTTTCAAACTTTCTGAACAACATTTATGTGTTTGCTATTTACGACGACGCCAACAACTGTCTAAAACTTTTGCCTTTCATTTTTGGTACACGTTTCCTGTTTTCTTCGTTGATTTTTATTAGAGTAAATAATGGTGGCCTCCTAAAATTGGTGCCCGGTCACAACTTCGAAAATTCGCTGTGACTGCGGCATGCGTTAGCATATTTTAGGGCTGTTTCATTCACACTCAAGTGTACATTGATACAGTACCCAGACAACACATTTCCTAACTACTTTTGTACTTGACAGTCTTGTTCTGTTACCCGAGAAGAAGGGTGGGTCACTGGGTTTGTGAAGGGAATGTGCCACCATTAAGTGAGCTTATTGTACTGAGAAAATAGAAATACTTTTCATGCCATATTACAAATGACGCTTGGTGAACACAAATATTCTCTTTTGTTCGAATGTGGAATGCCTCCTTGAGGTCACATTTGGAAGCTGATGTCAAGCTGCAATTTGTGCTTATACAAAATGACGGTGTCCGTAAAGTGCCATGAGCATGCACAGTCATGGCAGTGGGCGGCCACACGTGAACACCTGGTACTCGAAATGAACGCCTAGGTTTGTGGATCTACACGTTGATGCACCTACTGTTTTAGTCGACATACGCTCAATGGTAGGAATAAGGAATCTCGTAGAAAATAATTGATTTGCAATCAACAAATTGAAAGGCGAACTTAAGTGAGTTTGAATGAAGATAGACATTCGTTGGTGGTTAACGAGTGTTCGCATTCAACCACCCACTGCCATGATAGCGGATTCTCACAACACTTTACCCGACACTGGTATTCTATCTAAGCATATAATACAGTTTGCGCGTGAGATCACTGAAGCCTTCCTCATTAGAACGAGATTAAGTGGTTGCTTCAGCCAACCGGCAGTTTTATGACGGGGGAAGAGTATTCGCGACATGCTTTAGGCACGCGAGCCGCGAACAGAGGTGCTAGATGGCACAACGTGTCCACAGGAATTGAGGCACAAAAAAGGAGGTCCTTCGGCGCCTTCCATCATTTCTGTGAAACGCAATGCTTCGACGCACTTTTACAATGCACGTCACACTAACATCACAATTGATCATGAAACAGGCTCTGCTTGCGCATAGATCTGACAGCTGCATGACCCAATATTGGTATACTTGGGTTAACATCGAGTTTCCTTTAGGAGCTTGTTTGACAAGCTTCTTATGCTCGCGCCTTTGTTCGGCGGTGGCGTCGTAGTACACTTCAGTGATTTTCGAGATGGCGAGCATGCGGCGTGTTTCTCTCCCGCCATCCCAATCGCTCCACCCCCTCCCCCCCAGCAAAACGAATGAGTATCGCCTCGCGCACCCGGCTACTGCGAGAGGGCGCGGATTCCGGAAGTGGCGGAGACCACGGCTGAGAGCAGAGCGCACGAGGTTCCAGAGTGTGTGTGGTTTTTTCACCATGTATGAGCAAGAATCTCCGCTAGAATCTTCTGGATGCACTTAAGTGAAGTATTTTTTCTGTTACTGCATTTATTTTTGTCCAGCTTATGAAAAAAGCATAGCAACTGCCGACTTTTCCGAATATATATCATTGTAAGGACCTATGAATTCGCTTGTGGCAGTGTTATTTTTTACATTACTCTCCGTTTTATTTCAGAGCTAAATACCTCTGTTTGAGAAATATAGAGGCATTCAAGCATTCCACCTTTCTGGAGAGATGAATTTGAAAAAACCGGGCTATTTGTGATCGTTCAATCGTACCGCCCTCGTACGTATTGTGACACCGTTTTTTAGCATTTTATCACGTACGGATAATTATGAGGTGTTCAACTGAAGAACCATTGCTTCCTGGGTGTGATTAATGACAGGGACCTTTCGTGGAGTGCCCACTGCAATTACCTGAAGAGAAGGCTAACTTCTATCGTCCATATAATGCGGTTCCTCTGCGGAAAATCTTAGGGTGCATCGATAAGGTCAATGATGCAGCTGTACAGGGCACTGTTTTTGGGATTTTTGCGCTACAGCTTGCCGTTACTGGCAAGTACGTTCAAGACGAACATCCGCACTCTCGAAAGTCTGAAAGGACAAGCACTACGCGTGTGCTTAGGATTAACGCGATGCACCTCAACCTACGGGGCAATTATGATCACAAGAGAGCATCCAATTCGAACATACATCACCACTGACAATTTGAGAGCCCACATAAGACACCTCTGCCGAGTTCCTGGTCACCATGTTGCAGTGTTGCCACTTCAAAGACCACACGCGATGTTTTCAAAGATTATTTCTACCCATAGAGAATGCCTTCCTTTTGCCTTCACTCCAGCAACAAGACCAGCGTCACCCCCGTGGTGCCTACAACAACCACAGGTGTGCCTCACTATTACGGGAATAACGAACAAGAGCCATCATTCAACAGTGGTCCTACGACAGGTGACATTGTCGCTCCTCAACGAAAAATACGGCCAGAGGACCCACATTTACACCGATGGACCGGTCTCGGCTGACAGCTCCACAGGTGCTGTTGTCATCCCGGCGTACCAGGTCACTATAAAGCTCAAACTGTCGCATAGGACAACATCCACAGCAGCGGAGCTTGCCGCCTTACGTGCTGCTATACTTTATATCGCGGAAGCCCGACCTCAAAAATGGGCTGTGTTCTGCGACTCCAAGGCATCCCTTCAGAGCTTGCAATCAGCTTTACGACAGAAGGCGCATCAACAACTAGTGAATGAAATAAGAGAAGTGATTCACGAAGTTTTATCGAAACGACATGACTTGGTGTTCCAGTGGTTACCGGGACATTGTGGTATTGTCGGTAGTGACCTTGCTGATAATGCTGCCCGATCCTGCCACGCGGACGCCCAGACAACCCCAATTCCATTGTCGAAAATCGACGCTGCAAGGGGCCTTCACTCGTTCGCTAACACCATGACGGAAACTTGGCTGAGTGACCCCAGTGTCAGGAACCGCCGCCTACACAAATTGGACCCATCGAGAAAGCTTAAAGTTCTATCGGACCTCTCCCGCCAGGATGCAACTTTACTGTGCCGCCTGTGGTTAGGAGTAGCTTTTACCAAGGCGTACTCCTTTCGCATAGGAATGGCGGATAGCTTCCGATGTGAATCGTGCGACACTGACGAGACAATAGAACATCTACTGTGTTCATGTGAACGTTTTGCGAGCGAACGCAACTTGCTACACGAAACGTTAGAGACACTATACAGTAGACCTTTTTCCGAAGAGAAGATACTTGGCTCATGGCTCTACGCGTCGCTGGCCAGCAAAGCGACGTGGGCATTGCTAAGTTTTCTAAAGACGACCGGACTACGCGACCGCTTATAAGCATGCAATGGACAAGGTCACATCTACACACACGTTGCCCTTCACTTCTCTCTCTCTTCTCCCTTAATCCCCTCATCCCTTCCCCCACTGCAGGGTAGCAAACCGTACGTGCGTCTGGTTGACCGCCCTGCCTTTCATTTCTTCCCTTCCTCCTCCTCCTCCTCCTTCAACTGAAGCACAGTTATGCTCTAAATAAATGAGAACCCTGGTCATATCAGTGAAACAAGGTGGTCAGGGTTTAGCCGCAATATTGGGAAAGACTTTGATTAGCTGACCACATTTACTCCCCGCGTCTTTCGCAGAGAAATTGTCTGAGTGCTCATCGTGTCCATTTTGTCATATGCATTGTGATTATATTTTGATTGAACGCTGGCAATGTCACTATGGAGTTCATTTATACGATACTCTTAAGTGCATCCTAATCAAATGGTTGCACATGTGGCAGAAGGGTGTTTTTTTGGAAATACGAATTCGTCAAAGTAGACTAGAGAAGGAAGAAAAAGTGTAAATTGCCACTGTTATGTAACGTGCAATGTTTCATAGCAGATACACTGAACTCTGAAATCGTGCTGCGTTATGCTTGAACAAATAAAGGATCTCGATGTTCGTTCTTAAATTGCCGAACATATCCACTCAACACCATACAACTCACATCGCGAATGAGCCACTGTTAGCACTGTGACCATTGCACAGCTGTGATTACAATAGCATGTATGCAGCAATTCTTCATATGGCGTTACAATGAAAAGCAGTGCTAATTTATGAACAAAAATAAAAAAGGAAACCATTTAAATAATCGAGTGTATATACTAAGCGCACAACGCAGCACTCTTCTGACTTCGCTTGCGGGTCAAGCTGTCATTCTTTTTTTCTTCGCCAGTGCCCCCTATACTACACAGCCCGCAAACATCAAAGTGTAATACGTTTACAGTGCATGTGGATCTCTTGCAGAGGCATCGCACTTATAAGTGCGGCGCAAATCTACCACAAAAAAAGCCCATTACAGAATATATACGCCTAAGCAATGGCTTTGTCTCTCGTACATCTTCGCTCGACATTCCCAAATGAGCGCGAAGTTATATAAAAGCACAAAACGATTTTGTTCGCACGACATGCAAGCTTCGCCAACTGCGCAGTAAACTTTTCGACCATACAAAGGAGCACCGTGGTGCGGAGAAAAAAGCGGGCTAAGCCCACCTCTGGAAGCACGCGCTCTCCATGCGATTGGGATGATTGGGACGGTCGGTGAAAAACCCACCACGCGCCGGCCATCTCGGAGGCCATGACACTTCTCAGGTGATTTCGAAAATGCACACTACGTGGCACGTCAGCACTCAAGGCGTTGGCTTCATGGTGATTCCAACAAAGATCTCTAGATGGCGCGGGGCCTCTCAAGGCACCGCGCACTGTTGTCTGGGCACGTGCGCTTCCGTTCTCTTCGCCGGAGCTCACGCAGTGAACACTCTTCGTTACCATTCGGCCGCATGAACACCTCTGAAGCCAAGGCAGCAGCACAGTGGGCTCGCAAAAAGCAGCAGCTCGGGCTCACCGCCAAGGCTCTGCGGTGACAGCCCGGAACACCTAACAAAGTTGTCACGTCTATATATGATGGTAGGGGATGTGTACGAAAGATTCGCGGGTTACCCGATGATCTCCGGGCAAGCTCATCGAACATCATTTATTTTACGGATATGACACTGTTTTTTTTATTCCTGAGTGTCCCGACAACGTAACTGTGCAGCATGCTTCTATTGTCAATAAAGGCAACAAAGGAAGTACTGGCAAAACCTACGTTGGGTATATTAATGTACAGGCACAGCATTATCTGTACACAGGCCCTGCATGTGTTTGCTGCTCTGGAGTGAATGCCCTGCATATGTTGAGCAATCTGGATTCTTGAACACTTGGTTAACACGGTTAACACAGCAATATGGCGGCCCCGGAGCCCATTCGTAATACATGTTACCGTAATATATCCGTAATCCTTGAGCTCTTCCGTAAAATATCTCGCTTCAGGAAAGCTCTTGCTTCCTAACGAAAATCAACCCCAACCGGCAAGAGGCGATAGCCGTGACTTATAGCAGCAGAACGTCATTCCTAATGAGCCACTGCTATAAGTGATACAAAGGCAGACAATGAAGCGACATAGGGTGAACTTTTCATGAACTATATGTGTACTTCAGAACCTAATTTTCAAGAGAATCTATAGTACAGGCAAAATCTTAAAGTGAGTGCTGTTCTGCATTTTAGTATTCTTTAAAAAAGTCGCTTTATCCATGCTGGGGCGGCGCTCAATGATGTCCAGTTTCTATACATCTTTTATTCTTCCCGCTGTACGCTTATACACAAAACTTTCAATGCCGATGTGCCTTTGGGCATGACAAAGGGTTCTTTAGAGTGACAAAGGAACGATGACAAGGCGGGTGGACCACGTTAATGATCACCATTTCTTCATTTTGTAAGAAATCTAGATGGTTGTGAGCGAGTACTCTCCAAGAATTCTAGGTAAAAACGACGAACCAAAAGAATGTGGCCACGGTCTTCTAACATAATTCCCCCTCCCCCTTTGACAGATAAAATATACTGTGGCGGGATTTTGGCTAACGTCAAAAAACTGTGGCCGCTAGGGGTGACCTCGCATTCTGAAATGCATGTAGAGCGAAACTAGTTAAATAATCTACCGTGTATGTTCTGACATCTTCGCTTATATTTCGTCTAAAATACTCATTTGTTCTAACTGCAATACACAGCCTTCAACACTCTAATAATTTGACTTTGCAAAAGGAGACGTAGCTGCGCTGTCATAACGAGCATGCCCTTCTTTGCGAATACTTCCCACGGCAACGCTTCTTAGGCCAAGACTCACTCGGAACTACCCAGTCAGGCTTGCACGATCCCCAGAAAAAAGCAAGGGCTAGATGCAAGTGTGTGGTTTTTCCGTTATTGGAAGTATTTAAAAGGAGGTTTTGGAGAAAATGGACAAAAAGCAGTGCGTGTCGTATACGCACGAAAATAGGAATAAAGAAAAATTAAACCTGTGTTCGTGCTCTCGGTATAATGGCCAATAGGATTACTAAATGAACACAAAGTTTACAAGGCACATGACCTCAGTCTGTGTATTTTAGCTTAGAAATTCTCTATATTATGGTTTGCGGCTCAATAGAGCAAAGGAATTCGAAATGTAACGCTCTTAAATTTACTCAGCCAATTCGTCACCACTAAAGCCGCAGAAGTATTTTTTTTTTTTTAATTTGAGATGCTTGCCAGCTACGCACTCGAAGCATGATATAATTAAGATTTGATTATCAGGAATCGGGTAATGGACGACAAAAATCCAAACGACACACATTTTATTTGCCCAGAAATGTGGCCTTCAAAGTCAAAGGCAACCTGAAGTTTCTTGCGCCGTGAAAGGGTTTATCGGTAAATACGATAAATAGAAAGTGCTTGAGCTGCTTTGTACAGTGAAAGCTGTGTCGGCCTAGGCGAAACGAAAAATTAACAGCCTCTTCCCAAAAGGAACCCTGATGGGATGCGAAGCAGCAGCGCTGCGCACGGACCCAATCGGTGTTTTTGACTCGCGCCTCATCGGTGTCCTTGGTCTTTCCCTGCCGACGCTTGCCTTTGGGTTCCCTGGCTCGCGCCTCATCGGTGCTGCAGGCGCGACGTCGCCATTCGCGAACGTAATCGGCTCTGCTAACGCCAGCGACAGCCGGGTTAGGACAAGTCGCTACGGCGCCGGTTTCAGCAGGCGAAGGAACTTCGCTTTCCGGCGTCCTCTCCATCACAGATAAACGAGCCGAAAGAGTGTTCACTTGAAGTGCGCGTGCACGTTGCGAGTGGTGGAGAGGGCGAAGCGAGCGAGAGGTGACACGTGGCAAGCGAGTGCAGGCGAGTGAGAGAGTGACGTCACCGCACACTGCGAGGGAAGGCTTGACCTACTTGGCACCACCCGAACACCCGCGATGAGAAGAGCACGGTGGGGCGCGTTGGTACGGAGACACGAATAGATAGCGTTACACAGGATAGTCAGAGAGCAGTTTCGCATCGAAAACTTTTCGCCACGAGAAACGCTGAACGCCTCCACTGGACCATCTGTCAGTTACATCAGTCTATACGTCACACCCAAGCCCACGCGTCATTGGGAGCGCCGTCAGCGACGTCGTTTATCCGTTCGCAGCCGTGCCGCCGAGCTCACGCGCATCATTGTCAATGGAGTGGCTTGTAAAGAGAGAATAATGAAGAAAGACGTGCATCGCCATCAGAAAGTGGAGGGCCCTTAAACGGAGATGCAGGGAGATGTGGAGTGGAAGAGTAAGGAATGTAGGAGGTAAGGTAAACAGACCTGATGGGGGAAAAGGCAATTAGGCTCCGCCCTGTTTGCGCGCGTCACCTCAAGTCCATAGGTCGGCAAAACTTGCGGAGCTCACTCATAGAATATTTTTTTTTGCGCTTGGAACTCACTCGTACTCCCTAACATAATATTATCTAAGCCACGCTGACTCAAACACAAACTCACGAAAACTTTCTTCAACAGGACCCACTCGCACTCAAACTCACGAAAACATTACTCACCCGGACTCACTCAGACTCACGCTTCAGTGCAAGTCTGATGGAATCTGACTGAGTTGACTCACAAATCTATTAGCCTATAATTATTTTTTCGACCATCATGTCAATGTTCTATTACAGCAATATCTCACGTAATCTGTGCTCTTTTTCACGTCTTTTCATACAGTACCTTCGAATACGAGTTATCAGTACTCGTGAATCAGTAAGGTATTTTTTTTCTTCAATGTGGTCACAACATAGGATATATTTATCAAGAATGTAGCCCCACCACGGTGGTCTAGTGGCTAAGGTACTCGGCTGCTGACCCACAGGTCGCGGGTTCGAATCCCGGCTGTGGCGGCTGCATTTCGGATGGAGGCGGAAATGTTATAGGCCCGTGTACTCAGATTTGGGTGCACGTTAAAGAACCCCAGGTGGTCAAAATTTCCAGAGCCCTCCACTACGGCGTCTATCATAATCAAATGGTGGTTTTGGGACGTTAAACCCCACATATCAATCAATCAATATCAGGAATGTACTTAGAAGAAGACAAGGTTGAGGGGGGGGGGGGAGAGGTCAACACTCTTCCTTACGTAATTTATGCCTCTGATGAATAAATATTGAAGTGATGTAGGAAAAACTTCGCTTTCGGGTGCGTGTGAGTAGACATTAGGATAGACGGGAATCAAGGTAAGGCTGATAGTAATGTTGAAGATGAGTAGATATGATCATAAATCGGTCGAAATAAAATAATGGAAGCCGCTCACTCCCGTATTTAGAAACGCTCCTTGATTCGGCCTTCACCCTTCACTTTACAGAGTTGAGCACTGCGCCGCTGCTCGGCTGAAAATGATGCTGTGCTACTCGAGAATCGCAGCAGATCATCGCTGATATGCAGTGACTTGCCGTGCCTAGTGACGGCGCTTCCATTGGCTTTCTCAAGTAAAGGTGAAGCTTTGAGTGAAGGGGCGTTCCAGAATACGGTGGTTAGACTCACTCAAGAAATATGTCTTGTGCTTCGGACCTACTCGGACTGAGAGTCAACATTTTTTAGCCGAACTCACTCAGATTCCCAATTCTCCCCCTCGCCATCCCCCAAATTCTTCAGCCTGACTCACTTGGACTCAATCTTACCAAAATATTACTCACCCGAACTCTCTCAGACTCGCGAATTGATCTGAGTCAGTCTGAGTGGGTCAAAATCAGTAGACCTATGCGTGAGTTTGCCGACCTGTGCAGCCATGGAAACCCGTCAAGCAGGTCGACAGGCAAAGGAAAGATCTAAACAAACATCACGTAACAGGCTTACGGGTGCGTGAAAAGTTTGGCGTCGCAGGAAGGTTCAACTGGTAACTTTTACATGGAGAGGGCACGGATCGTATGAATGCCCTAACAGCGAACAATTTTCCAAGAACTGCGCTGACAGATCATCCGTGAGAGAATTGATGTTCGCCGGGCCGATGCAGCAGTCCAGGCTAAATAACAGGCCATGTAGTGAAGCGCAAGCAGCAACTGCACACCGAAAATTAAGTGGCCTTTCGAGCCGAATGCATGCGACAACGGCGAGCGGAGGAAACAGCATTTTAGGCAGAGCCGCGTCAATCAGGCAATGACAAAAACGCGTTTGCCGGGGCCGACTGCCGCTTTGAGCGGGAGTTTTCGAGGGGCTTCGTCTGTGACGTGAGCAACCACCTGTGGTAGCAAGTTTCCGCGGTGCTTGCTAACCATCGATGGAAGTGTTTGGATGGCGATTTTCGTATTTGTTCTTACAGATAAGAGTTTCCAAAACTGAAGAAAATTAAATGTCAGAAGAAAGTGATTCTGTAGCATGCATATCAACAACAAACGCTCGCCAATGTTATTGTTATTTCCCAGTATAAGGTGAACTCAGTATTCCTCAGTTATTGCAGGTTAGGAGAGTGAGTGAGTGAGTGGAGGGTAGGTCATAAAATAAAAAAGTTTTCCTCAACCGCATGCCAAGCTGGCGTGCCACTGACGTCAACAGTAAGACAAAACACTATACCAACGGTGTTCACCACAAACACGTAAAAGTTACAAAATCGTACCGAAATATGTGATGTCCAAATAAATTGATGCATTTCAATAAAATGAGAAATTAGTGTATCGAATGAAGGTCGAATGCGGCATTGTTCATGTCGGATAAAGTGCGCATTGTATCTCATGGTATGACAGTCCTATATACTATCTAGGTGTGCAGTGCGCACATCATTATGCATGTCCCTCATTCAATATGAAGAGGCCGCAAGGGCGCTTCATTGGAGCTACGAAAATAAATTGATCCGCCTTCCCAAGCTTTCCACGGAGCGTGAAGGGGCGATGCTATTCTTTAAAATTTGATGTAAACTCCAGCATACATGCACTTTGCTGCAATAAGTACCTTGTACTGCGTGACGCGATTGGATGCAATCCACGTAGGCGAAAAACTACGTGCCGTATCACAGATCGTTGTAGCGCTAAAGTTAATCAGAAAAAGTTCAGTCAAATCTATATGCTCAACATATCATTAGCGAAGACAGCCGAATAATGTAGTAAAAGTAGAAGAGGGAATGTTTACAACAAAAATGCTTTGTGAAATTTGTGCCGTCTCAGTACAGCGTGGAAAGGTCTACGAGCTCGTGCCGTAAGGTTAATTACGCATCGACTGTCGCCGAGACTTGTTTGTAGACTTGCGACGCAAACTCTGTGCTCTGTCAAGGGTGTTGCAATAAAGTTCTCCACGTTCTCAAGTGTGTACTTTGCAAAACGAGATATTCGAAATCTTCTGGAATGCGCATTCTCGCGGCCACCAGGAAAACCGCTTTTGTCGGTTGAAAACAACTCGTTGTGTGCTTGTCAGGCGCACCCACATGAAAAGCGTTTTTTTTCCCTCTTCCCTTTATATATACCCGCGGTGAAAGGCTCCTAACAAAGCGATCGATGATGTACGTACGCTTCCTCCGCCTAGAGGAATGCAAGTAGTTTCCCGCATAGCAGGAAGAGCCTGATTTGAATTCTACATAGTCATTAGAAGAGAATAGAGATGCATGTTTCGTAGAGTCGGTATACTCAAGCAGGCGCTGCCCGCATTCTTAAAACGTATTTGTTTATGAACATTGAAAAGAGAAAAAAAAAGAGGTTTTGTGCATGCCATGACTCTTATTCCTGACCTCAAGTTCGTTTAGCTGCAGCCTCTATTGGGAACAGCACTTGCAGAAAAGATTGTCAAGTCCCGATAGAAAATTCCGCACTGGTAAACGCTTAGTCATAAGTTGCTCTCGTTTCATCTATGCAAATAAGTTACACGAGGGTGCGGTAAACCGTGCAATGTTCATGCTTGTATGCATTTGGTGCAACATCGATAAGGGCCGAGATGCGTACCGGCGAAAATCGTAACCCGTAAGAGGAAAAAAAAAAACAAACAGAAAACCCCGAGCACATGGAGGATAGAACGTGACTGATAGCCCCTAGCACAAAAGTCGTCATGCTCGCCGACATAGCTTTTTATTTTTATTTCTATATTTTCTAGATAAGCGAGGCTGCGATGCAAACTCTGGAAGCACTGATGCCTGAAAATAAAGATTGGTTCGCGTCCTTACAGAGGGTAGTGGCAACCCAGAGTGGATGTAAGGAGCGAGGTTTATGCCATCGTGAGAGACACATCTCATACATCATGTCTTGTGGTCTTTGTTTATCAAACAGTCCATACCTACTAAAATTTGCCTTGTATCTGTAGATTGCTTCACGGTGCCACCATATTAACTTAGCAAGCACTACAAAAGCTAGCCTATGCAAAGCGTCTAATGTAATTGTATAATTGTTGGCATGCATTACTCGCTTAAGGAGGCAAGGTTTTTATGCTAGGCGCACTCAGCCGATCTATGTACATGTCCCGGTTATCTCTTCCTTGTGTGTGTCTATATGTACTTTCTTGCATTCTTCTGTAAATAAATTTCCCTCCTTGCGTTCTTTCTTGATCACCTTCATTATTGAGTCTTCTCCGAAACTGGCGAGTCTCGTGAAAATTACGCACACACATACACGGACGGACGGACGGATGGACGGACGGACGGACGGACGGACGAACAGACAGACAGACAGACAGACAGACAGACAGATAGAAAAATTATCGAGCTTATTTCAAGCACAAAAATCTATGCGATGGTTCTAGCTCACACCTTACTTTCATATTAACCGCTTGTATGTGTCTAGAGAGCCTTGTGACTTTGTCTTGCGTGCACTTTAAGTGAACAAAGATGTGCTGAGCTTTTTTTTTTTTCGGCATATTCAGGTGAAATGGCTCACGCGTTTCACAGTGGTTTAAATCCTTAATAAAAGGGAGATCTGGTCACTGTAAAATTCTGACTGCCGACAAGGAAACGGGCTGGAGAAGCGTTGGGGGTATGACATCTGTTGGGAAACACAGAGAATTAACTGAAACTAAGATTGCCTATAAGGAATCGCGGAATACTGCGAGTTCCGATCCTTTTTTTTTTCGCGATTACTTGACGCCCAGAGCCCAAGGTGGTAAAAACTAATGTTAAATTTGCCCTTAGGCATGCCTTATAATAGCATGATAATTTTGTCGTGTCAAACTTCGTGGCAGTTCCTGCACTGACAGGTCTGGATTATCTGCGATCATCTTCGTCATTTTTTTTTCACTTTCCCTAAGGTAAGCTTTTTTTTGCGTTGGTGGTGATATGTATTAAAAATGTAAGTAGATATTCATCTCATTGTTCAGACCTACCGGTCGAAATGTTGCTACTCTCCGATGCCTTGTATAGGACCAACATGGTACGTGAGTTACGGTTTCAAAACTTCGTCGAATTTGAAAGTGCAACGCTTAATCGCTCGTTCCTGCGTCGAGCTGCGTCGCCGTTCGCGTCGGGGTGTAACCGATAGAACGAATGATTGATTGCTTGACATGTGGGTTTAACGTCCCAAAACCACTATATACTTATGAGACACGCCGTAGTAAAGGCCTCTGGAAATTTCGACCACCTGGGGTTCTTTAGCGTGCACACAAATCTGACCACACGGGCCTACATCATTTTCGCCTCCATCAAAAATGAAGCCGCCGCAGCCGGGATTCGATCCCGTGACCTGCGGGTCAGCAGCAGAGTACCTCAGTCACTAGACCACCGCAGCGGGCAATAGAACGAATGAGAACGATCGAGAACGAACGCGGAGTGTGTCGATATCATGAGCCACTGGTCTCTAACCTAGCTTTTTACTTCCATCACGCAAGCGATCCCCTCGATCGAAGCTCATGCACCGCCGCAGGGCGGGCACGTGCACTGGCTTCGCTTGTACAGTACATGAATTAACGAGGATATCAGCGTTTCACGACGCCTGCAATGCTCAGAGTGGTGTGCGTGGTGTGAACTATAGTGGTGAGCATGGTGTACTAACACAGAGTGGTGTACGCTGGAGCACTGGCAGTTTCTGTGGCA
This sequence comes from Rhipicephalus microplus, assembly GCF_043290135.1. NCBI lineage: Eukaryota > Metazoa > Arthropoda > Arachnida > Ixodida > Ixodidae > Rhipicephalus > Rhipicephalus microplus. The sequence continues at coordinate 87,602,216 of NC_134710.1, read as the reverse complement.
ACGCGTAATAAATGTTACATTGCTACAACTGAGAAGAGCCAGAACTTAAAACGTATTTGGAATTTCCCACCACGAGGCTGCGCTCAAATGTCGCATCAGGCATTGTCGTAGTCTTTAAAATATTTTTTCTAAGCATGAAATACATTTAGTTCCCATTAGTGATATTGGAGTGACCTGTAGCCAAAAGCGAGAGCCATTATCCTGACATCGGAGAGAAAACAAAATGTGATTACACGGGCATCTATAGTGAAAAGTCAGAAGTTAAAACGAAAGAAATGCGGTCTCCAGCTCCCAGCCCTTTGTACAGGAGCGCATTACACAAGCACAAACAAACACATATATTATTGCTTCTGATTTCTTCTTGATGTTTGCTCCCTGAAGTTTCATTTGTCCAATAAAAGTTTAACAGCGATGTTCCAAGGGCGAATACGGCAGAAGGATACCATACATCTGGAGTCGAATTCACAAGACTTATTTACGCAGGTGCGTTTTGCTTCAGGACTGCCAGCCTCGCTAATGATATGTAGTGCTTTGAGATTAGGTCAAATGTTCTCTTACGAAAAATTTCAAAGAGAGACGTTTTACTGAATACAGGCCCAGATTGTCATCTTTTGGCGCTGAAAAAGGCTTGCCTGTGCTCTCTTCAATGCCATCGTTACGCAAGTTTTGTTGAACAAATTTAACGCAGTCTTTTTCGAAAGATGGCGCCACGCTACATGACTGCACCAACAGCATCCGGCGTGGAGTGGATGGTGCTTAAGAGAGGCGAGACCTGCAACGATGTTCAGTTCAAAACATAGTCATTCCTGCTCAGTAGGCTTTCACACCTGCGTCACGTCGGGGCCACATATTAAGATTGCGGCAAGCATCGTCATCAATCAATCTGCTTTCCTCATTTCATGCTTATATATCGACTTCCGAATACGGTAAAGCGCGCCAACTTTTCGTAATTGTCCTTATTTGTTACGTTCTAGAACCTATACCTAGCCAACAAAACTTTATCCGCATAACGCCGCTGTATTTTCATTTCGCCTTTGGTCCACCTATCGTTTTTCCACGTGGTTCACTTATCACCATATTTACTGAACTGGGCCCATCCAGCTCACCTAATTCTGTATCTCAGAATGACGACATAAATAAATTGGTGTACACTGTGATGGCATGGCTACTAGGTGAGTCCCAACATTGGCGCCGTGAACCTTAAAGAAGATCGCAATGCCATGTGATAGCCCCACCGCGGTGGTCTAGTGGCTAAGGTACTCGGCTGCTGACCCGCAAGTCGCGGGATTGAATCCCGGTTGCAGCGGCTGCATTTTTGATGGAAGCGAAAATGCTGTAGGCCCCTGTGCTCATACTTGGGTGAACGTTAAAGAACCCCAGGCGGTCAATATTTCCGGAGCCCTCCACTATGGTGTCTCTCATAATTATATGGTGGTTTTGGGACGTTAACACCACATATCAATCAATGAATGCCATGTGATACACATGGGTTTGTAGCACAGCATAAACACGCGTACACACACGCAGACATGCACGCGCACCAGAGCGTTTCCTAAGAGCAGCAAACAGACTGTCGTCGCAATAAACATAATATTGGCATTGGGTACAATGCAATGACAAACAGCTCTGACGAGAAAAATTGGGTGCAACTTCTACACATGTTCAGTTTAATTTATTGGTGCCCACATAGATTTGTTTTCATTGCTGACAACATATACCTGAGCAATTTTAGCGAAGCCTTATGATGTGCTCACAAAGCTTTCTTCTCTATATAATCATCAAAAGAAGTTTATTCGCAGGAAAAGGCCTCTGACAACAAGTTTACCCCTGCGTAACTACACAGCGCACAAATGCCTATAAATCTTCCCGCTTCTTGCGCACCACTCGCTTTAGTACGCATGGTTTCATTTAAAGAGAAGCCCTGCATAGCTGTAGAAAATTAAATTTCTCGCCGAGAAAACGAGGCCATTTGTTGGCCGCCAGGGAAAGGTCTAGCAAAGCGTTGCCTGCAGCATGCGCCTGTTTCAGAGTGTCAGAAACATTTTTGAATTAAGTAGACCTGCATGAAAGAAATACCCCCCTTTTACCCCACTCAGGCTACCACTGTTATGTTCTCCACTTATTTTCTTTTCACTCAAGCTCCTTTGCGCGTAAACGCGATCGTCGTGGATGTGTACGCTTCCGTCCGTGTGTAGTTTCTAGGCAGTCCTTTCGGCAGAGACAGCCAGCTTTTCTTGACAGCCCGTTGCACGTAGAAGTCGCAAAGTCTTTGCGTAACGCCTCCCAAGACGACGACAGCTTCAGCGTGCCCGGTATCGCGTTTTCCTTCATTTATTTTTTATTTTGCCCATGTTAGCGCACCGTCGTCTGTCTTGTGCAACGCCTGCGAGCGCTGCTATAGACACGAAACAAGAACGAGGCTTATCTCATTCCACTAGCCGACTTCCGCAGCACTTCCAAAACAGCGTCCGCCCGACCCGTCGTGTTGCCATTGATATATCGCTATAGCAAAACTGCAACGTATGATGTGGGATGCGGGCGCAGGCCCACACGTACGCACAAATTATCTTGTATGAATAAATCATGTGTCGAGACAGATGTTCATTTACCTACGATCTGAGCCACTGTGAATATGGTTGTACGCAAGATGATTCAAAAGAGACAGGACTTGCCGAATGTTTTTTTTATCCTATAAGAACAACAATGTACTGAAATAACGACTTCATTAACCGCCGATGTGCATGTGATTCCGCGTCTGAGACTACAAAGTCATCAAATGATAGTGTGCCACTGTCGGCAAGAACAGACGAATGTTATTTGTAGCAAAATACATTGTTCATTTATTTAGTACAGAGAAACTTGTCGTGCATGATCGCACAAAGGGTCGAAAGCGCCGCTGTTGTCTACCGCCGCCACCACCCATAACAACTATCGTACGAAATTACGAAAAAAAAAAGACTAATAGGATACACCTATGACACAGTGGGACTATAGGACAGGTCTCCTGCGTACCAGCCCAGTGTCCTATCACTCAGCCACTTCGGTGCTTGAACTTTTATTTCAAACTAACCCTCGGCAAGTGTATTGTCAGGAAAGGAATCTTGTTAATATGAGTAATGAAACGTTTTAGAACAGGAAAAGAACCAACCAAGCGTCGCACAATGCAAATTGGGTAACGCGTTGGTGGTCGAATGCTCCAACCCATTACAAATACCTGAGCCTTCATTTTTCATCGTCGTCAGCCACCACGTCAAAAAATTGCACAAAAGGCATTGAAACGGTGTAGCAGGCACCACGCTTCTCCAAAGGACGACGAAAAATGGCATTGTGAATGCTTCCCTACTATCATGATGATTTATGGCATAGTGGGTACCTCACAAGTGGGCTTGTAGCAGTTACCCAAAGAATGTTCAACAAAGGCTCTCAAAAGCCACTCTTCCAGCTTTAGCTGTGACTGTGATGTGTGTTCCGCTCAGGCCTGGAAGTTTTCTTACTTACCTATATATTATCTATGGCAACGTTAGCTAATAAGTGCTGTATGTAGGACAATATGAAAACAGGAAGACAAAAAAAACGGCATGCAAAATAGCTTACACGTTTAAAGGATCAGAATTCCCATACTCCCAAAAAAGCAAAAAATAATCGTTACGTGGAAGCGTGGCTGATTATTACAGCTATAGGAAATGTTGGAAAAGTTCTCATTTTTCATTCTTCGCACAGTTCTTTTGCTATCATAAATATATCGTGAGAGGAATCATCAGTATCTACTATAGTAGATACAGAATTTAAATGGTATTAAGAACAAATTATGGGACAGTGGGGCAGACTAAAAAATTTCCAGCCATGATATAGGGTTTGGTTCGCTTTAGCTGTTCATGTCATCCACACATTAGCTCTAGGACCAGTCATTATTCATGTATCGCCAAGCAATCTATAAGACGTACTGGCTTGTTGGTAGTTATTGTGAATGAAATTGACGCCTCTAAATGAAAGTGAACGTTCGTAAAATATTTCATTGTCTAAATTGAGTCACCTTACTTTACTACGGCATCTTTGGAAAATCAGCTCCGCATTTTGCAGTAGTTGAAGCTCGAAAATTTATTTATGCATCAGTAGAAAATGTTTGTGAGGTAGTCTGTAAAAGACACTCAAAATTACAAGCACAGCAGATAAGAAAAAGCGTTCATAAAAGAGAGATACCTCAAGAAAGCTTTTTTTTTTCTACGTACGCGTAATTGGAAATTAGGAGACCTAGTCGGTAGTTAATGACAATGATAATATGTGAGATTGAGCGTGCCGAAATTGTAATCTGTTAAGGAGCCACGCAGCAGTGGGAGGACTACGAATTGATTCCGGCTACCTGGGGTTCTTTGACGTGCGCCTAAGTCTGAGTACAAGCACGGGTGCGGCCGTCTTGACCTGGAAGCCAATGATTAAGTCATGCTGGGAAAAGAAGCTCAAGTTCCTTGTGGATCTGCACAAAAATGCAACAAAGTACTCACAATAAATCCCTTGGACGTTGGTGTCCCACACTCTAAAAAGAAAACAAATTGGCCCCGTATCTGCATGTTAATCTGCAAATGTCCTCAGAAGACGATAATCTTGTGTGTGGAGAGAGTGAACAAAACATTTATTTGATGTTCTGCGCAAGAAACTCGGTGAATGGTATTATGAAGGCGCCTCGTTAGAGTGCCTCGAGCGTGCATCGGAGGCGAACGCGTGCATCAAGTCACGTCACACGTAAGACATGAGCGCCATCTGGCAGTTTTTTTTTTTTTTGGAAAACGAAGCGCGTGGCTCTGAGACGGGTGTGCGCGCCCGTCTCAGAGGTGATAAGGTGTAGAACGCAAGGCGACGGGTAGGTGCCACCACCGTCTCGTCTTAGCAAAGTGTCGCCTTTTCATGCAAGCGATGCATCGTCAGCACAGCGCGATAAGCGCTACGGTCCTTAATATTACTTATGTATGACTTTTTCCAGTAAAGGACGCACATGCAGAATATATATGTGTAGTCATGGCGCCCAAGACATGAGCAATAATTGCTTTTTAATGGACAATTGCACAAGTGTGAACGCTAAATCTTGAGCAACATTGGTGGGCGCTGCAGATGGGGTCGGCTGTTTCAAGTGTCTGGCGCCGTTAAGAGTGGACAAACGGACAAAATGCACAGACAAACAGACCAAAATTTTCGCGTCGAAGTTCCCCAAGAAAGACTATCGTCTTGAATATCATCTTAAAAAAAAACGTATATCTAACTCTTTTCGGGTGGTTCTGACATGCCACCTATACGACTCCCTTTAGAGAGACGTGGTGACTCTCTTGGTGGGTCACAGCCGGCAATCTCTAGGAGTGTCTCCCGACACATTTTGGAATAATGAAAACACTCTATAGCGAAGAATCACACAACCACTTATAAGGGAGTCCGGCGACTCTTGCCGGTGACGTTGCTACATGGGTCCAGCGACTCTGCGGCTACTTTAATCTACTCACTTGACCCAAGCTCTACTTTTGCGCAACTAATGTTGGAAATAGTGAAGTACTTTTTCAAGGAACTACAATAATGCTCACCGTTGTGCCCAGCAACTGCAAAAAAAAAGCAGTAGTTCAAATTTAGCATTATTTTAATAAGACTCGTCAAAACAAGAATTTTCAGCTAAATAATACAAAAAGCGCGATAAGATGGTTTATTAATTCCAATAAGGTTATTCTCATTTACATGCTTCTATAAGTATGTAAAATGGATGTGATGTACATAGTGTCAAGTCACGCAAAATAAAGTGCATATCAGCTTTATGTGTTCATATTTATTCCTGATGATTATGAATATATAAAAAAGTCGTGATGGCCGGAGAAATCAAACTTGTGGCTTGAGATATTGTTGCTCCGTTTCAGCGTGAGCAGCTATGAAAAATTGAACCTGAAAAGAAGAATTTGACACCAAAAATAGAACCGTAAGAGCTGGGAAAACCTTTCTCTCTCTTAATAACGGATTTACACAGACACAAAGAAGGCTCACAACAAAACAACAAATGCAAAACAGCACATTCGGAATAATCAAGGTGTTTTCCCCACGAATATTAAAAATACAAATTTTTCAAAGCCTTCAACAAGTGCCCCCGCCCTTCCGCCCCACCGAAAAAAGTCCTGGAATAGGGCCTGCAATAGGAACTGGCTAGCACGTATCAAAGAAATTTTTGGATAAATCGTTTCAAAGTTTACAACCAAGACCATCCTCTGACAGTCCGGGATACGCAATTCATGAATGATTATTGTGCGCGGTATTTAAAAACATAACCTGTCCTTAAATACTCGGTTGATTGATTTGTGGGGTTTAACGTCCCAAAACCACCATTTGATTATGAGAGACGCCGTAGTGAAGGACTTCGGAAATTTCGACCACCTGGGGTTCTTTAACGTGCACCCAAATCTGGGTACACGGGCCTACAACATTGCTGCCTCCATCGGAAATGCAGCCGCCGCAGCCGGGAATCGAACCCGCGACCTGCGGGTCAGCAGCCGAGTACCTTAGCCACTAGACCACCACGGCGGGGCTTAAATACTCGGTTAAAACATGCATACGAGTACGAGCGCTCGAACGACACCAACGCACGCAGACGCCGTCTACGTTGACATCAGCCATGGCTTACGCTAGGGCTACCGCACATAACATTGACAGTCACGTGTACTCACTCGATTCTGTTATAGCGCCGAACGTCTTCGCAGATGTAAGCAAAGCACGAAAATAGCAAACAGAAACGAGAGAAAGCAGCACAAGGCGGTGGCCGCAACAACGCCCGCCATCGAAAGTGTGGAGCTTTTTTCGTTACCGGCGAGGTATGTCCTAAGCATTTTAAAAGACTACTCCGTACGTGCTGGCAGAATCCCACCACATCTGCATCTCAAGCTACCGTCTTTAAGCCAACAAAAACCAGTTTATACAGTGCGTCTATGTACATGGGCGTCATTTTTTTTGTTTTGCGTTTCCACGCGCAGAAGCCCGCTGCGCACTCGAGTATCGATGGCAATGTTATTATGACGTAGACTAAAGCGCATCTCCAAACAATATCAAGCATTTTGAGCAGTACAGACACAATGTGCGATGAGCAACTAATCGCAATTGATAAGTAATCGCATCACTCATTGTATACAAGTGATGCAATCACTTACATAACAACGCGCATAGCTGTGTTAACTCGTTAAGAAACAGTTTCAATTTGGCATTTGCAACAGCCCCGCGAACTCATGCTACTGTTGGAAATGACTGGCAGCCTACTTCCGCAGAACTTCTGCAGACGCCCAGCTAGCGCTGTGCAGTTAGTACCTACGATAACAGTACACTCACCGTGAACCGGCGCACGTTGTCTGTGTCCACAGCTCCACCAATATTCCTTAATACCAGCGTCACTTCGAGCTCGGAGCCATGCGTGACCGCCACCGAAGACGCGCATGTTCGCTCTAAATTCAAGCTACTAAGATATGTGACCAGCGCAACTAACACAGCGTACTGAACAGACCGAGGAGACAGAGAGAGAGACAGAGGCGGCTCTCTCGCAGGATTTCGTGCCGACCGGTTGTGCCCTCGCGATCTCCGACGTCAGCGCAGCTCTGGCTGACTGGACTCGCCCTACACCACCTCCTAATGCCGATCCCCGACGACAGCGCAGCTCTGGCCGACTGGACTCGCCCTACACTCTTAAAAAAAAGTTAGTGAAAAGGTAGGAACTGCAATCAAATAGGTAGTAACTGCAGCTGTTACTACCTTCCTTAGACCGTTACTACTATTTTGCTACCTGTTCAGTCTACGTTAGTAAACAGTTACTAGCTGCAACCATTACTAACTTTTTGCGACCTGTTCACTACCTACGTTAGTAAACAGTTAGTAACTAGAATGAAGGAGGTAGTAACTGCAGCTTTTACTACCTTTCTTGCCACGTACTACCTTTTTGCTAGCCAGCTATTTACTATTTAATTTAAGATAGTGTAGGATTCCGATTCTGATAATTTATGAGAGAAATCGTCGCGACGTATCACAATTAATTCACTGCGGCGTGTCTCTAAATATTATCATTGTTTTGGCACGTCCAACCCCCGAAACGGTTATTGCCTTTTACCGCTGATATATTAGTCATGTGAAGCATTCAAATGCACTGAGAATGAGTTCGGTACTTTGTTTCGGCTCAGTAATAATGCTTTTTGTGGCCCTTTTATAATGTATAGATATGACATATAATTTTTTTACGAATAAGGCTGACTGAAAGTCTTGTGCTACATCCCTAAACACACGTAATCAGGTAGTATAATAGAGTGCCGTGGGTTCGCATTTGTTATAATTCATCCTGAAACACAAGTGCTCCCTTGTGCCAGACACGCACCTGCGAAGTAAGGGCTATATATACCCCACGCTTACTTTATACTGTATGCGTAAAAAGTGGTGAATTGAACCATTGAACATGTGTTTATTGATTGTAAGAACGCCATTTTCTTTTGGGACATTTTACAGAGAACTTTAAAAAAAGATTTACCTCTTACTTCATATGGAATTCGTTTTTTGCCTTGTGATAGTTCTGTGCAAAATTTGGATGTTATATTTGTACTTGGTCTTCATTCGGTTTGGCGTAGTATGCTATCGTACAGACACTGTGATGTGAGAGTTCTATCCGTTAATGAGTGTTTCGTGGAAGCTGTTATAAAAGTGCGAGATGTGTATAAGACTACCGACTGTAATGAAGATGTAATATCTTTGTTTGACGCGTTGTCACGCATGAAACACGTGTAATAGTGATTGTCATATTAGCTTGACCTGTAGTCAAGAAGGCAATAAAGAAAAAAAAAGTAAAAAGTGGTGAATTTGTTAGGTCTATGTGTTCTTTGCGTTCATGGTATACCACGCTACATTTCCCGAATTTGTGTAGGAATGAGATATTGATTGACCAACATTAACCATGAAGAAATAATATTCCAAAATAATGAACAGGGTAGTGTCGGTTACTACTTTTTTTTGATACTTTTAAAAGTTACTACCCATGGATGGTAATGGCTAGGGTAGTAGCAGTTACTAATCACTGGTAGTAGCAGGAAAGGTAGTAACTGTTATCACCCTCGCAGTTACCAACTGCTCTTATTACCAGGGTTGTTACATATGTGAAAAACTATTACTAAAGTTAGCAAGTACTACTACCTTTTTTCTAAGAACGTACGCCATCTCCTCAAGCCGACAGGAACTCTCATCGAGTGGTGCCCCGTCCTCGGAATCCTGCGACCGTTTCCATATTTCCTTTCTCCTCTTTACTTCTGTCGCTCGCTGTCCCTGCGCGTCGCTCTCTCCTTCCTCTCTCTATATATACCTTTTAATCCTGTCCTTTTTTTCCCCTCTTTACCAGCATCCCTTCTGAGCTACTGTTGAGGTGTCGCACCCTGATGCAGACAGTTACGGGGCTCACTTTTCTTTTCCCTTTAAGAACCACATAAGAAAGAGACAGAAAGCAGAGGCAGTGGAGGCACTGGCGGTGCGCCGCACCGGCGGCTACACGCGACAACACGTTGCCTCGGTGAGAGGGGAACGCGCCACAACTACAGTGGCTATTCTAGCCACTGCGCCACAACTAATGCCCACAACCAGGGTTGCCACTGCTGGCTATTTTTCGCCAGGCGAATTTGAGAGGCCCGTGGTGACCTAAAATTATGAATGGCGACATGGCTAATTTTTGGCGAATTTTGACTCCTGTCTCGGCTGAGTCATGCATTGTATGCCCCGTGTCCTGAAAATGAATTCAAGGCATTTTATTCTCCTTTTTGTAGTTTGAGGCCCATAAATATAATGCACGATTTACGTGTAATTGGGTACGTCTGTCCTGTTTTTCTTGTGAATCGCCTCAATTATCCAGAGCCTGGTGGCACTGACGCTCTGGTGCGCCGCTAGCATCTTCCCAGCAAAATTTACGTCAGTGGACTGCTTCGCGTGCGCTAGGCGGTGGTGTTATACTGTTTTTTTTCGGTGTTTTAAGAACTTTAAGGTTGCTGAAAGTTCGCTTCTGAAGTGGCTATAGGTGACAGATTGTGTGTTCCTACCACACCACGAACTTTCTAGAATAGCTTGTCGACTTCTTCACTGCTGTACTACCCTCACTTGGTACATAGAGTTTACGTTTGCCATTAACACACTTTTTGGGCTGGTGAAGAAATCAGGTTTTTAAGCAGCCTTCAGAAACTTCAGAAGCTGCAGTGAAGCTAATGTGTTTCAAAATTGATTTGCATTGTTTTGTAAATTAAGTTCGAGTTTCAGGCACACGATTCAACTGCAATAAAATTTTCTAAATTTACGGGAATGCTACGCACATCTTCTCATTCTTGTTGTAGTCACTGCTTCGTCCTGTATTTGCTACAATTCAAACGATCACAAACCTTTGTTATGGGGCGCTATAGCATTTAGGAACGCTGCTGGAGCATGCATGCCCTTTTTCTGTGCTCCCGTGAAAAAGCGGCTGAAGCGACTGGCATTGAAAAACCAAGATAATTGAGTGGTTATGAATGGCACTCTGATTTTTATAACCACACTAGCCACACATTCGTAGAGTGGCGACATTTTTGGCGAAATTTGAAGAAAAATGACGACTTTTGGCTACTTTTTGCTCGTCATTTGGCGAATTTCACTCAAAAGTAAGTGGATATTCTGCCCACGACGGCGCCGAACTGGAAACGCGCAATATGTACGGCAATCGAAACGCACTTCGGGAGAACTCTATGACTCCCTTTTAAATGGCAACTTTCTTTTTCTGCGTCTACAACGAAAAGGAATCAAGTGCATGAGTACCGCAATAGAATTAGCGTATCAAAATGTTTTTTGGACTCGATTTTTGTAGTCAATAAAAATGACAAACAAGTATTACCAAGATTGTGTCGTAACTGAGCAATCGAAATAGGTATCTGAGGTATCCTCAATAGACCTGTGGAAATGGTAATGGTGTTTTTTAGAACTGTACGAAGTTGAAAGCCATATGGCGGTTGGTGTCAAAAATGACAAATGCTGAGGCCGAAAAACTCATGCGGTCCCGTACGCATTCGCCTAATGCGACTCAAAGAAGAAGATGATGATGATGACTGAGATATATGGCTCACTCCCACAAATAAATGAAAGCCATCAGCTTCTTCTTCTCAGTCAATGGCCTCAATAAATGAATCAGAGTCTACTCAAACTGTTACTAGCATGTCAGCCAATCGTGGCAGACGACATATGATTTGAAGAAATAGTTTGATGTGGGCGAATTGATGTAACGTACTTAAAGAAGGCTCGCCACATTTGCGGGTTGAACGCATGTACATAAGCTACTCGTCCGTGGCACTTGGAGATAGTCATGTACTTACTGATGCGTTAGAGGCTTCGTGACGCCACGATGGTGACAACCGTTTTTTTTTTCTCAAGAATAAATATCCCCGCACCGTCATGTCAAACCAATTTAAGCATTCTCACCAGTCTGTTTTGCATGTTTTTTTTTGTGCTCGTGGTGTTGGACTGTTTTTTCTTTGATCGTATATAATTTGCAAGCGCGGCCAGCTAATCGAAAAGAGCACTTTCGGATGCAAAACCTCCGCGACTGCTGTGTTACTATGCATGAGGTTAAAACATTTTCAGGAACAAACTGCAGAAAAAAAGACAGACAAGCTTTCACAGATCTCTTTGCATACGAGAACGGGTTTTGCGAACTTGCGCAAAAAGAAGGTGACCGCGGCTTAAGAAAGGTAATGTTACGGGAGGAAACCTTTCAGATAATTCACTTGTGGCTTGCGGACACTAGTTGACTATCAGTGTGCCATGACTGCATTGCGCCCGGCTGCGGTGGTCTAGTAGCTAAGGTGCTCGGCTACTGACCTGCAGGTCGCGGGATCAAATCTCGGCTGCGGCGGATGCGTTTCCAATGGAGGCGAAGATGCTGTAGGCTTGTGTGCTAGGATTTTTGTGCACGGCGAAGAACCCCTGGTGGTCTAAATTCCCGGAGCCCTCCACAGCGGCGTCTCTCATAATCATGTGGTGATTTTCAGACGTTAAACCCCACATATCAATCAAACCTCGACTGCATCAACACTTGTGACTCGTATACTGTTGTCCTTCACCCTTTCAGCTCTGAATTTTTTTTACGGGTAGATATTTTTGTTTCTCATTATTTGAAGGTACTACACCCTGAAGAACACGTAAATATTTTTTCTGATCATCCCAACAGTATACAAGAAAAATGGCTCCATTATAGGACACCAGGGCTTAGTGGTTGTAAAGTGAAATAGTGTGAATTCAAATACATATATTTATTAAACCCTGTTAGTGCAAGTTGTTATAGTGCAACTAACATACAGCAACCACGTATCAGTTACAGTGCCTAAAATGTCAAATATCAAGTCCTTGTGTTCTAGATATACAGCTCCTCATTACACTTGAATGACCACAGTCTACAAATTCAACACTTTGGAAGATCCAAAGTCATAAACAAAGGCCGTATCCTGCTTTGCGGTGCTAACATAAATTCCCCCCATGTTTGCAAGGGCAAGTTGACTTAACTACACGTCACTGCCGTCTTCTTTTAGTTCAATCACGCACCAATAGTATATTTCATAAAACAATTTCAAATTAATTACGTACTACCTCACTATTATACACCCTTTACATATATCTAAGTGATGTGGGCAGGTTTCTCGACTAGAATAACAAGAAATTTGTAGCTTTTACAAGAGCTACACATCTGGATTAGCCTGAATGCATTCGGAAGTCAGACAATCACTGAGCTCTGGTGTCCTATATTTAGGACATGAAGATTGTCCACTGCTGCGAGCGATACATTAGTGTTCGGAAACACTCACTTTGTAAATGACAATTTAGACAACTTAAAAACAACAAGGAAAAATATAATAGCTACTTATCTAATAGGTAACCATTAAGGTGTCAATCATTATTTGCTTATGGTGAGTGTCATCACTATCGCAATCTGCGATTTTATTTTCTACTTTGCGGAGTTCCAAAGACAACGATGATGAAAAAATTACTGCCTAAGCTTGCACAGGTTAATTGTGAATAATTGGGACACCTTTTTTTCTATTTCTGACTTCATTGTATCACATTTAGCAGCTAAATTGTTTCATGTCCTTTTCATACGACACCAGGGTTGGAAGGGTTAATCGGCATTTAATTTTTTATTGAACTTCCGAAAGTGCACGGTTTAGCACATGCGTATCTATAGCAACAGCTCCGGCGTATACTTGAGTGTTTTCGAGCGCAATGGTGCAGCCCGCATCCAAACTATTGCGCAGAATGGCAGTTCATTCTTGCGTGGGAAGCGAGCACTATAGCTCTAGACAGTCCCGGGGCTCTTCTTTTCATCGACTTGATCTCTTGCAGGGAATGCCAGAAGTGCAAATATAGACTCTACGCAGAGGTGGGAGGGGGGGGGGGGGGGAGGAGTGGTTGTCTTCCGCTAGCTGACCACGGGCGTTCCGCGTCCGTGGCTCCCGATTAGCCGATGTAGGCGAGCCGCCGTTCGGGATGTGTATAGGAAAGCCACAGCGGCAAGCTCATGCATGACGTAGTGTACCAACAAGCAATATCAGAACGCGGGACAGTATTAACCAATAGCTGCTTGGACGAGAGGCAACTGCGGCACAATTTCATGCACAACCGTATTTGGCCCCCACATTCAAAAAAAAAAAAAAACGTTCTTGCTCATAGAACTGTCAACACGAGTTCCAGTCAATATGGTGAACGTAATATGAGAGCAGGCATCCAGAGAAGGAAAAACAGAGTTCCGCAAGGGAAAATTTAGAGTGATCCTGACGCTGGACATAAAGCGAAGGGGTCCGGCAGATTGGAAAGAGTTGTTATGAAAGAATATTTCTAAAATGCGAAGCGTTTCTTCACCTACTGCAAACACTTTAAGTATGCCCCGCCGCGGTGGTCTAGTGGCTAAGGTACTCGGCTGCTGACCCGCAGGTCGCGGGTTCGAATCCCGGCTGCGGCGGCTGCATTTCCGATGGAGGCGGAAATGTTGTAGGCCCGCGTGCTCAGATTTGGGTGCACGTTAAAGAACCCCAGGTGGTCGAAATTTCCGGAGCCCTCCACTACGGCGTCTATCATAATCAAATGGTGGTTTAGGACGTTAAACCCCACATATCAATCAATCAACACTTTAAGTATCTATCTATCCATCTATCTATCTAGCCACCTACGCCTGGGTGCTCTCGTAATCACCCCCTTTTTAAGGGTAAACCAAAATTATTATGGCAGCGTAAGATTAATCGACGAATATGACTCACTGATCATGACAGGAATAATGTCACAATCCCGTCTCGTGCTCGTCAAACCTTTAGCGCCAGACGCGTGGCACATACCAATGCGTGGGCATGGACCAGTCATGCATTGACGGTTTATATCTACAAAGAACTGTCCAGAACAGACTATGGCGATTTTGAGGCGTGAGCGTTAAAAAAAATATGATATCAGCAGTATTAACCAGATGAAGGCAAAGATTTGATGTTAGGGTCAGAGCAGGAATCGTACCCCAGCATTCTGCTTGGCAATCAAGTATTCTAACACAGAGCCACGTCAGGTTTCAGAACTACTTTTGAAATACACCATCATGTTCGTGAAACGTCCATTGTGGTTGCAATGCTGGCTACCAAATTTTATGAACACTGCATATGTACTCCTGGGATACAGCCTCCTGTCGGGTTAATGTGAGTTGTAGTTAAGTGCCATATGATGAAGTTCATTTGTGGAGCAGTGTCCAGCGCTGCCATTCTCCCGAGCACCAGCGCTTATTAAGCTTATCGCTTCTGGTGTCCCTAATATCTCTAGTGGTAAAGCTAATCGACCATCGAAACAGCAGCAGACGACGGATGATGCACGCTGACACGCCGAAACTCTGGAGTGCGGCGCCCCTGAAAAATCCCTCTCCCAAAAATTTAGAACTCAGTCTAAAATTTAAGGCTTTTAATGAGCTCTCGAAGAATAGGCGTGGAACGTGCGTTGCACGTGGTCTCATTACTGCCCAAGTTCTTTCATACAAAACGCACGTGCGTCATGTTGGACCTAAGAATCTAGTAGATAGGTTGCTGTCTCAACAACCCGTCTCCTTTATCAACGGCAAAATTCACTACAGGAAAGAAGAAAAATTACACGCAAAACTTTCAGTTGACAAGAAAACACCTGCAGCGAATCATGGTTTTGAACCACAATTTACCGGACGCGTAATGACGATGGTATAAAAAATAAGATGTTTAACCTCATAGTTTAACGGCTGCCACAAAAAAATAATTTGATGCTATATTTATTTCGTGCCAAAAGTCGGCGCAGTGCACGAACAGGGCTGAAAACAGAGAAATGTTTAGTAGATCTTAACGGTGAAGTTCGTTTGGCAGAAGTGATTGTGAATTAGGTTCGCGTGTCTTGTGAAAGGTGATGTTTTACCCTGTGACTTATTTTTGTGTATGTTTTAGTTTCGCAATTTTATCTTATATGTTCGGATTTTTTCCAATCCTGTAATCTTCTATGCTCGTCCCACATGCAGTTCCTGCAATTGCTCTGCAATTTTTTTATAGGGTGGCACTACACAACAGCGTGGTGATGGTGTCTCGGCGCTTATACGCATGAGTGCATATCGTGAGCTTGTAGAATAGCTGCAAGGATATTAAAAAAAGGGGAGGGGCTGGTGGGAAACTACGCTTTACATTGACTGCTACATTGAATCGGAAAGATAAAGATCACACAAATAACGTTTACTAACTTCGGAATATTTGACAACGCATGCTCCACTCTACATGGCGTCCCACATTTACTTGTGCATCTGTATGACATGCGAGCAGGGAGAGAACCAGAAAGGCTTCACTAAACTGATGTCACGCATAAGTTTTTTTCAGTTATGAGGGTCGTGGTTAAAAAGAATACAAAATGTGAAGCAAAGAGGCAGCAACGTTTTGCCTAAGTGTATTCAACGGCAAAAGATTTTACTGTTGGGCGCGAGTTGGTGTTTTGACATAAAAATCATCGGGAGAGCGAAACTAAAGAAGACACGCTTGTTCTCGTGTGTTACTCCTTGCGTCTCTTGTTTAGTTGCGCCGCCACGATGGTATCTATGTATTTAAAGTCGTTATCAGGCATGCACAACTCATTTCAATAACGAAAAAGAAAAGCTGACGTACCTTATGCCACTCGTCTCTTTTCAGTGCAAAAATAACTCTTTTCCTGTTAAAAGTAAAAGAAGGCCAGCAAACCTTTTCCGCGTAAATTAGCTGCCTATAATTATTGAATGCGAACAAAAGGGCTTCATTAAGGTAACACGCCCACGCTGCTTTCGGTAATTTGCCTTGAATAGTGGAGGACACCTCGATGTTTGTGCTGTTGTGAATGTGCGAAGAGTGTGCAATAACGACAACTGTTTGCCGCTATAACTTTGTTGATAATGTTTGCTTCTGCTAGTTCTTGCTTTTTTACCCAAATATAAGCGTTACTCCTTAGAATCAGTTGTGCTTTTCTACAGTAACTGAGGCAAAGAATACGCAACGAGTTCGCAGAAATCGCATAAGAATGATCAAATGTCGCATTACTACGCGTATATTGAACTTTTTATTACGCTATCAGAAAATCGGTCGCTCAACACTTGAAGACCATGAGATAGTGCGCGTAAAAATAGCGGCTTTTTTTCCTCTAAAGTTGCCATGAAACTGCAGCAAAGTAATCGCCTGGCTTTTTGCACGCTGGCGGTGAACGCTCACGGCAGGACTGAAACGATTCTGCCAGTTTGACACCTACAAAACAGGCACAAACGCTACGCTCTGTGCACAGCACAGCAAAAGCGAACTTATAAACTAGGACGCAGTTTGCATCAGATGAAAATTTGTTCATCATTTTTTTTCAAATGTGGAGCATTTCTTAATCACACGTTTTCGCGCTTCGGTGTCGGTGGTGGCGACGTCCACACCCCCACTGCAAATGCGCGCGTCTTGTGCCGGGCCATGATTGATTGATATGAGGCGTTTAACGTCCCACGACCGGCATATCATTATGAGAGACGCCGTAGGGGAGGGCTCCGGAAATTTCGACCATCTGGGCTTCTTTAACGTGCGCCCAAATCTGAGCACACGGGCCTACATTTCCGCCTCCATCGAAAATGCAGCCGCCGCCGCCGGAATTCAATCCCGCGACCTGCAGGTCAGCAGCCGAGTACCTTAGCCACTAGACCACCGCGGTGGGGCAATGTGCCGGGCCAGGAAGACACCCACAATACTCTCGCTCCCTGCCCTGTTGACCGAAATTGTAGTAAATTTCGAGTCATTCTATTTTCTGTTCGTTCTAAGGGACAATTGAAGTACCAAAGTGTCAGAATTTACCAAAAAGAAATACTCCTCTGTAGTGGAATCAGGACCGTATAGTGAAAGGGTGTCTCATGCATAATTAAAGCTCATCGCAAAATCGATAAGCGCTAGCGTCACAGCTAAACACCAAACAACAACATAAAACTTCGTTTAGCAATGAATCGCTAAGTTGCTGCACTAACACAATATATAATATTCCTCATGTTGAGGATGACGCAAAGCGCAGATTACGATGTGCTTCAACTGCAAAATCGCACTTGCACCGAAATGATCCTGCCGGACAGAGGGTACGACGATGATACACCGCACTCTAGGCAAGTGCATTAGCTGGTGTTATTGCAGTGCATATCGAGCAAAGTAAGGCCAAAAAAGTGTCTGTAGATAGTTCTAGGCAAGCGTACGAGCAGTCAAATTTGCGCTAACAGAGCGGTATAAACCGCCCTTTGAAGTTGAGCATGACGTACGTGCACATACAACCCTTATGGGGCTAGCAGATGACGCAAGGAGCAATCCACACTATAGGCGCGCTTCAGCCAGTGGCCACCAGGCGGCGACTCCTTTTGATCTCGGGGCGAATAGCGCCGATGTTGCAATAAATTGGCTCGTGCAAACATTGAATTAGCTTTCGCGCGTCTTTTCCAGTTTAGGTAGACACAAAGTAGAAACGTCATATATATATATATATATATATATATATGCACATGTGTGTGTGTGTGTTTGTGCAGAGAATAAGAGTTAACTATCTGTCGTCATGACTCACTATATATAGAGTTGTCCGTGACCGTATTCCCATTCACTAGATTTAATACTTGCAGGAAGAGGGTCTCAGCTCTTGCAGTTTTGATACATTCAAGTACAATATGTTGGAGGCTTGTTGGTTAGTTGCCTTCACCCAAACTTGGGGCGCGGATTGCTGCGCAATACAGGGTATACAATACGTCTACCACTATTATTGTCTGCTGGCGCTGGCTAACTCGTTAACATGCCCGTGAGCTATAGTTTTCATGCTAATAGAACACCGAGAATGAAAACGCGACGAGAAAACGGCGCCACCGTAGCTCAGCCGGTAAGGGAATCGCACGCATATGTTGATGATGTGGGTTCAGATCCCACTGACCCCACGTTGCTCGAATACCAGGGTAAGACTTCCTTCTAACCATGGCAGCCCCATTTGCATGAAGGCAGAAATGCGAAAACACCTGTTTTCTTTTAGACCTCGGTCCTCTTTAAGAACCTGGCATAATTCAAGCTATTCAGAAATGAAAGACCCCGAAATTCAAACCAGTTCTTGACATAACCAGTACTTGACTATTCAAAACAAAGGGGCAATAACTTTTCTGACTTGCAACATATAAATGGCTATGGAAGAGTCCATATGAGTTCCAGAAATGACGCACGTCTCTCTATAACACCACCTGTTAGTGCTTGAGACGATGACGTGTTCACTTTGACATGGTTCAAAATGCATGTACATGGAGCTGGACAAGTCCGCAAGTTAACTAGTATATTCACGAAAGCTGCGGTATGAAGGAGTTGCGCATGCGCATATATTGTGAAAGGCAAGTATTCTTCAACACGCCGATACTGTAGACGCCAAAGGGGAATCGGACAACTAGAAAAACACCTAAACAGTTTCAGTGAGCCTGGTGATATTGCCAATTGAGAAAGAATTCACCCAGGAACGTACTATTACAAGGTGCTATTAAACCATGACCTCCGAGATTGCGGGCTCATGGCGTGGTTCTCTCCGGCCGTCTAGAGCTACGGCCATCCCAATCACCGTACTCCCCAGCAAAACTAGCGAGTCTCGCCTTACGCACCCGGCTGGCTACCGCTAGAGGGCGCGTGTAATGTGGGTTCCTTAGAGTGCCTCGATGCCCACTCCTCCGCATCGAGGTACCCTGGGGTTCCTCGCGCGGCGGAGACCACGGGAGAAAGCAGAGCGCGCAGAATTTCAGCGTGCGTATGTTTTTTTTTCTCGCGTGCGAACAAAAATCACCGACAAAGCTTCTATTTGCACTGAAGACAAGTATTTTTTTCTGTTACTGCTTTTATTTTGGTCCGATTGGCGAATAAAAGCATGGCAACTGTTGAATTTTTCTTATACAGATCATCGCAAGGAGGTATATTATTTTATCTGTGACAAACGCATCCTAGCATTCCCCCTTTCTGGAGACACGTGTATGGGTGAAAAGCGGGCTTATTACCGTCATTGAGTTACATTGCCTTCCTTTCGTTAGAGATCGTATTACTATTTTATCACATACCGATAATCATCAGGTGGTTAACCGAATTCCACTTACGCTCTTCACAATTAAGTGTCGTGATTGTGCCGCTTAATATTGTGCTAAGTAACTTTGCCGGAATATTGTGAAAAGCTACAATTAGCTGACCTACATTTACTCCCTAAGTCCTTCACAGTAAATGTGCTTCAGTTATCATCGTCCCCTTCTTTCGCCATCTGTCTTTTGATTATGTTTTGGTAGCACAAGGACAATATCAGTATTGTGTTCATTTAAAGCGAGCACGACTGCATCCAAATCAAAGGGTCACACATGCGGCCGAACGGTGTCTTTCAAAAAACCAAGTATTCGTCGAGGTATACTACTGAAGAATAAAAAGTGTGAATTATCACTGCTATGTAACGCGCAGTGTTTCATACCAGATACACAAAACTCTGAACGCATGCGGCGTTCTTCACCAACAGGCAAAATATCTCGATGTTCGTTCTTACATTCTCTCACAAACACTCACAGTGCGATTGGGTGACCATATGTGACCAAAGCGCACCTGTAACCACCCCATGGTCTTCTCAGAGCCGGCGACGTTCAGTCCAGACGTAGACTAGACCTCCTCCCTGTCTCCTGCTTCTGTGGCGCGACGGGAGGTAGTTGGAAAGAGAAACTGGGGAAGCCTCGCGGGCGAGTGCGAAGCGTTGTACGCTTTGAGAGCGCAGCTTTCGCGCCAGACTTGACGGCTCGGCACATTGCGAGGAGAGAGCAAGTAAGTGATGCTGAGCGCCGAGTTTGGTCGGCTTAGCGAGCGTTCCTCTACAGCGAGTGTTATTTCTTCGTAACGCGTTGATGCTGCGGCGTTCGCGTGGTTACCTTCCGTGCATGCGTCGCTCGGATTTTGCATAGAGGAGAGAAAATTTTGGAGTGGAAGTCAAAATGAATGATTGATTCAATAGTAGCGATTTATTAATTAAGTTGCCGACTGGTTACGGTTTCTACAACTGATGCCATGTCAATGCTGTAGTTTTTTTCCTGTTAGAGAATGGGATGTCAGGTCTTGATTCTTCCCTTTCATTTCAGGAATATGTCATACTGATACGTGCCCTTCTGCACGTCAGATATGAAAAAAAAACTTGGGCACGAGACGCCAGTATGTGCAGGGGCGGTGTCAACCACGCCGCCGACGCCAGATTTGCGAGTAGGTGCGATTATAAAACGCTCCACGTTTAATAAAAACAGACAGCGCCATCCACAAGCGAAATCAGAGTGCCGCATTCTGCGCTCACGGGTTCCACGCAAATGAATGGGTCACTTTCTTGTTCCTTTCGTGGCACTACCCATGATTAAATTTGGATGCTATTTAGACAAGTATTACAAGCGCGCTGACGTAATCACAGCTGTGACGCGTAGCGCAACGTGGTTTTATTGCTTTTAGGAACGAAGCTTCTTATAGCATCACTTGGTCGGTCGTCCTTCTATCCAGCGTAGCCAGCATATCCACGGAGTGAATGATATGACGAGTGAGGCGAAGCGTCTGTCCGTCCGATGCGTGCTGTAGTGTGATAGGAGTCAACGGACGCATGGACGAACGAATGCATGGACGGACGGATGAATGGACGGACGCTTCATCCCACTAATCATTCACTCCCTGCATAGGCCATGATTTTGTTTATATATTTCTCGCGCGCCGAACAGCGTTTTGCTTGTCGTTGACAAGTCCCACTGAACGTGCCTCATCTATAGGAAAGACGAGTTGTGGCGAGAACGGCTGGACGGCCAGCGTGCCAGCCTAAGAGAAGAAGAACGCTTCTAAGAAGCAATAAAACCACGTCGTGGCGCAGCTGTGATCACATTAGGGCGTCTGCAAAAAGTCTCGAAACAGCGTTACAATGAAAAGCAGCGCTAGTTTATTGAGACAAAAAAATCCATTCAATGGAGTGTAAAAAGTAATCCATGGACGTAGAACGCTGCTGTCATCTGACCTCGCTTGTGGATCGAGCTGCCATTTTTCTTTCTTCTTCGCCATTCGCCGGAGCCCCCTCCCCCCTTTTTTATACAGCCCACGAACTTCGAAGTATAGTTTCGAGCACATACGTTTCTCTTGCACAGGCATCGCAATTTTAGGTGCTCTAATATGGCCGGCTGATATTTCTACTGAATCAAGCGCCTTCTCGTAATCAATGAATGCTATGTATGGTGGTTGGCTATATTCTGAGCATTTCTCTATTACATGATTGTTAGTATGGATGTGGTCGATTCTCGAGTAGCCTGTTCGAAATCCTGCTTGTGCTTTTGGTTGATAAAATTATAATGTTTTCTTTACTCTGTTAGCAATTACCTTTGTAAATTGCTTGTATACTACAGAGAGCAAGCTGATCAGCCTTTAGTTCTTCAAGTGCTTGTAATTTTTTTCTTATGTATTGAGATGATGTTAGCATTCTTCGAAGACTCTGGTACTCATCCCATCAGGAGACACCTCGTAAACAGGGTGGGTAGTTTTTCTAACACAATCTGTCCTTCAACTTTCAGCAGATCTGATGTTACCTGATCCTCACCAGCAGCTTTGCCTCTTTGCATGCTCTCTAAAGCTTCAAGAAGAGGAAATGGACATGAGCCGGGTATGTAGCGCGTAGGCAGGATAACCGCTGGTCTTTAAGGGTAACTAACTGGATTCCCTGAGAAGGCAAGCGGGTTTGAGGGAGAATGAAGGTTACGTGGGCAGATGAGATTAAAAAGTTTGCGGGTGTAAATTGGCAGCAGCAAGCACAGGATCGAGTTAACTGGCGGAACATGGGAGAGGTCTTTGTCCTGCAGTGGACGTAGTCAAGCTGATGATGATGATGATGATGAATTTGGCCGGCACCAATCTAGAACAAAATAAAAAAACCCATTTGAAAATAAAACGCCCAAGCATTGACTTTGCCTCTCGTACCCAACATTTCCAAACCAACGCAAAGCTATATAAAAGCACGAAATCACTTTTTTCTCGCCACATAGAAGCTTCGCCAACAGCGGAGCGTGGCAGCCTTTTTGACCAAACGAAAAAGCGCCGCGGTGCGGAGAAAAGAGCGGGCCACGCCCGCCTCTGGAAACACGTGCTCTCCGTGCAATCGGGACGGCCGGAGACAAACCTGCCACGCGCCCGCAATCTCGGAGGCCATGATTGAACATTTAAGGCAAGCAGAGCCCCTGCAAAATACCTGCACGTTAAGAGAGATATGTAAATATATTCTCTATAACGCAAGAACCGACGGCAACGTAGCTGGTGCTGCGGAGTATAAATGATTTCAGGTGTTTTGCGTGCCACGAGACCATAGTGATAGTAAACAAATGTTACACTTGTTTGAACTTGGGACAGAGAACACAAAATGGGGTTTCACTGCTACCTCGAGGCGTTTGTAAATGCATGATTAATGTTTTTATGTTAGCTGGTTCTCCTTGCAATGTGCGTGTTGTTTCATGTTTCCATAATAAATGGTTATATTATTTGTATTTTTACATCCCAAAACACGATATCGTCATGAGAGACGCTGAATGAAGGGCTCCGAAAGTTTCGACCATCTGGGATTATTAAACGCGTGCACTGACATCGCACATCACACGGACCTCTACCATTATCGCCTCCTTTGAAATGCGACCACTGTGGCCAGGATCGAAACCGCAAGCTTGAGGTCAGCAGCAGAGCACATTAATCAGCCGAGCTCCACCACGGCGGACAGCCTCAATGTTGAAGAGGAGCACATTGACTTTGAACCTCTTCTTCTTCTTCTTTTTCTTTTTCTTCTTTTTCTTCTTCTTGTTAATATTAATATTATTATTATTATATTATTATTATTAATATTTCGTATGTATGTAAAGAAAACACCGAGAAAATAGGAAAGGAACAGATGATAACTGACCTAGAGGGTAACAAAGCCTGCCTACTCATTCAGCACAAAAGATGTCAAGATCGTAGAAAACACAAGAACGGTGCTGGTGTTCATGTGTTTTCTCTGATGTCTTATTCATTGGCACCATTGTATAATCAAGAAAACGTACCGACTCTCCCATTTGTTACTCATGCTTATTTGCTTCACGGATGATTCAAGAGGTTACTGAGGGAAGTTGTCGAATATTCTCTTCTTTTGGATATACTCTAACCTATGGCAAACAGTTATTGAAGTGCAATGAAAAAAACGAAGAGACGGGTTCAAAAGTTGTTTCAAATTATCCTCATGCGCAGGCGGCCCATTGCCAGCCATTTCTTTTCTTTAAGGGGGAGGGGATGGAACTTTTTGAAGGCCCTCAAAAACGCCTATTTTTATTCTCATTTGTAAAACACCCCCCTCCATTCGTATTTGGGGGCGGGTGAGGGGCCTTAAGCTTCCCCCTTTGCCGACCTGCTTCTGCGCAATTGCTAATGTGGTTGCTTATAGGTTAGCAGTTCCTTAACGAACACTTGGGCTACTCAACTCAAGCTATATATTTTCAAGCCATTCAGTAAAAACGCCTTGATTGTAGGACTGCAGTTCAGATGAATTTTCCCATTTTATTATATTATTTTCTGCTGCCTCTATCCCATGTGCTATCTAGCCTCTTCTTTCGAATGTTTCTATAAGGTCACTTTTGCGTTGTTCCAGATAATTGAATGCAGTTAATTATCGCTCATAAATCCTCAGTCGTTTGGATGTCTAAATACGAATGGTAATGTACAAGCATGTATGAATGAATATAAGCTCAATTATTTCTTGCATTAAACAAACTATGCCCAAGCCTAATATCTGATAGCACTTCGGACATGCGAAAGTATTCGATATTAGATATCAATATGTGAAGCCCGTTTTATCTGCAATTATAACGACCTCATTCCATTTAAAAATACCACCATTGACTTTCTTCAACAAATAAAATAAAGTCGAAAGTACGGCAGCAATAAGCAATAATTCACGAGGCGGCAATTTGTGGCCTCAAAGTGAGAGATTCATGTGTGCGTTTAACCAAACGATGCTAACCAACCCTGCACCACGCATTCATTCTATTCCGTCCCTATATGCATTCATCGAGCTTGCGGGCTCTGTTTCACGCGCGGAAGTTATTGGCTTCTGCCGTCCTGTGTGCGCAACAAGAAATGGCACACGGTTACAGAATGGCCGGAGAAGTATGACAGGGTGAGAAGGCTGCAAGAGGAAACCTGTTTTCATTCTCTGAATATGCTTCCGGTCGGGCCTCCAAACAAAGCTACACAAGCAGACTGGGTGGCCGATACACGCGAGAGAAGCCAACGCGAAACGATAGAGCGCAATCCGACCGTTATGACGATCGACCGCCGGAGGAATGACGGCTCCATTCTCCGGCAGGCTCATCTGCCGTGCTACCCTGGCGATGGGGGCCATCCGTCTCTCTCTCAGCTGCCCAACATACATGAGCGCTCGGCTTCCCGTGGCTGGTACCAGCCTGCGGCTGTAACGCTCAAGTCTTCCGTGGCAGCCAAGAGTTGGTGCTTTGCGTAAACTTCCCTGTTTACGCAACTGAGCAGTAAACTGTGCTCCCCCGAACTATGTGAGACGCATGTGATGCTGTGTTTTCAACGTTAATGCGCTCCACTTACAGGCAGTCTTAGTATTGATCTAATATTGATTGCTTAGTTTCCTCCTATTGTTTTGTGCGGCCCATCATGACTTCCGTGGCGAATGTTTTTGCGTTACGCATTGGCATAACTATTTTCGTCATTGTTATCATAATTCACCCTACAATCTGTCCAGAAGAGACTTATCGCATTTATGCGATAAAGAAAGACCGGGAGAAAATTCCAGACACGGAGGAAAAAGTTTCAGTTGGACCATTAGTGCGCATACTCAGGACATCTATAAACATTTTTCTAATTCTTCATTTCGTCTTCTACTTCAGCTTGGTTTATTGAAAGAGCTAGAATAAGATATCGGTCGCTGGTAGCGACAGGAAATGACGTTGGACTAATGTAAATTTTGCCAGAAGAAGCAAAAGATGTGCACATTACGATTCTGACCTTCAAATTCAGCTTAGTTGTGTGGCGCCTCCGAAAGCATCAGGAGATGAGTTGAATGTTTTGGCGTTTACCTATGTTCATTGCAATGATTTTTGCGATATCGCAGCTGTATTATTTGTGCATGCATGTATATATTTCATCGTAAATTGGAACGGCTTGCATTGATGTGTTTCCTCACATGGCCTTCGTAAACAAAATTGTTGGCTCAAGAAACAGTTCCTCGAGTAAAGGTGCTTGATATCAGATATATGGTGGTCATTCATTTCAGAAGAACAGTGCGTATATTTAGCCTTTTGCGGAAAGGTAAGCTACACAACCAATTACTGCAGTTTTTCACATCTTTCTTTTTACATTGCTATAAAGAATAAAAATAACTCGCTTAGATTTCTTAACGCATTGATCCACCATCTATCCCGTAAAATTAACTGCATACAAAGCTTTTGTCATAGCGAAAATGAAATATTCGGATCTGATCTGGAGCCCGCAGCAAATGTACTCAATCGGGAAATTAACGAGTGGAAAACCTAGCCGTGAGGTTCATATACACCACATAGTCGCGTTTTTCAAGAGTGTCCTTTCACCTCAACAGGGCAAAGAAAAAAAACTACCTTATTGCAGAAATGTATCCTAAATAAAAGTGTTATATCAGCTTTTCCACGGTCATAATAAAATACCGCGTGAAAGCTACTTAACTGAGCCCCCCTATGTGGTCTGGTCGTACAAACCACAACAAAACTGCTGAAAATCTGTTTAGTAATCTTAAAATGCATCAGCATTCTGTTTTTTCCCATGAAATATCACTATGGAATAAATAACTCGAAGAACTTAACGCCAGTACAATATAATGAATTTTGCAGTTTTTAAACAACATTTCGTTTTAAATGTAAATTTCTATTTACGCTGGACAGCTATGTTCGCAGTTGATTCCCGAGTTCATTTTCTCTTTTTTATGTATAGTGTGCCATTTACCTCATGCATTGAATTGTTGTATGTGCATGTTTTTGAACTGTTAAAATGTTGAGTATTTGGAATAGCGAAGCATATTCACTCATTTTTCTTTGTTGATTGTAGTTTACGTTTACTTTGCCCGTAATTTTCCGACTGTTATATTTATTATTGCTGGTATTACTTATGTTTATTGCTGTTCCCATTCCTGTTTGAACCAGAGTAGGGCCTGCAGTAATTTTAAATAAATAAAAAATTATTGAATAGAAAGGGCCCATCAATTTAAAGCTTCATTATTCAATGTAATACTTCGCTGTACAGAAGACTGTCAGTTTTGTTCACCTGCTGTATTCTTCAAGCGAACTGAGTGACATACGCGAAGAATATTAGTCCATAAGCAATGTACCCTGTGAATCTCGTTTGTGAAGGACAATATAAAGTCGGCACTTCGGGTGATAGTGTTTCTCTAGGCTGCTGAGTTTGGTGGCAGAAATCAAGAGGGTTACATAGGGAGGTTGGCAATCCGCACGTAGCACACGTGCATAATTCACGAAGCTGGCAGCTCTAACAGCGACAAATTTTTATGATAATAATGACGCATCATATTTCTTCAACCTTCATATCTGCATTTGTAGTAAAGGTATATCACGAACATGCACGATCACGCACCGTACTCTAAGATATTGAAAAAGCAATATATGCTGAGATCTGGGTCGCGATGTGGAATGCTGTAACGCACTCAAGTACGTATATGTGCTCGGAAAGTATCGATGTGGCAATATGTATGATTCCAGGCTATACGCAATATCGACCAGCACAAATCTTACGTACATACTTTGAGACTCGAATCCTGATGGCAGGTATATTGCCTTTTATAAAGGATGGCACAGGTCAGGTGTATGAGAGCCTTGTGTAGGAAAACTAAAATCATGTATGAGAATTGCGGTATTTTGTGCCTGCCAACCGAGTAATCGGTGGTAAGCAGAAAAACAGAGAGGACTAAAAAAGCTGAAGATATTTAAGCTTTAGTCATAATTGCTTAAGTGGTCAGAGAAACGATTGAATTGGACATCAGGGAAGGACAGAGATACGCTATAAAAGACAGAAGGCGACATATGGCGCCATGTGTCGTCTTCTACCGTTTTCTTTTAGTGCGTCTGTATGATTTGCCTTGCTACAACGAAGTGTAAGAATATGGCGTACGCACAAGCCAATATAGCCACCAGTCCAACTGAACTGAATTATGTCACGTAACTTGTGTATAATAAGTTACTGAGATGTATACCAAAACCCACCGGCACGTACCTGTATTGGTACACACTCGAATAAAAGAAAACGAGAAAATATTTACCTGTAGTAAATATATGTCCGTCCATCCGTCCGTATGTCTGTCTGTCTGTCTGTCTGTCTGTTCGTCTATCTATCTATCTATCTATCTATCTATCTATCTATCTATCTATCTATCTATCTATCTATCTATCTATCTATCTATCTATCTATCTATCTATCTATCTATCTATCTATCTATCTATCTATCTATCTATCTATCTATCTATCTATCTATCTATAATGCAAACTTTTCTCACAACAGTTAATTCAACCGTGTTGTTGATTCCGACGACACGGCCAAGGGCCCTGCAGGCACAGACCGCAGCGACTACTTGTCCCCACAAGCGATAAAGTAAAGACAAAACACGCAATGATGCCATTCATAGACGACGTAGTAGGTAGTAAACGACCGCACTAAATTTTTTCTGCGTGAGGGACCATCTCTGCTACAACCTAATAGGACATAGAGTGCCTTGTGGAAGGCTACGAAAAACATGGGCAACCTCGATAGTGTAATAGCTGCGGCGTATTAGAATAACTAAATGTGTCAGGCTCTACTTGTAACGAGAAGTTGGCTGGAACAATACGAGCCAATGGACCATAAATTGAACTTGTCACAGAAGCTATAGGTGTCTAAACGGTTGTCGACAGCAACAAGTCATTGCTATAGGCTGGAACAACAAGACGCTATATGACATTCTCTATAGCGATCCTTGTGGTCGGGTTGTATTTTATCAGTGTTGACATGGGCAAGCTGGTGATAAAGAAAGAAGCTGGTATCATGTTCTTCATAGAATTGTGTAATTTGATTGAGAGATATGTAGAAAAAACAGACACCGAGAAAGAAAAGTGTGGGAATGGCCATAAACGAAATATAATCAGTTCTGCGTCGCATGCACAGTAGTATCATCAGCAAAGGACATAAACCCTTACCGCACTCATGTTCCTTTGATCTGATTGGATGCATCTGGCTATCATCAATAAGACCGTGTGACGAAATTGTTATTAGAATGATGTTTTGGGAGTAATAACTGCAGTTTGTCTTGACGAGAAGCACCGTTGCGCTGGATTTAAAACTTAAACTGTATGAAGGGAAGTATTTCGGTAGAGGCAGATCTGTTTAAGTGTGACATGTCAGGTGATCAACATATGTTGCTGTGCATATTTTACTAATGAGGATCGCAGGAATGCGGCCATGCAGGTCAATGCTAGCGACTTCGAATAGTTACAATGGACACGGCACTGGTTGCAGTTGTTAGTCACTAGCTGATATACGTATGTTTCTACACTATCCACTAGGGTTGCTCAGCAGGTAGGGAGTCGCGCTTCGAAGCTCGAATGCGAGGGTTCGGTCAGCGACCACGGAGGCTGCAGTTGCATGGAGGTGAAATGCATGATATATTGCACTAGTGTACTTAGATTTAGGTACACGTTAAGAGCTCCAAGTGGTAGAAATTATTACGGAATTCTACGCGGTAGGGTGTGTCGTAATGGTATGATGGTTTATGGTAAGTAATACGGCAAAAATTATCATTATAATTACCTACTTGTACTATCATGGTATGCATGTATAAAGGGAGCATATATACAGGCTATGCAGATATACTGGATGTACTGTCGACCACAGAGGTAACACATCCAGAAAATGTTAAACACAGGGTTTATGGAGAAAAAACTTAATTTTTTCAAAGGTAATTTGTCAGCAGAAGTGGGCCTCAATAAAGGCCAGTATCTTGTTAATAATTACTAGCTAAACTAATACTTACTAATTACCTTCGGGATGAATCGCTTCCTATATGGTACATTTTAAAAATACCACGCTAACGTGATGCACATGGAACTGTCTTCCCCCTATTTTATCTCCCTCTTTCTAAACTAATATTTACTAATTACCTTCGGGATGAATCGCTTCCTATATGGTACATTTTAAAAGTACCACGCTAACGTGATGCACATGAAACTGTCTTCCCCCTATTTTATCTCCCTCTTTCGATCTCCCCTTTCTCGTTCCTACTACGGTAGTAAACCGGCTTTACTGAGATGTTTACCCCCTCTCCCTTTTCTTATCTACCATTTCTTTGCGAAATAGCCAACTAATCCGAACCATTGTTAACCTCCCAGCCTTGATTTGATTGACTGATATGTGGGGTTTGACGTTCCAAAGCCACCATATGATTATGAGAGACGCTGAAGTGGAGTTTTCCGAAAATTTCGGCCACCTGGTGCTCTTCAACGTGCATCCAATTCTGAGCACACAGGCCAACAACATTTTCGCCTTCATCAAAAATGTAATCGCCGCAGCCGGGATTCGATCCCGCGACCTGCAGGTCCACAGCCGAGTACCTTAGCCACTAAAAGACCGTGGTGGGGCAACGCCCCAGCCTTTCTTATTCGTTTATTTGTTTCTGCCTCGTTGAAATTGACGCATTTTAGCCTGCAACCTGCGCAAATTTTCAGACATGCGTCATCAATCTCTCTGCAGAAAATACATTATTTTGTTGTTACTTTCGTGCTTTTATGCACAAAACCGCGTTATGTTGCTGGCAACTGGCAAAACAACGTAT
Organism: Rhipicephalus microplus; assembly: GCF_043290135.1. Taxonomy (NCBI): domain Eukaryota; kingdom Metazoa; phylum Arthropoda; class Arachnida; order Ixodida; family Ixodidae; genus Rhipicephalus; species Rhipicephalus microplus. The sequence continues at coordinate 87,571,792 of NC_134710.1, read as the reverse complement.
TCATTGCCACAGTTTGAAGGTGTATATCTTGAAATTGGAGCCATAATTTTGATTATAAATGGATATGCCGTGTGCAGTCAGCTATCAAGCTCGAAGCTGGAAAGAAAAATTTATAAAAACAGGAATTAACGCAAATACGAAAAGACTGTGTTGCTTCAATTTCTGTTTCGCTACCATGTTTTAAATCGTGATGTCCAATTATTTTGACTTGTTTAACTATTTCCTTTGTAGGGTAGCAAATCGGCTTACCAGAGCTGGTTAATCTCTGTGTCTTTCCTGCTGTACCATTTATTTGTAAGGTAGCCAACCGAACCAAAGCTTGTTAACCTACCAGCCTTCATTTGATTGATTAATATGGGGGGCAGGTGACCTCCCAAAACTGCCATATGAATATGAGAGACGCCGTAGTAAAGAGCCTTGAAAATTTTGACTACCAACTGCAGTTTTATTACGACCAAATGTAGTTTCGACCAACTGTTGTTTTAATTCCGAATAAGTAAGTCATGGAAATTTCGTTAAGCCTCCAGTAAAACTAAAGGCAACTATTAGGTCGACGTTGATTGTTGAAATCTTGGTCCAGAAACCTCGTAGTGTTACTTTTGTGCCAAAGAAGGCTTATTTTGAAATAAAAGCATGTTTTCGTGGTACGCATTGGGATAGCGCACTTCAAATTACCCGCCTCAAGAAGCGGACCATCTCACATCACTGTTGCCATGCACAACGTTGCCCGGTTTTACTGCGTGGCCGCCGACACTAGTAGCAGCAGAACGAATGCAGGGGAAGCCACAGGAGCACCAACATCCATCGATCAATTTTTTGGTATTGGCTCCGAGATGCCAGATGTGTTTTGGTTAGCTAGGCCCCACTAGAAGGCACGACCTGTTCAGTTTAACTACACGAAAACTGAATTTTTGAGTGACTCGCGCCAATCCCCAAAGTAACGTTCAGTGGTTCTTTCGTCCATAACTAAACAGAAATGAACAAGCAGCAGTTTATTGTGTCTATGCACGGAAGGTTCTTTATTTAGTGCAGCCAGATCAACTACTAATGGGTAATTCTAGGTGGTTCGTCTTAAATTATGAGGATTATTTTGGAGATGCCCTACTGCGGCGCATATATTATAAAGAGTTGACCTCAATTTGTCGTTAAGTGGGGCACTGTTGTTGATAATATTCTTATGACTACCAGAGGGGTTTATTCAGAAGCGACGTAACAATCTACTCTACGGTATACAATGAACGCGCACAAGAGATCTTGAGCCACCAACCGAACGTCCTCTTCCTCTGCCACCACCCTGTTCTCCGCTACACAGATGCGCATACCTAAATTACATATGTGGTAACAATAGTGTCATTTTTAGATGTTGCCATACATTGAGTTTTCACTCTGTCGTAAATTGTTATTTGACTTTAGTGTTTTTTAAGGGACTTCAGAAGGACATGTTTTACGCGAGGACATTGCGAGCTTTTTTTTTCAGCCAAGGCAAATAATCACGGAATTATGCAAAAAAACAAAAAAAAAACAAGCCGTGTGCTTGGGATCGCAGCACCTGTAAGCTGCTTGGCTCTGTGGGAACCCAAGCTTTTCATCTAAGCTGAGAAAAGTTGTGGCTGTAACAGTACACGTGTTATTTTCACCACGCGCCAATAGAATGTCGGTGATTATGATATTGTGAATGTACGCTGTTCTAAGTGTAAACCTGGTGTAAATAACTTTAGCATCGATTTCTAATCTATATGAGAAAAAAAACAGCGAGATGAAGCACGAGACTGTTAGGAAGGAAACGAACACAGTGCTGCCCTTCGTGGGTGCTCTGTGCTTCATCGCACTGCTTTCTAATCATGCATAACTAACGAGCCCAGCTCTCTACACGCTTTATTTTATTGCGATAGCAATTCTATGGACACTCTCGGCTGGATTTTGCCGCTGGCGTCACCATCACTCTCCGTATATTATACGTATGAATATATATGAACATGCAAGAAAGAAAAAAATTCAGAAAAAGACTCAGGCACGCAGAATCAAACTTGAATCCACTTAGACTTGAGTGCGAGGTGTTAACCATTGAGCTATGGAGAAGCACGTCTTTCAACGTTCAATTGGCAAGCTATTTTTATACCACTCACCGCTGGTGCCGGGCATCTCGGGAGGAAGGACTATTGTGGTTTAAGCATTACCAGCAAGATGGTGCGATGAGCGCGCGTCCTCACATAGTCACGACGTGGCGGTGCACGCTCATCCCCCACGCCTGCTTTGCCCCGCGTAGAGGAGGGGCTGGACATTCTGTCACACACCTTTATCTCGCCGTGGCAAAAATCTTACGTCTTGGCTAGCCTTCGCGTTTCACCGGAACGATTCTGTTGTAGTTACCGGGCACCTAAAGGTCACTTCAATTGTGGCACAGTCTCCATTTGCAAAAAGAGCGCGCTTTTCAGGCTCAACGAAGTTACAGCTGAGACACTTATTCGCGTTCCATCTGTACTTGTGAGGGTGTGTCATGCGTTATTCGTGCATGAGAAACGTAGGGCGCGTTTTGATCTGCTCGCCATTCTGCGCGTGACCTTCCAATATGTTGCTAATGCATTCTTTGCTTTGCCTTTGCGGCAAAGCAGCGAGTTTTGTTATTGCGATAGCAACTATGTTTACAGTCTCGGCAGCTTTTTGCCGTGGCTGCCAACGCCACCGTGTTTCATGTATATGTATGTGCATGTATGCAGGAAAGGGTGTGCTAGCCTCCACTTTATGGAGAACGAACATCGCCTTTCCGGCCGCGGGTGGTCTTCGCGCGTGCTTATCTAGTGAGTGAAGAGGGGGGGACGCTTACGGTTACCGTGCTATCAGCGCGTAACTTTTGCCTCGACAGCAAGCGGCAGCTTCTACGGGCTGTGCTCTCAATAAAAAAAACGCTGCCAAGAGTTTACCAGGAGCGGCCCCGTTCTTTTACAACAGCGTTTTGTAGAGTTACGTGAAATAGGATATGAATTAGTTGACTACCAGCGTCAGTGCGTATAACATCGCAATTGTAGCTATGATTTTTATTGTTTCACCTTTTCACTGAAACTAATTTTGTGCAATCATCCCTGCCACAGTCTCGAACTGCACTTGACAACGTGCATACGAGTATCCATAAATACGCAGAAAGATTCTTAAGAGACAACTAGGTATCCAACGACTATGCATGTTTTGCAGGTTCTGTACCGTTTGTCATAGGATCTTCTCGTTCATTTGTACCTGCAATAAGATTTCGTGCGCCATTTGTGCGTGAGAAACGCGGGGCAAGTTTTGAGTTGCTTGTCATGCTTCGCATGGCCTTCCAATTTGTTGCTATCGCATTCATTGATTCGCCTTTGCGACAAAGCTTTGACTTTTTTTTAGTAGTTCTGTTACGTCGATTCATGTGCTTGTGGAAGAAACAGCAAGCTTCCAAAAATAGAAGACAGCTGATGCGCACCGTGACTATTTTTGATGTGCGTGTTGCTACCCATTTCCCCACCTATTTTAGACTCATTTATGCTTTTCTCTCTCTTCTTACCCTCTTCTCTTGTGAAGGGTAGTGAATCGAATGCATATTGTGTGGCCAACATTGCCTGCTTTTCTGTTTTACGTTTATCTCGCCCCCCTCTCTCTCTCTTTCGCACTCTTCGAAAGAATTCTTTGCTATTACTGGGTCATCTTGGATAACACTATGCCTAGGATGAAAATTCAGTAAATATTTTTCATACAGTAATTCTAAGTAAACAGGTCTTTGTGAGTACGAGGGCCGGTTTTCTCTTATGGCATAAGTCAAAGATAGCATGCTAAACGTTCTAGACGCCTTTTTGAAATTTACAGATATAGAAAATTTTATTTTCTCGACCTTTGTACGCTAGGCATAAGCACTTTCAGTGTACTAGCATTTCTTTGACTAAAACTAAGCCCACTATACACAGCTACACATGATGATGCCAGCAGGAGAACAATAATTTGCTCATGCAAACTGTTTGTTTCTTCAGTGGCTGTTCCCCTCCCCCTTTTCAGGGTTGCTTTTGTCATAGACCGATGTTCAGCTAAAATGAAGTCATTTAGGCTAAACTCAGAATGCTGCTGTGATTTTATTGCTTTGCAGCAGCAGTCATGTCAGTATGCTAAAAATTGAGATACAATTTGGCTGAGGTGTAACTGTTGTATGTTTAGTTATCATGAGCGAAACGAATGTTTACCTTGGTTTTTTTAAGGATACGCACACGGCCAGCAGCTGCAGTAGCTTCTATTTTGGCACGCTTCTGCACTTGGTAAGCTTCTCTATAACGTTTGATTTGGCCACCCTTTGCTCCACTGTTTCTGCGGGCGACTCGGCAGGCAAGTTGAGATTTCACAGCTCGCCGTCTAGCTATATCTACTAGTAACTGCATGATTGGATTCAGCCTGACACTTGCGCTTAAGCACACTCAGATGCCACCCAGCTGGTGCGCCATATTTTGAGATAACAAGCGCCGGCTAAGAGGGTGCTAAAATTTTGCTTTGTAACGTGGTATTGAGCAAGTGCAGCGGCGACGCCTCTCCACAGTGAATCACGCGGTGGGACTTCGAAAGAGAGTGACGCAGGGGTCATTGAGTATCATACCCCTGTCACACGTACTTTGAGCGAGTACACTTCCCCGCGAGTGTAATTTGCGCGCTGCCACACGGGGAAGTTTAGTGTCACTCGCTGCAAAGTACACCTGCCGGCAAGTGTGTTCGCCAGCTTATTTCGCTGCCGCGGCTTAGACGAAGCGTGTAGCCTCGGTAGCAGTGATATACAAAAATACGCAGTTGCCTAAAGTGGCGCTCATAGTATTGCGTTTAGCGGTGGCCACGAACTGTTGGCCACCGCTAAACAAGCGCTGCCAGTCTACGCTGCGCGCGCCTTCTATCTTATCTCCCTCTTCCCCTTCCCTTATCTTTCGTTCTTATAAAAACCCAAGCCGGACAATAAACGCTCGCTTTTTGCCCTGGCCACTCTGTTCGTGCATTTCGGGGCGCAGCCCAGCCACGGGGCCGGTTATAACAGTGGCGACGAGTATTTCAACAAAGAACGAGACCCAGCTGCTTCCTGAAGGCGGGCAAGCAGCCACCCCATCGACAGGCATGAGTCACCGCCTCCCGAAATTCAATGACGACACAGATAAGTGGCAAGCGTACCTCGTGAAGGTTGAGGCATATTTTGAAGCAAACGAAGTCACTGACGATGCCAGGAAAAGAGTGCTGTTGGTAGCCGCACTTGGGTCGCGAACGATTGATGTGCTATGCGGTAGAGTGGCACCGCAGAAGCCAAACGCACTCGGCTACGATGCGGTAGTGAAATTTCTAAGCGAGTATTATGACCCACGACCAAACGAAATTTCAGAAAGCTTCAAATTTTTCCACCGAAACCAGCAGGAAGAAGAGTCTGTTCACGCATTCATTGTGGAAATACGGCGCCTAGCGCATAACTGCAACTTCTCGTCCATGCTGGATAGGATGTTAAGGGACCGTATCGTGTGCGGGGTACGTTCAAGAATTTTGCAAAAGCAGCTGCTCGCGAAACCTGAGTTGACATTACAACAAGCAGAGGCACTTGCGTTGGCGGCAGAAAGGGCAGAGTTAGATGCGGAGAACATAAATCGAGAAACGCCCCCGGTAATAGTGTCGGCAATGAAAGAGCTACGCTGGGTGCCGCGAGGCCAGAAGAAAAACGAAGGCGTAAAGCCATGCGAATGCTGCGGAAAGCGTAATCATAAGCGCGCGACTTGTTCAATGCGTGGGAGGCACTGTTACAAATGTGGAAAACAAGGGCACTTGGCACGCATGTGCCAAAGGATCGACAACGCGTTGAATGTAACAGCTCAAGCCAACGAAAGTGATAGCAGCGCGTCATAACTTTGGTCCGTAACTTCGAAGAATTCATTGGTGCCACCGATTCAGGAAACGTTCACGTGGAACGGCGTAAAGCTGAAGTTGGACGTTGATACCGGCTAGCCCGTATGCGTCATTCCTAGAGCAACCTACAAAGCCCACCGTCATCAATGGCCGAAGTTGCAGGAGTCGAAGATAAAGCTGGCGTGCTATTTGGGGAAGCTACCCGTACTCGGAGTACTGTCAATGCGTGTATGCCACAAATCGGTGGAGGTTGATTGTAAAATAATCGTCTTGGACTGCGAAGGTCCTCTCCTGTGCGGTCGTGATTTGCTGCAGCAACTACAAGAGCAAGACGTAGCAGTACGCCACGTAGCTGCGCCACCACTCGGGTCGAGCCCGGAGTCTCCGCCCACGCCTGCTGTGTTGGACCGCTACTCCGACCTGTGCACGGAGGGCGTAGGACTCGTAAAAGGCCCACCGGTGCGCCTTCACATCAAGCCTGGAGTGACGCCAAAGTTCTTCAAGGCAAGAAAGGTACCCTATGCTCTGTTGGATAAAGTTTCAGAGGCATTAGATCGACTCGTGGAAGCTGGCATTGTATCACCAGTGACGCACTCGGAATGGGCTACGCCCATTGTTCCAGTCTTAAAGAAAGACGGCACAGTTCGCATCTGCGGTGACTTCAAGATTACTTTGAACTTAGTATGCGAGCTGGAACAATACCCACTGCCTCTTATCGAGGATATTTTTGCGCAATTAGGGGGGGGGGGGAGCAGTTCAGCATTTTGGATTTGCGCGAAGCCTACAACCAGATCCCGCTAGATGAAGAGTCTCGCAAATTGGCCTTGATAAACACCCACAAGGGCCTCTTTTGCTTCAATCGCCTCCCGTTTGGGATTGCTTCGGCACCGGCGATATTTCAAAAGCGGATTGAATCAATCCTACAGGGCTTGCCTGGGGTGCAAGCGTACCTAGATGACGTGTCGATAGCGGAAGAGGGTGACAGCCAAAACCGCAATCTGATGGATGTGCTCGAGCGCTTCCGTGAACATGGCATTAAGCTTCGTGCTGATAACTGCCGCGTTAGCGAGCCCTCTGTTACATATCTAGGTCACCGTATTGACGCGAACGGACTGCATCCCATAGAAAAGAACGTGGATGCTATCAGGCTAGCCCCCTCTCCACAGAACGTCTGCGAGCTACGCTCATTTCTGGGCTTGGTAACCTTTTATAACAAGTTTATGCCCGACTTCTTTACCATTCTAGCACCGTTGTACAAACTGCTGAAAAAGGGCGCTAAGTGGACGTGGAGCACCAAAGAAAAGAAAGCCTTTGTCCAGGTGAAAAATGCGTTGTGCGCGGCACCCATACTCACTCATTTCGACCCGAACCGTGAGCTCTTCTTGGAGTGTGATGCGTCCCCATACGGAGTTGGTGCTGCACTTTTTCATCACACCGAAGGCGAGAAGCGACCCGTAGGCTTTCGATCGAGAACGCTCACAACTGCCGAAAGAAAGTACTCTCAGATCGAGCGCGAGGCGATAGCCTTAATATTTGGTGTTAGTAGGTTTAGGGACTACCTGTTGGGGCGAGAGTTCACTCTGGTTACGGATCACCAGCCGTTGCTGGGACTGTTAAGGCACGACCGTCAGACCCCCGTCATGGCGGCAGCCAGAATACAAAGATGGGTGCTACTACTTGGTGCATACAAGTATGAACTGCAGTACAAGCCGGGAAAATTTACGCTCAACGCGGATGCATTAAGCCGGTTACCCCAATCTCTTGAACAGGACCTGCAGGACGACGAGGATGCGGCCGAGTACGTCCTCGTCGTGGACCAGTGGGACGAGCCGGCGATGCCCATGAAAGAGCTTCAAGCCCCCACGCAGTCAGACGGCGTACTGTCAAGTGTGTGCAGGTACGTCATCCAAGGTTGGCCACAACGCACTGCGGAGGAAGGCACAGAGATGCGGGAGTATCACAAACGGCGGAACGAGCTGTCCGTGCAGCATAACTTGCTTCACTGGGGTGATCGTGTTGTGGTTCCGGCGGAAGCCAGGAAGAAGCTACTGAAGTTATTACATTGAGCTCATCAAGGAGTTTCTGCAATGAAGGCAGTTGCACGGTCAAAATTTTGGTGGCCTGGCTTGGACCACGATATTGAGCGCTTAGCCGCTGTGTGTCAGCACTGCGTACAGGCGTTGCCCATGCCTCCGCGCAAGCAACCATTCGCTGGCCAGAGACGCAGGAAAGATGGTCGCGACTACATGTCGACTTCGCGGGTCCGATCCAAAACAAGATGCTTCTTGTCGTCGTGGACTCTCACAGTAAATGGATTGAGGCCATTCGCCTGGCTCACGCGACCTCGCGCAACACAGTCGATGCCCTGCAAACGCTGTTCAGTAGATTCGGTCTGCCACACACAGTAGTGTCTGATAATGGCACGCCATTCACCGGATGAGAGTTCAACGAGTTCTTGCAACAGAACGGGGTAGTTCACGTGCGGCCATCCCCCTACCATCCACAGAGTAATGGACTCGCCGAACGTGCAGTGCGAACCATCAAAGACGGACTAAAGAAGTGTGGGGACGAAGACTTGTCAAAGACGCTGGCTAGAACACTGTGCCGCTATAGAAATACGCCGCTTCCGTCCGGGCACTTACCATCAGAAATGTTGTTGGGTTACCAGCTCCGCACCCGATTAGACATGTTTTCCTCCCAGGAGCCGAGCAACAGGAGAGGTCCACTCTGCTGACAGCGCCGGGTGGAACTTCGCACCGGGAGATCCTGTGTACCTTCGCAATTATGGCCGTGGTGACAAGTGGACACCTGGGAAGGTCCAGTCAACCTCTGGTGCACGCATCGCGCCTGGCGACACGGAGAACGGGCTTGTTCACCGGCACATGGACCAGCTCAGGTGGAGAAGCATCGAAGAACCGTCGAGTCCAGAGGCTTTCACTAGCCCCCAGATCAGCCCGGACCCTCCAGTACAAGACTGCGAAGCTCCAACGGCTACTGGCCCCGGTTTTCCGGGCCACCCGCCCCCAGAGCTAAGATGTTCTACACGTATCAAGAAGCCAGTGGAGCGTTATGGATTCGAAGAAGGAATGCCACGAACTGTTAGCCACCGCTAAACAAGCGCTGCCAGTCTACGCTGCGCGCACCTTCTATCTTATCTCCCTCTTCCCCTTCCCTTACCTTTCGTTCTTATAAAAACCCAAGCCGGACAATAAACGCTCGCTTTTTGCCCTGGCCACTCTGTTCGTGCATTCCGGGGCGCGGCCCAGCCACGGGGCCGGTTATAACAGTTTTTGTTATGAAGAATACTGCTATGTAATAAAACAAGTCATAAAATACAACAAAAACCTCGCTACTCTCACCATAGGGGAGTTTGCGGCCCCATCCGCTAGGGGGATGCGGCAGAACATGCTGTGCTATGGCTGCGTCCGTCGCTTTGTTTACTTTCAGGCACATATATAGGTGAGTTGTTCTCTAGTAATTTAAGATGTAGTATGCCACAGGTGCTACTTCCACGAAGACAGCGTAGTCTGACGGTGAGACACAGGAGCACGAATAACAAATGTACGTTGTGCTACAAATCCATCGATTGCCACTGCCATAATTTCTAAAGTACACCTCGCTTTCTCGTGTAGCAGCAAACCGCCAAAATGACACTTCATGAGAGCAAGGACACTCGCTCAAAGTGCACTTCAATTGCCACGTGTGACAGGGGCATTACACCTTGCAGGGACGAAAGAACAGCAGCTTCACGGCAATAGCGTGTGAGTTGGCCAAGAGCCAAGAGCATTCTCCTATTTGACTGGTTTGCGCCTCGATCTGTATGGCTCATCTTCATTTTTGCCAAGACTAGCTGAGTGCACCTTGCATTGAGCTTCAGCAGCTCAAGGTCATTGAGGGCGCGATGAATGACATTGAGAGACATGAACTAGCAGGGACTGTGCCCTAAAGCAAAGCAAAGGGGGGTACGTGAACCAACTCGTATGTGAATCAGAATACAGGCGAAGGTACTGCAACGAACTGTTACAGAAGCGTATACCTGTACCAAAACTGTGCAGATAAGATCGCTACACTGTTCCACACTCGCTGTCCCATTCTGAAGTACATGGTGGCCACTCGGAGATTCCCTTTGGTTAACATTCCTATCTTTACAATTCCCTCTTTCTTCATACCTGTATTTTAACTGGACTAGTAAACCAGTTTAATTCACGCAGAAAATGACAAATACTTTTTTTCTCTGGTAGATCTTTACAGCTTGTTCCAGCGATGGCATATTCATAGCATTATATGATCCAGTTTTGTTATTATAGTGCCAGTGATGGTGAAACGGTTGCTGGCCATATCAGATCCCAGTGATCTTGAAATGCTCTTCAAGCATACTTGAATCCCATTGGGTTTTTCGTCTCTTTTTGTACAGCAAGCTATGTGGCCACAATAAATTGAATAATAATAATAATAATAATAATAATAATAATAATAATAATAATAATAATAATAATAATAATAATAATAATAATAATAATAATAATAATAATAATAATAATAATAATATTAATAATAACAATATATTAATAATAATAATATCATATTTTTCTTTGAATAAAAAAGTCACAGCTTTGTCATGAAGGTGAAGCTATGAACGCGATAGCAAAAAATTGGAAGGTCACGCGAAGAATGACAAGCAACTCGAAACGTGCCCCGCGTTTCTCACGCACAAATGGGACACGAAACTTAATCACAGGTACAGTTGAACGCGAATAACTTATGACAAACGGTACAGAACCTGCGAAACATGCATAGTCACTGGATACCTAGTTGTGTCTTGAGAATCTTTCTCGATGTTTATGGATACTCGTGCGCATGTTGTCAAGTGCAATTTGCTACTGTGGCAGCGATGATTGCACAAAATCAGTTTCACCGAAAAGGTAAAGAATTGAATGTGATAGGGACAAAGTGCAATGTTATACGAAGTGAGGCTGGCTGTCAACTCATTCAGATCCGATCTCACGTAACTCTTCAAAACGATGGTGTAAGAGAACACGGCCGCTCTAGGTACACTCTTGGCACCGTTTCTTTTTCGCGTTGAGAGCACAGCCAATACAGTAGTGCCCACCTGCTGTGGACGCGCAAGGCGCGCGCAGATTGTTGCCGCGATAGCACGTCAACCATGAGCCCCCTCCACTTGTTCACTCTAGAGATAAGCGCGCGCACAGACTACCATGGCCGGAAGGGCGATGTTCGCTCCGCAAAAAGAGGAGGCTAGCGCATCCTTCTCCGTATATATATATATATATATATATATATATATATATATATATATATATATATATATATATATATATATATATATATATATATATATATATATATATATATATATATATATATATATATATATATATATATATATATATAGGTGAATGACGGTGGTGGCGGCGACAGCAAAACCAGCCTAGACTGTCCGTATATGTGATATTGCAATAAAACTGTACACGACATAAGGCCTGCCAAAGCCATTGGTCGCTTGAGGAAAAGAGCAGTTCAGCCATGAATTAATAAATTTGCTGCTGTAGGCCGATAACACGTGCCATTATTTCACCGTGACCACCATGCTCGGTCATTTACCAGTGTTCTCGTAGTCGCGTTCATTTAACGCGTGTGAATACGGCCAAATTAGCTGGGTTGTGTAGTTGAGTCGTCGATAAAGCACCTCATAAACGCAGTGTTTCTCACATTCTTCAGGTCCGAATAAAAAAAAAACTCCCGCATTCTTCCTCTGAGGGGAATGAACATTGTTGGCAAGCAAGACCTTCACCAAGACTGCTGCAATGCTTTGCTGTGAGCACATTGCTGGCCAGAGCAATGTTCGATCTTGGCACGGGAGATCTGACAGCAGACTTTTCCTGCCAGCTGTCACCAATTCTTTTCTCGGACATTTGGTCCTTATAACTCCAGAACCTTTGGGGCGGATTCGGCCAAGAAACAAACGGTAAGGAATTTCTCATTTCGGTTCTCGTTCCTGTGTATGCAAGCATCGTGTTTTCGCCTTCGTTGCATACCTTGCACAACTGTGTTCATGCCGTAATAACAGACACACATTGCTGGAGGAGGATACATTCGGCGAAAAGACTATTCTTCGGTGTTGGGTTGTTGAAAAAGATGATTTCCCGGGCTGATATTTCTTGCTGTGTTCTCATATCCCTAACTTTGATTTTTTCTGATATCTTTCATATCACCTCACTTGACTATAATAATTATTCAACCACACCGGTATTATTACGATCCTTTGATTTACCCTCGTCTCGAATTATTGAGGTTGTAAAGAAACACATTTGAGCTCGCACTATATATAGCTACGACTGGCAGTATTGTTGATAAATTTGGGCGGAATAGCATCCTCCCATATTCATGAGTTTAATATTGACATTAATATGCTTAACAATGTACATACTATGGTATTACGAATATCACCACATTTCTACACAGTTTTGCAAATTATTTCTTTCGGTATTTTATTAGCACTTATTCCAACCAAAGGTTTTACAATCTACTCGTTTGCCAGAAATTATTACCAGAAAGTTGGGCTGTTATTTTTTTAAATACTTGAAGCCACGTAACTAGATACACATGATTCTTACATAGTACGCAAATTATTTAAAGAGAATGAATATACTTATAGTGATAGTAACTTTGCCGCAGTTGATAACCGAATAAACCTCGTTACTTAAGCTTTTCGCGTGTGATAACTAGAGATGACATACTAATAGGCCTTTAAATGCCGTTTTTCTAACCAAATCTCGGAGAACGGCACCAATTAAATTTTTAACACACCCTTTTTTTATTTAGGCATGCAGTATTCTCGTAAAGAGTTTTCATCCCGAATACCCGCAAAAGTCTCTATTTTAGCTGCTTCAACTTCTTCAATACGAGGGAAACTGCATCGTTCCAAAAAAAAAAGACAAATCAAAATACGTAAATTGGTTTAGTTGTTTAGGAAGCAAATATCGACTCGCGCTCACCTAAGCAGTTTTTCCGGATAGGCGTTGCAGCGAGCATTGCATTTGCATGGTTTCATTTTGTACCATCTTGTGACAACATCAAATAGTTATTTTGTCCTATATACTTTCATTGAAAAAATCCATAGACAAACCATGTGCTCCATGAGGTGTAACATGTCATTCAAGCATAATAATATATGGTAGCGCTGAAAAAGTACACGGACAAGAAAAGGTACATTCAAGACAACACAGCGCTATGTTGTCTTGAATGTGCCCTCTTTGTTCGTGTCCTTTGTCTGCGCTACCATATATAATCATGCTACCATACCAACTAGCCCAACTCGCCACCCTCAATGTAATTCAAAACGCGGCTTTTTTTTTTGTGCTGCTTCAACTTCGATTCGCGCAATCATAGTTGAACCAGCAACTTTCGTTTGTACAGAGGGATATATTTGTAGCAGTCTTTGGATGTGAGACCTTTTAGAACTTTTATTCATGTTGAATATACTTTCGTTTTCTTAATTCTCACCTGTGATAATTGTTTTTTTACAGTGCAGACATATAAATATTGCCCCAACCTTAACCGTACGTTTTATGTGTTTCTTTTTTTGTTTATCTTTATTCAAAAGAAGTAAACTAACGTGAAATTTTGCTTGTTTTGTTTTATGTTACCTCAAAGGCGTATACTGGGTGATTTCACGTAAGATCGAACAAAGCATAGCTGGTCAACCTCTTAAACTTCTTTTATCATTTTATGTATTTTAGCCTGATCAGTGAAAAGAAGAGATCCGCAATTGTTTTCGCTGTAAAAATTGTTTTCGGAGCACAGTAAATCCATAATGAAGAAGAGGTGAAGGGCCTTGCTTACCTTCACTGCTGCTTTTTTTAATTGGCGAGGAACTACACAAAATGTAATAAAGCTACCTACCTCGAATATCTCCAGTTAAATATAGACGTACTTGCGCGTACATTCAATGTTATTTTGAATATCTGCGTAGTGCAGAATTTTCCATAAAGAGTCTTACATTTTACCCCTAAAATGTTTTTTTTGCCCAGTTTGCAGGCCATTATTGCAACAAAAGCCTTTGAAAGAGCGGTAGAAATTCCACATCATTTTTTCAGCAAGCTTATTTATAAAATATAAAACTGCCAAAGCTTATATTTGTTATTACACCTTTCAATGAAAAGATATATTCGCACTAACTTCAAGAAAAGAGCATACAAGAGAAACTTCTGAGAACAATGAAAAACCACTTTTTATATTTTTAAACTTTCCCCACTTATTTTCCAGGATATCAGCTTTCACAATCAATATAAACCTATTGCATTATATGGTTTACCTTGCAGTTAAGGTGCGTCAAAAAATGCCCATGAGCAAGGATAGAAAGAGTAGGGCGGACTCCCTGTCTGCTATGTATGAAATGCAGGCTTGTACTCCAGCAGATCTTTAAAAGGCAAGCAGCACTGAAATCGCAGTCGACTGCACTGAGGACGCCAACTTCGAAATCATTTGGTCACGGGAGTGGCCATGAGTGCGGGATTAACGAGCAAGCAAGTGTGCACAGTCCATGTTCCGGTGTAAAGATGACCAGTCGAACAAGGCTTTTGTGCAAAACTGAGGACAACTTCTGAAATTGTATGAAATTTGTGATCGCATGATATCGCATAGAGGATTTATGAATTGTCGCTGAAAATTATCGCTGATAAAGATGGTAGTGAGTGATTAGAAATTAGTGTTGTACGCGTGGAGTTCATTGAGAAAAAATGGCTTAGTGGGCTTCAAAGGCGCTGCCGCATCAAGCTGTGATGTATAAATCGGCAACTGTGCCAAAATTTCGTGTCTGAATTGAGCTTCTTGTGCTCCGAATGGTAGTATGCACAATAGTTTTGCTATGGGAGAGCAGAGTGCGAGCAATATTGGAGTCAATTGAAGTTTGAGCAGCGGAATGTGCGCACAGCCAGTACAAGTCGTCTTTTGCCACCGTCTGAGATGGGCGGGCCAACCCGGTTGTCTATTGTTTGGTATTTGTTTCCTTTGATTTGGCTCCTGAAGCACCACTATTATGGTTTTTATTGAGACCAATCAATTCGTGCAGCGCAGTTTCTCCAGCCAAAACGGCCGTCACTTGCGTGCGGGAAGCGAGTTCTCGCAGCTTCGTCACAAGAGTTTTCAGGTGCTTCCCACCGAGGAAACGCAGTCAAACTTCATCTTCCACGATGCCTCGAAGTGTTTCTTGTGCGGGCGCCGAATACAGTCGGGGAACTTGAGCTACAGACAGTGAATCTGTGACCTCGGCCGATTGCCTCTGTGAACGCGCCAAGCACGTGCGTTGGAATCTTAGCGTGCTCAACTTAGACCAGTTACCTCGGGACGCTTTTGTTCAAATGTGCAAGTTCTACTGTAGACGTGCTTTTGTACGCATTTAATTTGGTCACACAAAAAGCACAAACAATGTCTGCTACGTCTGCGATATTAGCAGCATGTGGCTGCTATGTGAGCAAAGGACGCATAAAATAGCCATGCTTCAATTTCCCTGCGTGGATGTAATCCCCGGCTGTATCACAACCTATCCGCCTGAGAACCCAAAAACGAGCCCTCTTTGCCTAGGAACACGCCGGACTAAGCGCGCTTGCTTCCTTGGTAATCACGCACTCATGGCCGCTCTCGTTACCGAACCATTTCGAAATTGGCGTCCTCAGTGCAATCTATAGCTATTTCAGGGCTGCTTCCCTTTCAAGAAACTGAAGCATGGGACTGCATTGTATACTTAGCGGACAGGAAGTCCGATCTATCATTGCCTATCCTTGCGCAAGGGCATTTTTCGACGGGCGGTAACTGGAAGTAAAACCATATAATGCAACATGTGTTTATTGATTGTAAAAGCTGACGTGCAGGAAAATGAGTGGGAAAGTTTAAAAAATATCAAAAATGGGCTTTTTTTTAATCGTCGTCAGAAGTTTCCCCTGCGTGCTGTTTTCTTGAAGCTTGCGTCATTAAACTTTTTGATTGAAAACTGTTGATGATATATTCGTTGACATATTTATAAATTAGCGTCCGGAGAATATAATGCGGAATTTTCAACGATACGTCATAGGCGCCCTTTTTTTTAAAAAAAAAGGCCTGCAAACTAGGCAAAAAAAAACGTTTTTAGGTCAAATCTGAGAATTTTTATTAATAAAATTGTGCAGCACCAGAGAACTTAAATACAATTGATAGTAGGTGCACGTACGCATACAATACAACAAATGTGAGACACGTAGGTTTAAAATATTTTCGGTAAATCATCCCCAAATTAAAAAAAACGGCAGAGAAGGTAAGCGTGAAACTCCATTTCTCCGTCATTATTGATTCTCTATGCTTCGCAAAAAAATTACAGCAAAAAGAATTGTGGGTATTTTTTTTTCACAGATCTGGCAACAATACATAAAAATTTTAAAGAAATTCAAGAGGTCGACCAGCCGTGCTTTGTTCAACATTACGTGGAATAACCCGATTATACATCAATAACACCCCCTAGAGTCACTAATATTCTACTGAGTTTAGACGTAGGTTTGTGTATTTCAGTATACTCTTGGCGGTATTTATAGAAGCCAATCGCATTGATAGGTATAATCTCATGTATGAAAACTATCACAATGAGGGGAACAAAAACATGCTTATAACTACCAAGCGCACCGAGAAGATTATACGTATGTACACTTGAAATTCGACATCTGTTGCACATTTTTTCGCCCTCGCTTTCAGAGCTCTCCTATAACATGAGGGTAGCTCTCACTATGATGGTCTTCGCTACGTACAGCCAAGAATATACTAAAGTTCCCAAGCCTAAACTGGCACATCACCTCAATTTTTCTTTCCAAAATTACACTATAATGCTTGTCATTTGGTAAAATTCGACTGTTTATGATTCCGATGGGATGCATGTGTCATATTGTACTCTACATTTTGTCTGCTAAAACAGAGAAGAACAGCGGCGCTCAAATTGCAGTTATTCTGAACCCGCAATAAATGTCATTTATTGTGTTCTCTTTAATTGCTCTTTGCGTTCACAATTGCTTATCCTGGTGCCGTAGAGCCGCTGCTTTTGATATGGTCAACTAATAGAGACAGAAAAAGAAGTATGAATACAATCGAGGCATTTGGGAGTATTATTAAAATAAAGTTCTGTAAACTCAGCGCTATACAAGGGCTCTAGGACGCGATTTTATCTTGTTATATTGAACAGTCCTATTATGGTGCCAGGTTCTTTAATTTCATATAGAAATATTAACGGTGAAAAATAAGGAAATAAAAGTCACATGCTCGAACAATTGAGAGCCTATTGTTTACATAGGAATGGTAAACGAGGTCGCCCACACAAATGACATATAAACACAAAGGGATTGGAAAATTTGGGTCGCGCACTGTATATAGGCAGTCAAACATGTACGTGTATGTAATGAGTTATAAATACGTTACACGAGTACGCGATGTGACCTGTGTTGAAAGGACTCGCCGATGAAGCAAATACACCTAGGGCTTAACTTGCAATGTGTAGGCTAAAGGAAATATTTCAAAGGCAATTAGTTATTTTTGTTAGTCAGTTTCTGGTGGAAATGATACACATCGGCTTAGGTAGTCGAGCTCAACGACTGCAATTTTGCTATCTGTCAAAAGTCACCTGAAAAAAAAACAACAACAACAACATCTGGATCTTCTAAAAAGAGAAGAGAGGTGGTGGGATGAACACTCGTTGTGGGGTACTTCCATTGTTGAATTTAAGGTGATAACGATGCCCAGGGTCACTTTATTTCCTGCTTTCAACTATATGGCGAAATAAAAATGACAGATCCCACGTACAGTGGGAATCGATGATTTGCGAAGCACGAAAGAGTAAAGTTGATATGTCACTTTCAAATCAGCACAACATTACGAGACGAAACCAAATTATGCCATACATGACTTCCGTGTCATGATTATCATATTTGGATGTGTCGTTTACGCTCGTCATCTATTCACATCACGTGATAGCAAATTTAGTATATGTGGAGCTAGCGAAACGGCCGTGAGCACGCTATGAGCGTGGCTTCCACGGCGCTTGAATAGGCATATTGCGCAACACACGGAAGTGTTTTCTTCGCTTCCCTTTTGCGTATCCCCACCCCCGTCACTCGACGCCGTGGATTATAGCGGGGGCTGCACTGCGTAGCCCGAGAGGGACAATGGCAGAGCAGGGAGTGTGGCTGAAAATGAGGTGCAGGTGTTGATTTATTGATTGATACGTAGGGTTTAACGTGCTAAAACCACCATATGATTATGAGAGACGCCGTAGTGGAGGGCTCTGGAAAGTTCGACCACCTGGGGGAGGTGCATGTGTGCAGGTTTAGGCGGTGTCGCTGCGTGTTCCTCCAGTGTGACTACAGCATTGGCCAAGAACAGGGCATGGACGGAGCACGACAAGGCACGGACGGAGTCTTCCAGAGACCATCGGCGGACGGTTTGTGTCATTGTAGTGTAAATATGACGACAAGACAAAATTCGGCAGATCCCGCGTACATGTCAATTGACGTTATGCGAAGCATGTGGAGGGAAGGTGACTATGTTGCAATTTTTTCCTTGTACGACACGTCATGAAATGACGCTAAACATATGTACAAATGTTGCACGCACAGACATAAGTTGAAGAGTTGCAGATGTTGATATAACCACTTGTATGCACTTGCGCAACGATGCCAACTGGAGCATGCGTATTAGCAACACCAGAAGCTGATATGAAGCGCTGATGTTCGCGAGGATGCTGGCCCTTGACACTACTACATAAATCAATTTCAGCACATGGCAACTAACCACAATAGGCGTTATAACCCGACGTGATGGCTCCACCAAAGGAGTACATATGTAATGTTTGGTAGGAGGAGGAGGAGGAGGAGGAGGAGGAGGAGGAGGAGGATTGAAAGAGGAAGGACAGGGAGGTTAGCCAGTTCACAGACCGGAATGTTTGGTAGGCAGCACTACAACCACTATTGGCGTTTCACGAAGATTATTGTCTATTCGAAAAGTAGATATGAGACATGACGTAGCTCTGTCGTAAAATGCTTCACTTCCACGCAGATCACTTGGGTTCGATTCCAGCTGGGACCTTGACTTCATTCTTTGCATTTGTCGGGTCAACGCTACCGATGTCGAGTATTTCTTAACGCTCGCGCATTGAAATAGTCCATGTGTGTTCTCGTCTTTCCTTTAGCTAGTAGATACTTAGTGTCTATCACCTGCGGCACAGACCCGCGTACCAGCGGCACATACCCACCCATGGGTATGTGCCACTATCTGGCGAAAAGTGTTTGTTGACGTACACGACGGGTTTGTGACATCATTCATGTCTAGACCAGCGCGTCATATCCGTCAAATCATTTTACCCTCCCATGCTAATTTTAGTTCACGCCAAGTTAAAGGGGTGACCACGAGAGCACCCTAACGTAAGCGGCTAGATAGATAGATAGATAGATAGATAGATAGATAGATAGATAGATAGATAGATAGATAGATACGCTCAAAGTCACCGAAGTTCACTAAAAAATGCTTCACATTCAAAACCAAGGACAGCGTTCTGGTTCTTCCCCACAGCTTCCCTTGTTTTTCTGGAGAGAACTGTCAGGGGTTACATGCAATGAAAGTAATGCATATTCACAATAAATTTGCAATAAAAATAGTTAACTATGTAATTTCTTCCGAAGCAGGATGCGATACACAATGTTTTTATCTGCGGCGCTGTTCCGCGTTTTTTTTTTTTGCCGGTAGCACTGACAAAATCTGCTGCCAACTTGTCCAGAAACAATAGCACACATCTTGTTAGCAAAACCCATCAACTTCGCTGACGACTTTCAAGTTTATCCGTTCTTTCAACACGTGGCGCCCGTTAATGTGTTTGCGTTTCACAAGCGAGCTTTACCCTTCAGAACCACGACGGTGGGGAGATCGCGAGGCGCGCATCTTAGAGAGAAACGCGTAAATTAATACCAGGACACCGCCATCAGGTGCAGCTGCCTGTCAGTGTGACGGAAGTCGCAGTAGAAAGAAGCCGCATCATCATAGCGGCAAATAGGCGGCCGCAAAGACTGAAGCAGTGCACTTGCGGGGAAAGAAGGGCGAAACAAGAAATTGGAGCGTCCGCGTTGACACGTAATTCAGTCTCGCGCAGCCTCTTTCTTCGCATGCAGTTTCTTATTTCCGTGGTCCGCTTCCAAAGTAAACAATTTACGTGCGCCTGTGCTTTGCGGGGGAGCGGCCTCTGAGAGGAAACGAATCATGGCTTCCTATGAGGTCGAAAATTGGACGAGGTAAATTGGTTGGGGCTCGGCATTGGTTCAGCCAACTCGAGATGGGAAAAACATAAAAAAAAATCCCCGTAACGACATGCCCGAAGGCAAAAAGCTGTCTATACGTGACCGCAATTCTTGAGTTAGTAACTACTTACGAAAGAATTCGCAGACGTTAACAACGCTTTGCGGATGTCCCGTTCTATATCACTGCTTAGTCTGCGCAGACAAGTACTCGTACGAGCGATAGAAATGACGCAGACTCATTGCATTAGACGCAAAATTCTTTCGAAACAACAGCAGCGCCCAACTACCTTATTATTTCGCTTCCTCTTCAGGACAACTGCGACTGAAATTCCCGCTCGCAAAAATAAGTCACGGTTTCACTGTGTGGTTTAGGCGCTGAAGGCGATGGCAACAAATCAGAGCCTTATCAAGAAGGTAGCAGCGTACTATATCAGGATACGACACGAGTTGCTGCCTAACAACTCTTTCGCTTTGCAATATGCGATACGGACAAGATTGCAACATTTTGTTTTACTTTATTGCGAACTTTATGATAAAAGGAATGAGAATACCGGACAAGGAATATCACTAGCTATACACTTGGAGATGTCGGCGTTAAAAAAGTAACTGTTCGACACGGCAAACACTGTTTTAAAAGCTCTACGGCACTACATTTACCCTGACATGGCGAGATGCCAATGAAGTGGCCAGTTCATCTTTGCTCACCCTCCTGTTTTGTTCAACTGTCCGATATATATTGCACCCCCTGTGTTTGTAACGGACTCCACGATTGTGATAGTTATGAAACATGCCATCACTCTCGGTGAAATTCAAAGCTTATGTGGCGGCTTGCTGTATACATTTCTTCACAAATATAGTGATTCGGCGACAACAATCGATGGCTGAGTGGCTTCACGAAGCTGTGCGACGACGCCGACCCCGCGTACTACTGCAGCCAAGCTCGATCGTGGAGCGTGGACGAGCCACATAATGCGCAAGCAGTTCGTTTTTACTGCGCCAGGTACTAACGAGGGTGCCGAAATTTACAGCCGGCCCAGTCGAATAGCCAAATTGCCGCCGTGTTTCTTCCGGCAGAGAGTGTGAACCATCGTGCGTGGCACGACGTAATTACATTAGTGGAGCTCTTTTCAGCCAATTTCGTGGGCTTCAGAAGGAGCAGCTATGAATTAGCATTGCTACAGATTATTACAGTCGCGACCAGGCCATTGAAGCATGAATGACGCAAGAGTATGTACCAGCCGTATAAACGTGCGGCCGCAACGCACCATCGCCTTTATAAATTCAGAAGGATTGGTTTTTGAAGTCCAAACACTACTGCCTGTCTCGTATTACGTGTGAGCTGCGACTACGGTTGCTACTTGGTATTTCCCGGTGTCAAGATACAGTGGTGTGCCATCTGCGTCTGGCTGTTGCATTCCCCCACATGTATTTACCTAATATTGAAACTGCCGATGGCGCTGTTTGCAACAACTGTGCCGTCGGAAATATAATACCGAACGCCTCTTGTAATATACTGCCAGAATTAACGGCCGGCCGTACCACTCTAAATACTCTAAACGAAAACTCCTTCACGATCGAAAAAATGCCGGGACCCTGAGACTCGCGTCACAAATTTGAAAAGCAATGAAAACGGTGCTACAACTTCTCAAGGCTACCGAACCAATTCGCTGTCTGTGACATCAAGCACAGAATGTCTACAACGGCGGGGGCACTACAGTAGGGTTTTTACCCTCCCGAACTTTTGATCCTCTTCCCTTTTCCCCAGTGCAGTGTAGCCAACCGTACTCAGCCCTGGCTGACGTACCTACGTTTCGTTTTCTTTTCTTCCTTCCCTTTCCCCATTGGGCAAACTGACTATTAAGGTTCACTATAGATGGCAGTAGCGCATATATGTTGTGCCTAATGTGGTTGTCTCGAACTGTAAAACAGCCGTAATTATGGCTAAGCGGCTATATGTGTATGGTGATGCGCTGATTTGCAAAATGCCATGGCTAGTGGCTTTGATACGAAGCCAAATTTAGATGGACTATGAATGCTAGAACACATTTGAACTTGCATTCGAGAGCAAAGTAAATAGGCCAAGTGAATAAAACTATTATTGAGTCCTCTGTATACGGTGTATACTTTGTATGCGGCGTACCATTTTGTATTCATGATGCACGCAGAACTACAGAAATTAAGTTCATCGTATAAGCTAAAGTAGTTCATTACTAATGAAGGCAATGACGTGGAAAACGCCTGCTTTGGCAGCTGTCATTTTTTATGACCAGGTCTCGAGTCATGATAACTTAAGTGTAAAGGCACAATATTTAAGCTTACAAAAGCGCGTTTTAAGTGCCAAAAAATAGGCAGACAAAACATCGTTTTAGGCCCACAATATCCAAATTATATATAGGCACAATACATTTTTACAGAAGTTCTAATAATTTTAAACGAATACGTGCTTGACTTGCATCTACGACAGGAAAACATGAAATGTTATTCTTTTCACAACAAAGGCGCCACATCAGCGTGGTGAAGAACGGCGTGTCCCACTTCAGTGGTGCTAGCGCTTGTTTTCCGGGAATTGGTTGAAGAAGAGGACTAGGCTAAGCCTATAAATGTGTGAACAGTCAATTTCCCCTAGTAACTAATAGGGATAATGATTTCTAACTCCACCCGAAAGCAAAACGTGAGGCTGATCGAGTATTATTCGCATTTAGGTACCGATTAAAAAATATAGGCACTCATAGGCGCTTTAAAAACATCACAAAAACTTCTTAATTTCTAATTGATTCACATATATCAAAGTGGGCTGATAGGCGAGCAAGGAACAAAAAAGGAATTCGCCTAAAATTCTGTCTCATTTTATGAGTCTAACGTCACACTATTTGTGAGCCTTCCCATGCGTGTCAATAATAAAAATACGAAACGAAATAATGCTCTCTAAAGCGGCACAATGCCGTTAAGAACAAGTACATGTCTAGCTCTTCGCAGTTCGGTGCTCAGTGTTGCATTTACGATATGAACATTGAGTTATGTAGAAGGCAATGGTAAAACTCGACATGTCGCCTTGCTTTATTCACGAGACGATAACCACTAGGAGGGCCACTGCCTATCCGACTATTTACAAACGAGTGCTACGGAGAAGCATAATAAAGCAGTGGCACCTACATACCTGAAAAAGATGTAGATAAATATCACTTGGCATGCCAAATAAAAGGCATAGTGAAGGTACTAAATATGGTAAAAATATCATGACAACGCGAAAAAAATGCAAAAGTGCCAAAGAAATGAGAGTAAGGAAAACCAAAAGGCAAATAAATGCACAAATACGTAAAAAAGCAAATTTTTTTTTTCAGGTTAGGGCACTTCGTGCACGTAGAATGATGTAGAGAGGTCGCGTATCATCAGGGTGAGGAGATGAATCTCCCACATCTACAAACGGCGGAAACCTTTCAAAAATGAAAAAAAAAATTGATTGAGGCAAAAGTGAACTAAGGAGGAGGAGGAGGAGAAAAAAAACGGAAGAACCGGGAAGTTAGCCAGTTCTGGCTGGCTACCAAAGAAAGCTAAGATTTGCTAATAACCAAATAGGGCTCGTTGAAGAGACTGTTAGTGTTATATCAGCCGAAAGTCAGCGTTGGCCAACATTAGCCAACACTAGCTGACATTGGCCAGCACTATATACTTAATGTTGTTGTTATGCAAGTAAATGCGCCAGCTGAAGGACTTGGGCTTTCAATCTAAACAGTCTTGCCATCCAGTCAACATTTTTTCTTTCACAAACCACACCCCCTTCAAGAACACGGCAATAGGTCAAGAAAGGCACTGTTTCCAATACGTCTGCAGCAGCGCCATCCGACAATTGGGAAAAGATAGGAAGCACTGCAAGCTTCTCCGAACCTCTGGTAAAACGTTAGCGGAACGAGCTCTTAGGGCCGGCAATCCGAGCGCCGAGCAACAGTCGCAGGCTAGCTGCATATTGTATGAACGCCGTATTGCACGCAAGACTCGTTTGTGCAGCCCTGCAGGGTATTCTGGGAGGGTCTCATTTTGGGAAGCTGAGAAGGAACATCATACATCAGTAGGAAGGAACTTGACCGAATGAGGATGTCCAGCAGAGCTGCCTATGGTAGGCTTGATACACGTTTCGTTAGCGTACGGCATCAAGGTCACAACTAAAGACAAACAAAAGGGCGCGAAACATAATGATTGGTGGGGCACCTCGCTCCAACTTCGTGGTACCTTCCAATTTGGCACTGCATGTAAAGAACGAATCGGGCCTTATTTTGTTTTTTCTCTCGAACATGGCTCGACGAAAAGAAAGGAAAAACGAGGGTGAGGGGCGACGAGAACACGTATGCAATACACGTAGCATGCAACTCTTGACTGCCATCACAGTGAAGCATGAAGAGCAGTAGGCTAAATGCTAGCTATAGCGGGGGCACTTGACCAAAACTTCTGGTTTTCTAGATAACCCTTCTCACAGCTCCTGCTTAAGAGTGCGTGCACTTTCAGTGTGTGAGTCGTTTACGAATGAGAATGGAAGATCATTACTAAGAAGAAGAAAAAGCAAATATATATCTGCCAAAAGTAACTTAAGTTTAAGGTAGTTAGTAGAGACTTATCCTGGTAAATACTCAAAAACCAAGACGAAAGAAGGCGCATACGTAACGCAAGCAGTTCGTATCAACGAGAAACTTCAAGTTCATAATCACTAGTCCAGCAGTAAACTGTGTACTCATGTGTCTGCAAGAAGGGGGGTGGGGAAATCATGAGGCGTGATAAATTTTAGCTGAGCAAGATAAGACTAAAGAATACGTTGTAAAAAATATCGAA
The DNA here is from genome assembly GCF_043290135.1 of Rhipicephalus microplus. Classification (NCBI taxonomy): domain Eukaryota; kingdom Metazoa; phylum Arthropoda; class Arachnida; order Ixodida; family Ixodidae; genus Rhipicephalus; species Rhipicephalus microplus. The sequence continues at coordinate 87,546,776 of NC_134710.1, read as the reverse complement.
AGTAGAAAAACATTTGCTGCTTCCTTGAGGGATAGTGAAGGCTCAGTCACGCAAACTTGCCTCAACTCGTCCCTGGTATCTGGACAATCACTGCAGTAGCTTAGTGGCTAAGGTGCTATGCTGGTAAACGCTATAGGACGCAGGTCTGATTCTCTACCACGGTGACAGAATTTAGATGGGGATGAAATGCCAAAATTGTCGTATACTGGAGCGTTGAAAAACCCCGGCTGATAAAAAACTTATATAGTCTCCCTCACTACGGCCTGCCAAGCAGTCACATCGTGGTTATCGAACGTAAAACGGAAGTACTTAAATTTTCTAATTCATCTCAGCGGCGAAACAAAACAACTTGGATTCTTGAGAAATTCTGCAGTCGCAGGGACGCATTGGTGACAGTATAACGGAGACGTGGGGTGGCGCTTTAGTGCTTTTGGTGTCTCGCGAGGTTCAGATTTAGACACCGCCCTCATTATTTAAAGTGCGCTATAGCACACGTGAGTGGCCCACGGCCAGTGACGCAGGTGTCTAGTTTATAAGCGTGACCTTACAAAAGCCGACATGTTTTACCGTCGCGCCTTACACTTTGTATGCCTTTGAATCGCTGTTTGCGCAGTACCTGCTGTCTTCCTAGAATGGGAAGGAAAAAAAAACAATGTCTTTAAAAAGGCGGGGCAGTGTTCCCAGCGAACGTGTATTTAGCTGAAAGTCCGTATAAAAAAATCTTCAATGCACCACGCGAAAGAGATTCGTACGAGAAGTTTTAGCCATTTGCTTATTCCTAAAGCTCTTCAGAATAGTTATATGAGAGTCGGTACTAAAGCCACCCAAGCACCCAGCACACTATGTCAACGGAACACGTACAGCTAAGTAAAATAGACTATCTGCAGTTGCACTTGCGATTCCATGCGAATTGCATAGGCTGAGTACACGCTGTGGGAGCGAAAGGCAATTTTGCATTCGATAAGCATTGTTCGCCTGTTCTTCAAAGATTACGTGCAAACACCACATTTGAGGCTCTGGCAGGTGTGCATGAATAGATAAATCTGTATCATGGGTATATTATTAGACTCCAGCGTTGTCCTTGATTTCCTTAAGCTTTTCAGTCAATGCACGCTCCCACAGCCTGCTGTGTGTTTCGAGCCATATTTTCAAGTATGCAAATATATGCGTTTCCGTGTGAGAGCACAGAGTGCCTGCAGGCATAGAGTGCATTGTACAGCGAGGGCTTACTTGTCAGCTGCCTACTCGTAAATTTCACGAACAGCGAAACTCAATCGACCAAAAAGTATTAACAAGAGAATGGTCCCACAACAGAACAACTGCTAGCGTTATGCGAACGTTCCGCGTTTGTTTCAGTCCGGCAAAAAACAATATTTCCTTCACCCTCCATTTTCCGGTTCCTTATACCTGTAAATTAAAAACAATAATAGGCTTTCTGTGGATAAAATATTTTCGCTTCATATATAAGCTATTATTGCTGACTCACGAGTAAGGCAAAATTATTATGGACGCCTCGCGAAGTCCAAGTTCTGATGGACGCTTGCGGTCTATAAAAGGAGGCCGTTGGGACGTTAATAGACGATTCCCTTATTTTGAAATCGGAAGCTCATCTCGTTCAGCAACATCGGCAGAACGTTCTCCTCCTCTTTCCCTACGCTGGCAGCTGCTCTCAATTGGCCTGTGCCTCCGATGGCGCCGAGGCGAGAAGGGGCTTTTCATTCTCTGTCCGTTCTCGTTGAGCATTTCTTTGTCATCTCGGACAGTCTCTTATTGTTCGCGGGGCCCCGTGCTCCATCTTCATCTCTCAGGGCTTGTTTTTTCACTGCCAAAGCAGAGAGCACGCGAGAAAGGTAGCCGGTTCCATATCTTTTGACAGATATTGCGCGACTGTAGGAGGACACCATCGGCGGTGCTCGGGTGTTTTGTCTTTTTCGCGCGATTCACCGGGGCCTCATTAGTGACCCAACCACGCATCGGTCAGTCGAGGGCAAATTCAATAAGAGTGGACCGAAGGGCTCAGCATGCTCTGCCGGGCCGTAGTACACACGCTGACCCCGGTTTGCTGACCATGTTGGGAACACTCCCGATGGAACCGACTGAAGCTGTTCCGCAGAAAATGCGCAAATGAGAAGACTGTGACACCCATGGTACCGTATCCAGATTCTACATCGTTCACAGCTCAAAAAAATACAATTTCTTTGAAACTCGCCCAAACAGTAACAAAAAGGAATCTTGAAGCAACTAAACAAGCGTAGCAGCATCGCATAGGTGACAAGTCTTCACTTAAATGTGCGCGGTGGTAGACTTAACGTAGTGTCATTCGAACTCTCTATATTTTGTTATTTAACTTCTTGCTGAAAAGGATAAATGATCGCCAACAGCCATATTTCTCACCGGACTGGGTGATCTTCCTTATACTCCCTCCTCTGCAGTCTTGTTTGCCGTGCCTTGCTCTGTATTCAGGCTCTTCTGCAAAAAAATAAAAGAAAAAATACAAGATAACTGTGTGACAGTTGCATGCGCATAAATATATATATATATATATATATATATATATATATATATATATATATATATATATATATATAAATATATATATATATATATATATATATATATATATATATATATATATATATATTTATATATATATATATATAGGCCAGTACTTAGGCCAGACAGTGGCACCATTCAGACTGCGGTTCAATAACCACAAGGCACGTGTCACAACTTTTCCTAGCCTACCCCTATCTAAGCACCTGAATGCGACAGGACATTCACTCGATAACCTAACAGCAACCATCTTAGAATCTCGTTTTAAATCTCGCCACGAACGGGAAGCACGCGAATCATTTCTCATCTACAAATTTGAAGCACTGTCATTTGAGATTAACGAAAGCACAGGAAAGCTCACGTTCCTGGGCGCACGTTCAGCAAAAGGATCACTATGTCACGGACAAGGCTAAATTCTCTATCACATGTGTGTCGCTTTCGTCAGTTTTCAGCCTGTTACATACAATTCTGTTATATTTCATTCTCATGAATGCCATGTATCTCACTTTTACCTAAGTTTTTTTTTCATATCACCATTGCCACATAATTCACCTGTTTTCTTCATATTGCTGTTCTCGTTTTTTGGTAATTCTTATAGCGCATTGTTGCTGGTTGTTTACCTATGTTTCTTGTTAGTTCATCGAGTTGTTTTAACGCAATATTGTTAAATGCATTCGCGGTACGGAATCACCCTTGTTATGTTGATCCTTTCCGTGACCGTGAAAAACGCCCTTTTTTTTTTTGCTGCGCAGACTTCACCGTATATTATCATTTCGTGATATAGTCCTGTCACTGTCACATCGTGCTGTTTCGCATGTTGATTTGTGGGCCACTGTCATATATGTGACATTTGATATTAAATAGACACGTTTTTGGGGCCCCGAATGTATATAAGCAGCACGTTGACGTTTGCAATGTATTCCCTGACGAAGGCCGGACCCCGGCCGAAACATATATATATATATATATATATATATATATATATATATATATATATATATATATATATATATATATATATATATATATATATATATATATATATATATATATATATATATGTGTGTGTGTGTGTGTGTGTGTGTGTGTGTGTGTGTGTGTGTGTGTGTGTGTGTGTGTGTGTGTGTGTGTGTGTGTGTCGGTCTCCTACATTTTAGCGTCCTAGTATACAATTGCACAGACGTCACTTAAAAGCCCTGTTGGAGCATCAACATAGTGGGACGTTAACTATGAGACGTAGCGATAGTGTTATTAGTACGTCGCATATTGGTTATATTGCTGCTACTGGACGAAGGCACAATAATGTTCTAGCGACGTCCTTATCGCACCGAAGCAGGCTAATTACCACTTGATTATACTTTCTCGACGTCTAAGCATTCATACTGGTGCCTCATTGTGCGTTCATAACGTCACTTTTAAGCTATAAATAGGCAGATTTACGCCTACATCGAAGAAAAATATCCGGAACACTCGATATATCGAACACTGCGGTGGTGTGATGTGCCGCACAAGGTTGGCTTTCCCTCGCAATGAGTTGAAATTTTAAATTTTTTCTCACAGCAAAGCACTTTTGTGCATGCTTTCGGAGGGTGCCGCGCAGAGCGAGTCGAAACCGTTACTTGTCATCACGTGCCTTCTCCCATGTTTTCTTGTCGTGGGAGGCGCGCGCAGTGGCCGTTCGCTTGTCGGCTCCCTTTGTTAATGTAATGGGTGCAGTAAAGGGGAGAAACACGGCTATTCCACAACTGTGGTGATAATCAACAAATTCGAACACAGAGAACGGACGTCGCCTGTATGTACGGCACCCCAAGAAGCGGAATCAGTGTGATATTGAAAAACGGCACCAGCGCAAGGCCGTTGCCAGAGCTGACTAGAAGGTTCCGGCGCCTGACAAGCACGCACAGCTGCGTAAGATGTTGAGTGGCTGTTCACGATGATAGTGTCTTTTCTAGCCGACTACTAGCGGCTGCACATAATCGGGATCCTGTGCTACACACCACGTAAAAATCAATTCTAGAAAAAAAAAAGTCATCCACACGTGTGTTGTAAGCCACATTTCTTGCGTTAGCGTGTAGCTGTGCAGTGAAGCTAACTTGCGCACCACCATCCTCTTGAAAAATATTGCACTTTTTTATTGAATTGTGAGATATATCGATGAAATTGGTGTTTTTTAGCGTGTTCAATACATGCATGTTTGAATGTGTCAACTAGCACAAGCACATGATTTATGCTTCATGCTTTTCATGTGCGATATACGCGATTATTCCAGCCGAAACAATGACCATAACAAGACGCACGATATACCTTTCTGATCCCGACTCATTTCACCTTTAACTTGGTGAAAGTAGTGATGGAGCCATGTTAGTTAATTTAAACTCAAAGTCTGCTCCTGCAAACGGCATAAGTGGTACAAACCTACCAAGTCTGGCAATGTCTCGTAGGTTTCCTACATACACGGTAGGTAGGTTTCCATTTAAAGGTGCACTTGATTGATCACTGCATAGTTATTTAAGTACGCGCTTATTCTTACAGTCACCAATTTAAGTTCATCTGAAACTTCTTTCACTCCTATTGAAGATGAGGGCTCCTACTAGGAATGATTAGTGTATGGAAACAGTATATTCAGAGGCGCTAAGTCGAGGGGATGTCTGCTATGGCTGACTGAGGTGGCCACATCTGTCGGGTGAAAAAAAGAGCCACTCTTTCCCGTTGACTCAAATTACCAACGCTTATTTCTTTTTTATTATTCCTTCAGTAAATAACTAACAGAGATTTTTATTAAGAGAGGGTGAGTATTCAGCATTCCTTAGTCCAATCCACTAGTTAATACTGCTTCAAGCTTCCTGTTCGAAAGCACCAAATATTCGTTTATGCTCGATTATAAGACAACGACGTAAACAGCACGGTAAGTGTTCATAAAACACAATGGCTTCAATTCGTAACGCACGCACGCAGCATCTAACTTACATAATATTTCCAGTCATTCAATAAGAATGCCTTGCCTTTTCTTTGAATCAATTTATGGAAAGCAACTTTAAAGTGAAGCTTTCTTATACTTAGAGGGGCACTCGGGTGAACAATGGTACTCTGAAGTAAAGCCATTTCCCCTGATCTGAAGGACCCTTCTTAGCGAAAGGAGTTTCGCTGTTGAAGCAGAGTGCGGCGCTGTTTTATTTTTCTGCTTTTATACGCTGTAAACAACGCAGCAGAGTTAAAGCGTGGTTTCTTTAAACTGAAGATGACAAAGGTTTTTTTTTTAAATTGTGCATCTCGAGATTGCGGACTGAAAGAGGAAGAAAAGTGAACTTTCTGTTTTGCGAGGGCGCAATTCCCGAGAGAGCGTTACTCACGATTCTTTCCTCCATTCACAATTCACTTGTGGAGGCATTGAGGAGAACTGCCATTAGCTCCGCTTCCCTGTAAGCCCGTTCCTCACACAACAACGTGCAGTCAGCTTGCCTGCAAAATCTCAGTCGGCTGCACAGCGTGAGTGACGACAGCGTTTCGTCCGGCTAGCTCTACCTTCCGCTGCCGAAATGGGCGTTCCGATAAAGCGTGCACTGCAGTTTCCGTTTTATAGATGTGTGCGATTTGTTAGGATACGCTGCTCTAAACGGACAATAAGCATCACCTCGAAATCGTACACGATGAACCAAGACAAAACTGCAACCACGCGAGTCCTGGATAAAGTCACGCGACTCCCGTGTGTGCGGTATTTCCCGGGCCTTTTCGCCTCCATTTCTAGCCATTGTGTACAGCGTCGGTGGACACTGACGCCGATATGCCGCATTCTCTCACTTTGTGAAGATTTTGTCGCAAGAAAAATAGTCTTGTATCTACTTGAAGTACGTATAGGACATACCTCAGCTGTTCTGCATCCTTAACTCGCATTTATATGCTATACTATCCGCGGTAGACTGCTGCATTTGACAAAAGGTCGCACACCTGAAGCATGTTCCTAGTACGCCCACATGATTTACTACGCATGCGCATAGTTTAGAGTGGATGAAGTGCATAACATTGTAGGCGCTGGGTTTTTCGGCAGCAGTAAGACACTGAGTAAACTTTCGGAACTATGTTGGTTGATGTGAAAGCAAACGTGAGGTTTGGTGTACATCTACGTCTCTCGTTTGCTAGAGCATTTGTCAGTGCGGAAGCAGCACGTTCTACTTTACAATCTCCGTACCAGTATTATATGATCAATCGGGGTATAATCGTGATACTCTAATAAATAGACCTCCACGTTATACAAATCTAGTGCTGATGTGGAATGCACTGTTGGCCTGAAAAAAAATCCGACAAAAAAGCATTCTAAAAACTGTGGAAAGTATCGCAGAAGTAAAAAGGCCAAGTTACTCATCAGACTGTTATTCTACTTTAACAAAATATCAGATAGAGTGAAATTCATATTCACTATGTATGAAACGAGAGAGTGAAACATCTTTCTACTCTTCCGCTCTTTGAGAGAGTGAAATGCCCGTATAGTCTTCAGGTATGAGAGAGTAAAACGCGATTCTGCTCCTGACATTGATTGCTTTTAGATGCGTCGGCACACCGCGAGTGATTAGCACTGCTTAAGATCCACATATATAAGCAGTAATCCATAGTGAATTTGTTTGTTTGCGGCGGCTGCATTTCCGATGGAGGCGGAAATGTTGTAAGCCCGTGTGCTCAGATTTGGGTGCACGTTAAAGAACCCCAGGTGATCGAAATTTCCGGAGCCTTCCACTACGGCGTCTATCATAATCATATCGTGCTTTTGGGACGTTAAACCCCATATATCAATCAATCAATCAATTTGTTTGTTTGTTTGTTGAGGTGCGAGAGACGAATAACAACAAGAATAGCGTTCCCAGCACGCGCCAGTGAATTTGTGGGCACCTGAAGGCACTTGGAACTTTTATTATCCGTGATTTTAGCTTCGCATCTGTGTAGTGAAATAAGTAAATACTATCTTATTCAATTGGTCACGATCAAAGCTCCATGTAAATGGACATAAAATCTTCTTATTTATATTCATGGTTTTTCAGTTCGACCATCGCACACGGGGGATGCTGCCGTAAGCTAACGTATGGTGCAGCTACAGTGAAGTGTTGTGGCTTTAGTCGTAAAATGTGAAGAAGAATACCGCAAATATATAAAAGGGGGTTAAAAAAACCAATTAAATTGTTTAGTGTACACTTCACAAGCGCGATGTTTCGTACGCATGCAGAAATGACTAATCACTTAGCGAGTCAGAGCAAATGCCATTTATAAAATCGGTTGTCCTAAACTTCTTTTTTCTACTGCAACAAGCGTGTCGAATAAACGATCTCATCTCACGAAGCACAAAACAAACACATTGGGCACCATCAGTTCAGTTGGTTTTGAGAAGCGCGGAGACTGAAATCTGCACTTCTAATCAAGAAAATGCAGACAGATCACAAACATTACTTACGACATGAAGAATTATACAATAACGTAGCGTCTTTTAGTGTGGTGTTTTATAGAAAAGCTCGCTTTTTTATAGAATATTTGTGCACAGTGTCTCGCAAAGTATTATACAAAGACTTACTACCTATGTTTTTTTCGCCTCCACTGTACTGTTTAATCTACGCCGATCTGCCAGGTCAAGATGTGTTGAAACGAGTGCGCAAAATGTATGTCTCTGCAAATTCAAAAACATTCCTGACTAAACTACATGAATAAACGCTGCCTGTTAACGCATGGTTAAAAAGAAAAGGTATTTTTGTTTCCTTTGTTAACTGCCGTCTATGTTATGTGCCGGAGACACTAGAACACTGCTTTGTTAGTTGTAAACATGCTATATTGTTCTGGAATGTCCTTCAGCGGGCTCCGAGGAAAACTTTTGATATTAATTCTTGCACTATCTGTTATTCTTTGCCAACATAACTTGATGAAGTGCCTTTCGGTATATGTTTTTCCTCTTGGGTATGCACAGCCTACGGGAAACGCGAATGCAAGACTGCAATGCAGAACCCACTATTTCTTGGAGCTCACGTTTTATTAGAATGTCTGTTCACCTAAAAGATATTTATGAAGAAATGAATGTCAAACCGGACTGGTACTCCATTTTCGTAAGGTGCTTGGCTTTGTGACCTTTCGTGTATAACGCAATCTGAAGAACTCTCGGTAGTCTACTGAATTTTGTCACTTATCGAGTCGTTCCTTAGTAACGCTAGAGGGCTTATTGATTGATTGATTCATATGTGAATTTTAACCTCCCAAAACAACCATATAATTATGAGAGACGCCGTAGTGGACGGCTCCGGAAAATTCGACCACTTGGGTTTTTTTAACGTGCACCCATATCTGAGCACACGGGCCTACAACTTTTCCGCCACCATCGGAAATACAGCCGCCACTGCCCATATTCTATCCCGTGAAATGTGGGTCGGCAGCCGAGTACTTTAGCCACTAGACCACCGCGGCGGTGCTACAGGGCTTATTTCCGTTATGTGATTGTATTCATGTTTCATACTATATGTTTCATTTTATGTTCATTACAACACACATTGTAATGTGCATTGCATCTAAAAGTCGAATGTTCAAGTCTCACTTGATCATCTTTTTTTTAATCTCTTCTTTTTTTGTCGTAGTGCTCGTATTTAGCAATCCTTAGAATTCATGCAAGAAAATCCATCAAAAACAATTAAAAAGCCCAGTTTTGGTCCAAGTTGTCCTATTTTTTTTTTCGTGAGGTGTATGACTACTCTCTTTGGTGGGGTCATGCTACTCTACTTCAGACAGAGTTAGGTTACTCTTTGAGGAAGAAAGGGGCAGAGATTTGACCCATTCTGGGCGAATCACTGTACTCTGCCTCAAAAAGAGGTGATTTACTCTGGAAAATAAGTGCGATATATGGGACAAGAAAGCACTCTCTCAAAGAGAGTGTACAGCACACTCTTAGTTTTGAGAGTGAGAGATCAAGGGCGTGTTCAGCCCAAGATTCAGCCGTACTTTTTGCTGTTCATTTTTTATCAATCTTATATCTTAATTTATCTGAACCAAGGTGCAGTGTAGCAGTATAATAAACTATTAGCGTCAAATGAAGCCCGAACAGCGGCAAGCCTTGACGATAGCATAGTGCGCGCTATCTAGTTTTCACAATTGACAGGCACGCGAATCTTGTTCGGCCACTGTGCGCATATATGCGCGCACGCCTGTCTATGGTGATTAGTGGAAGCCGTGCACTATACCATCACAAAGGCTAGCCGCTGCTTGGGTTTCATTTGACGCACATAAATACACTAGTTACACAAAAATATGGTCAATTGGTGACGTTCCACGACGTCTCGCCGTCAGGAGGAACGAAATAACAGGATAGCTTTGCACATAATGCCTTTGGAAGTCCGCTTGTAAACAGCACAATGTGTAGTGCCTCGCGGGATAGACCACCCAGTTTTTGGGAGTTCGTCGAGACAAAGAGGATTTGCTTTACTGTTGTTAAGCTGCCTAGTAATGACGAGTGATGCTGGTAAGAGCCCATGTAGAGCTATATGCTGGCGTCCTCCTTTGAGTATTCCGGATACAGATCTTAACTTATAAAGTGATCAGAACATCACTAGACGTGAACTGCCTGAATGATGACATAACAAAAAAAAAACGTTTTCTCAGTTTTCTTTATCTTTACAGCAGAACTGTTAATTTTTTTGTTCCGACGTTGCGTATCGACAGATTATTATCATTATTGCGAAATTGCACGTAATATCTTCGTTATTTTCTTTCTCTTCTACTTCGCTCCCAGTAGCCAAGGGCCAGTTTGTCCTGCGTTGGGTACAATAATTCTGATGGGTGAGAGAAAGAGTAGCTGGGAAGAAAAAGATCAAGAGATGGATAGATAGATAGATAGATAGATAGATAGATAGATGGATAGATAGATAGATAGATAGATAGAGGTAGATAGGTAGAGGTAGATAGATAGATGTAGATAGATAGATAGATAGATAGATAGATAGATAGATAGATAGATAGATAGATAGATAGATAGATAGATAGATAGATAGATAGATAGATAGATATACAGACAGACAGACAAACAGACAGACACACAGACAGATAGATAGATAGATAGATAGATAGATAGATAGATAGATAGATAGATAGATAGATAGATAGATAGATAGATAGATAGATGGATGGATGGATGGATGGATAGATAGATAGATAGATAGATAGATAGATAGATAGATAGATAGATAGATAGAAAAAGAAAGATGACGAGCCGTGATCCGAAGGCTAGCGGTGTAGGACAAGCAGGAGGTAGACGAAGGTAAGGCAAGAAAGCAAGCGTAACTAAGTTTGTTGTATTCACTATTCCCAGCTTATACGAAAAGTATTGCGAAGACACACTAAAAAAATTCACTTAACATCGGCCAATCTCCTGCATTAGGTATCAGTCATGAGAAGAGACGAAGAAGAAGGAGCGGGGTTCTCACTCAGCTACCCAGGCACGCTAGCAGGGAGTACAATAGCCTTGTATAGTATAGGTATAGTAAGAGTGTGGGAAAGGTAAGTGAGCGGAAAGAGGAGGGGAGAGAGAGCAGAAGATGAAATAGAAATAAAGAAAAAGATACTACGAGGAAGAAAGAAAAAAAAGAGTATAAACAAAAAGAGAGAAATATATAGGTAGCCCCGCCGCGGTGGTCTAGTGGCTAAGGTACTCGGCTACTGACCCGCAGGTCACGGGCTCGAATCCCGGCTGCGGCAGCTGCATTTCCGATGGTGGCGGAAATGTTGTAGGCCCGTGTGCTCAGATTTGGGTGCACGTTAAAGAACCCCAGGTGGTCGAAATTTCTGGAGCCCTCCACACGGCGTCTCTCATAATCATATGGTGGTTTTGGGACGTTAAACCTTAATATAAATCAATCAATCAAATCAGAAATACATAGGTAAGAAAATAAAAAATAGAAAAAAAGAGAAATAATGAGAGAAACAAACGGAAAGAAAGATGGAAAGAGGTCGATAGATAGAGAAATACGGAGAGAAAGAAATGGAATTGTAGAGAAACGAGACATACAAGAACAGAATAGAGAGATAACATAACGAGACGCAAAAAAGGCCACACAGCTCTACAATTTCTTTATGATTGGCACAACTCTAGTGCGAAGCTGCGTTCGTTTTTTTGTTTTTGTTTTTGCTATACAGATATTTGTTTAATCGACGTCCACACTCACAGCTGGGTTTTGTTATATAATGCCTAAACAGGTATTCTATCCCCACAATAAATCACAGAGTTTACGTTCCAGAATCACGATATGATAATGAGAGATGTATTAGTGGAGGGCTCCAAAAATTTTCGACTATCTGGGGTTAATCAACATGCACTGATGTGGCAGTTGAAATGTGACCGCCGCGGCCGGAATCAAACCAGTGATCTTCAGGTCATCGGTCGAGCACCGATAACACTGCTACACCGTGGTGAACATTATAATAGCCACGCTCTTATGGCGCCATTACCCATTTGTCTCAACACTCATTTACAACCGGCTTCAAAGTATGCGTGGTTATCGAATGCCTCAAGAAATAATTTCCTCCTCTAATATATTGCCACCTGGTCAGCGAGTGTGGCGAGTGTTAGCCATCATTCTACAAGAAAAGAAAAAGATGTTTGTTGTATATGTGTCAATATAGTATTATTAAGTAAATTCAAAACATCAATTTTAAACGTGTTTAAAATTACTGCAATTTATATTCAAGATATAAACTATTCTGTCTGGTCGAAATGGCAAAAAGTCATTACTGCACTCTTTCTGTTTTTACGTTTGCTATATCCTCCTTTTGTTGGGATTCTGTATTACTGAAAGGCCTGAAATTTCATATCAAAACTCTTGGCCAATCTTCTTGAGTGGGCAAGAGCCATATATAGTGGAGGCGTCGTCATCATCATCAGCATGCGTCCTCGCTTAGAAATTTGTTGTTGCTTGGGCAGCCATCTAGTGTGTCTTTCTGCCAGAGTTGTACTTCCTAGTCTTTCGCAGCGCGTAACAATATTATTCTCTTTATATTTTATGACCTCCCAACTGGGTGAATTAGGAACCTGCTAAAGGCGCATAAACACTCTTGGTATACTTAATCTCAGAAAGTCGTGAGCCGCACGCAAAACTCTATTTCAATATTTAACCTAGAATGACTATGTCAATAAAACGCGAGCGACATTCAAGCAGCACGCTTTCTTTTATATATATGTAGCGACGCGGCCACCACTGCGCGTCGCTATATATATATATATATATATATATATATATATATATATATATATATATATATATATATATATATATATATATATATATATATATATATATATATATATATATATATATATAAAAGAGGATTGCGATTTCATCAGGTGCCACGTGTGTTCTAAAGAGAATCTATCGGTAAAAAGCTATTCAGTTCAGTCGTTCTTATGTCGATTTCTTCGTTGAAGAAGCTCGTTCGCATGAGGTAATTCCAATGCGAATAGAAGAAATCACTTTACCACTAGAAATCGCGTACAGATCCCGCACGCTGAAAAGCGTCGCTCTCCTTCCGTCTGGCTGAAGATATTCTGACGACTCGTCTACACAACTCCAAGAGACTCTCCAGGCCAATTCTCTACATAGGCTTTCTGGGACACTGAGCTCATTTCCTTAGCCAGCCTTGCATTGAAAATGCTCACGTATTCCGTTAGCGATGTCATCTCGAGTGCTGGCTACTTGGCTCCTATACATTTTTTTTTATTTTTTTCTTATGCGAAGACTTTGGTGCCGAGAAACCTGTCTTGCCCTTGTGTCTCCTCTTTCAGATGATTGGTGGAGGGGAAAAAAAGAGATGTCTTTCTTTCGCTTTTTTCTTTTTCCGAAAGATAATGCAGCACCAGTCATCTACGATGACTGTGTGGCAATCTCACGCAGTTAGGTTCTTCTTGTGTCACCAGCCACTTCGAATTTTTTGAACTCCTTATCTACGATTAAGTGGTGGGCCATTGTTCACCAACCATTTTCAAACTCTACCTTCTAAAAGACATTTTATAAAGCAAAGCTTCTATGGTTCACAAATTTTGGTGCCGGTGGCGGCAGAGTTCTCGAAAACCTGAATACCGGTGAATGTGCGCAAATGCGAGTGCACCTGAAAGGACCTTCGCTGCCATAGAGTTTCCTAAAACTAATTTGAAGGAAGACTGGCACTGCGATCGTTCAGCGATCGTGTGAATTATGAGTACGACATGTATTTGCCTAGTCTTCGTGCTTGCCAGCGGTGAACACACTTGTGGCTTCATTTACTGCTGTGTTTTGGTTTTTGTTTCAAAGGAAAGAACAAACCTAAAGTGTTAAGGTGGTGAACCAAAACTGCCGTACATTTGCCGATTGTTGTTTCTTGACAAAAAAGCTTCAAGCCATGCAAAGCCAGAACGAGCGTAAAGTACAAAGAATAGGCAAATATATGATATACCCATAATTACTACGCTCGCTGCAGCAGTATGCGTTGCAGCTCCCATAGACACTATCACCAGAGTTTCCTCTAATGTGTATTTAAGAAGCTCTATGCTCGCAGGTGCATCGATTTCATGCGTATTTGCATGTGCCATTTCCTAATAATTGATGATCTCTTGGTCGCAATGGCATAGCCAGAGGGTGGCGCTCTGGAAGACGTACCAAGGAAGAGAAAGCATAAATAAGAAAGAAAGAAAGAAAGAAAGATTACGCACGCCAATATTTGCTTGCACTCATTTTTCTGATAAGGTATGGGCTCCTGTTTTTTGTGCGTTCATTTATTCTTTACCCATTCGATTGAATATTCACAGACTCTTCCAATGTATCAAAAACTGGTAAACGCCACTGATAGGTCTTAATAGGCCACACCCGTCGTTGAACTGAACAGCACTGATCACACTCATAACCACATAAACATGCTACCACCCAACATTTAGCTTCATAAAAATGGGCCATGCTGTTTATTTTTTCAAAGCACAAACCCAACAGTTCAACACCAGACACACTAAAGTTTGGGCTATTACGCAGAATTGGCGCATTGCGACTTGCTCGATATTGTGTGTGTGCTACCGACTATGAAGGTACTGATTACATCGGTACTTCAATCCGGAGAGTTAGTGGTGACCACTGTGACTCGCTGCTGCTGGTGGGGTAAGTGAGCTAAAAGACTCCATTGAATAATACTCAAGGAGATCGCACATACCTACCAGATTGTTACAGTTGCATATGCAAAAGAACCCCGTAGAAATTCCACTCATGCAAGTCCCACTGTCCTGACATGTTAGCTGCATTTACTAAACTTGTCGGACAACAACCTTGATGCGTTACCAAGACAGGAACAACACTACGTTGTTCTAAAATAAATGTGCTGTGCACTTGAGATTGAAGCTACTGAGCATATTTAATGGTGTAACTAACGTTGAAAGAGGCCCACTGTTTTATTATCTCAAGTAATCTACTTAATCCCAGCGCCACAATAGGCCGCCCAGATCAAGTATTGCAAGCACGTATCAAGGTGGCTTATCATGTGTGACTGCCATCATGAACTACTTGCAGTGGATAGGATACACAGTTAGTTCGTAGTGTAGTACAACAGAGTACCGAAACCAACGAGTGGAAGGTCGTCTTAAAGATATCTTTTAAACAGTTTACATTGTGCGTAACGCAAAAATGCACACAGGTAGCATCTGTTGGAAATATTTCAGTATAATGAGTGTATATGGTTTTCGGAAACCCGCGAGGCAGAGAAGGGGTAATCCAGATTAATCTACCTGAAGCCAGACAAAAAATATTCTGTCACTTTGTTCTCTCTCTCTCTATCTCTCTTTATGTGCATGTGTTTCTGTGTGTGTTTGTGTGTATGTGTGTGTGCATGCATGTGCGTGTGTGTGCATGCATGTGCGTGTGTGTGCATGCATGTGCGTGTGTGTGCGTGCCACTTCAGGAATTGCTTGTGTGTGTGTGGGAGAGTGTGTGTGTGCGAGCATGTGTGCTTGTGTGTGGACGGACGGATGGATGGACGGACGAACCAATTTTTCCATTAAGTGCAGTATAACATCTCTCTCCCTAAAATACAATAAAATACATCTCTCTCCCTAAAGTGGTTACAAAAAGAAAGAAGAATATGATTATCCCATGCAAAAAAAGAATGCTATCCCTAACTTCTACTATCAAAACCAAAAGTCCGGCGTCAGTAGCGAACTTTGTAAAATGCTTTAGAGTTCTTGCCAGCTTGAGGAAAAGTGGTATTTTTTGATTATTGGCGAATGACCACCCTTAGCATGTTGCAGACGTTGACTCTAGTCCCTCTTTATGAATTATCTATTTTTATCTTTTTTTTGCCGCCAAATACATGTACGATCATCGTTCAAGTGTTGGCTGTTCATGCTATGGAGTTAAGGCGCGGCCATGGTAATATACATTTTCGTTTCCTTGCCTCTTTTTTTTCTAAACATTTTCTTAAATAAGCAATTGTTTATTACTGATACACCCTGCCAAGTCGTAGCAGCAAGTGAGGTGGCGGCGTTTTAAATGCAAGCACTTCAAATTCTCTTTAAAAAAACATCTACGAGCTTATACAATAATTATTTCAACATTTGAATATGATGTACTTTTGTGCATGTGTTCGCGCAAACTTGCAAGCATAAATATGGAGATATTAGCTTAAAACCACGATTCTAAGAAGTTCTTTCGTCTTCATCCTTCAGCCCACTTCCCTCTTTCCAAGTGCAGGCTGCCAACAAGCTCGGCCAATAGTTAGGCATTCTGATTTTAAAGACGATAGCCTGTCTTGGGGTACGCCGTCGCAAAAATTTTGGTCTGCCTGCCTGCCTGCCTGCCTGCCTGCCTGCCTGCCTGCCTGCCTTCCTGCCTGTCTGTCTGTCTGTCTGTCTGTCTGTCTG
The DNA here is from genome assembly GCF_043290135.1 of Rhipicephalus microplus. Lineage (NCBI taxonomy): Eukaryota > Metazoa > Arthropoda > Arachnida > Ixodida > Ixodidae > Rhipicephalus > Rhipicephalus microplus. The sequence goes on along the minus strand of NC_134710.1, from coordinate 87,530,344 downwards.
TCTGTCTGTCTGTCTGTCTGTCTGTCTGTCTGTCTGTCTGTCTGTCTGTCTGTCTGTCGACCGAACGTGCTTAAAGGCTCTTCTCTTAATAATATTGCCTGTCCAAAAAATTAGTTGTATTTTCCTTTTGTCACAAATGGGCAGCCGCCAGTCTGATCGGTTTTCATGATTTCGAAACTCACAAACGAGACTGGACGTCTTCCTGAAAGTCTCGAAAACACGCGCCACTCAAGACCTACGATATCGTTCTTTCTGTCTTTTTGGAACGCATCGACGGGTTCAGTCTAGAAGCAACTCGTGTATGCTTGAACCGATAGGCACCTGTTCGATTTTCTGACCACTCGCTGAGCACCGCATTAGCGCATAGGGGGAGCATGATCTACTTTCAATTTCAGCATCATCGTCCTTCGTCTTCAAGTATGCGTGAGGGTGTCCGGGAAAAGGGGTGCTTCTGGAAGTGTCGCACTGCGCGAGGTAGAACGTGAGCACTTGTCCAAAGATGCCTCGCGTGCTCCTTGGAATTCCATTTCGGCCATGCGGAATACGTGCAAACAACTCTCGCTCGCGACCGGGAACCGTGCACGAGAGACAGGGTGTGCACACCATCTACTATAATCTAGCCAGAGAACGCATGGCTTGTTTGATCTTTATTTGCAAATAGATTGAAATGAAGACGCCAAGAAATATATATATATATATATATATATATATATATATATATATATATATATATATATATATATATATATATATATATTTATATATATATATTAATATATATATATATATATATATATATATATATATATATATATATATATATATATATATATATATATCATTTTGTCCCACCGTGTCTAGTTGTTGATGGTTGATGCCCCGGGGCCATGAAAAAGTTCTGCGTTACCTTCTGTAAACCATGCGTTAGCGTTAGGAAAGTGTGAAGTAGGTTGAGAAAGTGTTTCGTCACCAAATCAACAGGCAAGAAAAAAAAGGTGTTTATACCTAACCCGAATATCTCTGCCGGTTGGGTTGCGGCTGTCTGTTGATCATTTCATCTCAGGAGTGGTGGCAACACACGCAATTTTAGCGCGACAGCGATAAAGAGCTCGGTTCGCAGAAATTTCGGCAACGGCGCCGGTGTTGGCGTGGGCGTCGTTGGTTTTGAGCCAACAATCGTTATCCTGTCTGTGACAGAAAAATCGAAAAATTTTTTTCCCCATAATCCTTCTCCTCCCGTTTTCTTTTCTTGTTCTATATGCTTGTCTTCTCTTCAGGTAGGTGTATAGCCTCTTTTATTTATATGTGTGTTTGTATATATTTTTACATGTGTAGGTAGGTAATAACACCACCAAAAACAGCGCTAGGTTTGCTTCTTCTGTTTATGCCACTTAAGCCAGAGAAGCGTCGCCCAATGACTGGTCGTATTTTCCTATGAACTTAAGTGGGAAGACGATTCTAGTGAGCATGTAGCTTTCATGTGTGACTTGTTCGCGTGATTTTATGTAGAAGCAGCTTAATTCATGGATACTGTAGCGAAAAATCATCAGATCCCACACAGCTGAAGCAACGTTTACGTGTTGTTAACTTGATATCTCAAACGATGGGCGGGAGAAAAAAGCCCCCAATTCCTACATGTACCAGATATGAGTGACCCCATTTCGCTGTTATTCACCTAGTTATGGCCAAACAGCTAGCGTCTGGGGATCACATTCCTCAAAGAAGTGGCAAACTCATCAGTGTTGATGTATGAAAAAAAGAATGAATAAGAAAACTGCCGGAGAAAAAAGAGCAATCATTGACAAATCTATTGGCATTGGAACCTGAACTTGGTTACGTTTAACGCTAGAACCTTATCTAGTGAGGCAAGTCTAGCTGTACTATTCGAGGAGATAAAGGGTGTTAAATGGGATATAATAGGGCTCAGTGAGGTTAGGAGGACAGATGAGGCCTATACGGTGCTACAGAATGGGCACGTCTTTTGCTATCCGGGCTTGGCTGACAGAAGAGAACTGGGAGTGGGGTTCCTAATTCACAGAAACATAGCTGGCAACATATAGGATTACTATAGCATTAATGAAAGAGTGGAAGTATGGTAATTAAACTGAATAAAAGATACAAGATGAAGGTGGTACACGCTTACGCGCCTACATCCAGCCATGATGCCTCTTTAGTTGAAAGCTTCTAGGAAGACGTGGAATCAGAAATCAGTAAGATAAAAACACAGTATACTGTACTGATGAGAGACTTTAATGCAAAGGTAGGGAAGCAGCATGCTGGAGACCAGGCAGTAGGAGGTTATGGCATCGGTACTAGAAACGCCAGAGGAGAGCTACTAGTAGAATTCGCCGAACGCAATAATTTACGGATTTTGAATATCTTCTACCGAGAACGAGGAAACCGCAAGTGGACATGGAGGAGCCCTAATGGCGAAAATAAGAGCGAAATAGACTTTCTAATCAGTACACACCAAGGTATCGTGCAGAATGTGGAAGTGCTTGGCAAGGTACGATGCAGTGCCCATAGAATGGAGTGGTCTCGAATTCGCCTAGACTTGAAGAAGGAACGAGAAACACTGATACGCAAGAAGCCAATCAATGAGCTAGCTCTGAGAGGGAAAGTACCGGAATTCAGAGTCTCGCTTCAAAACAGGTTTACTCGGCTCTTAGTGAGGAAACCAACCTCAGCGTAGATACAATGAATGATAATCTGAAGAGTATCATTACCGATAGTGCAGTGGAAGTTGGAGCTACAATACTTAGACAGGACACTGGAAAGCGGTTCCAAGAGACAAAGAACCTCATTAAAAAGCGTCAAAGAATGAATGTCTCCAGTACAACAGCCAAAATAGAAGTGGCGAGCTTTCTAACTTGATTATTAAGCGTAAGGTATCCGTTGTAAGAAGGTATAGTGCTCTGGAAAACGGAGGAAGCGTCATGGCAGTGAAGAAGAAATTTGGGATAGCAGAAATCGGATGTATGCATTAAGGGACAAAGAAGGCAAAATAAGTACCAATATAGATGGGATAGTTAAAATAGCGGAGGAGTTTTACAGAGACCTGTACAGTAGCCCGGACAACCCCGACCTTAATACTATAAGAGCTAGCAGTAACCCAGATGACACCCCACCATTATTATTAAACGAATTCAGAAAAGCCTTACAGCATGCAAAGACGTAAAGCTGCGGGTGAGGACCAGGTAACATCAGATCTGCGGAAAGATGGAGGACACAATGTGTTAGAAAAACTAGCCACCCTGTTTACGAGGTGCCACCTGACGGGAAGAGTACCACAGTCTTGGAGGAATGCTAACATCATCTTAAAACATAAGAAAGAAGATCAAAGAAGATGACAAGGACTTGAATAATTACTGGCTAATCAGCTTGCTCTCTGTAGTATACAAGCTATTTAGAAAGGTAATTGTTAACAGAGTAAAGAAAATATTAGAATTCAATCAACCAAAGGAACAAGCACGATTTTGAACAGGCTACTCAACAATCGACCACATTCCTACTATCAATAAGGTAATAGAGAAATGCTCAGAATATATCCAACCACTATACAAAGCCTTCATAGATTACGAGATGGCGTTTGATTCAGCAGAAATATCTGCAGTCGTGCAGACACTGTGGAATCAGGGCGTCGATGAAGTATTTAAACATCGTGGAAGAAATCTACAGGGGATCAACAGCTACCGTATTGCTTCAGAAAGAAAGCAACAGAATACCAATCAAAAATGGTGTAAGGCAGGGGGATACAATCTTCCCATTGCTATTTACCGCGTCCTTACAGGAGGTTATCAGAGGCCTAGAATGGGAGCAGTTAGAGATAAGTGTTATAGGAAAGTACCTTAGTAACCTGCGCGTCGCCGATGACATTGCGTTGCTGAGTAACTCAGGGGACTAATTGCAACTCATGATTACGGAGTTAGACAAGGAGAGCAGGAAAGGGGGTCTTAAAATTAATCTGCAGAAAACGAAAGTAATGTACAACAACCTCGGAAGAGAGCAGTGCTTCGATATGGGTAATAGTGCACTTCAAGTTGTAAAATACTATGTCTACTTAGAGCAGGTAATAACCGCGGAGCCAAAGCACCTGATTGAAGTAACTAGAAGAATAGGAGTGGAGTGGAGCACACTTGGCAAGCACTCTCAAATCATGACATGTATATTGCCACTATCCATCAAGAGGAAGGTATATAACAGTGCGTCTTGCCGGTACATAGCTATGGAGTAGAAACCTGGAGACTTACAAAGAGGGTTCATCTTAAATTGAGGACGACGCAGCGGGCAATGGAAAGAAAAATGGTAGGTGTAACCTTAAGAAACATAAAGAGAGCAGAGTGGATTAGGGAACAAACGGGGGTTAAGAATATCATAGTTGAAATCAAGAAGAGGAAATGGACATGGGCTGGGCATGTAGCGCGTAGACAGGATAACCGCTGGTCATTAAGGGTAACAAACTGGATTCCCAGAGAAGGGAAGCGGGTTAGGGGGAGACAGAAGGTTAGGTGGGCAGATGACATTAAGAAGTTTGCGGGTATAAATTGGCAGCAGCAAGCACAGGACTGGGTTAACTGGCGGAACATGGCGAAGTCAGGCTGATGATGTCAGGCTGAGTCAGGCTGGTGCAGTGGGCGAAGTCAGGCTGATGATGATGATGATTGGCAAAATATGTCTCGTGAAAACATATATGCTTTCACCTGTGCTCTCCTAAGCATTAGCTAAATGTACTGCCAACGTTTTGTAAATAGCGTCGGTTTTGATCAGATCAAATTTCACTCCTAACGCCTATGGATGATATGCAAAGACAAGATGTACGGTAAGCCGATTCGGCACGTGCCTGATGTAATAATAATAACTGAAAGAATTGACCTCGGCGGGAGCCCTTTTTGTACGCTCGCCTTATGACATCATCGAAAAAAGATTCCGTATATACAGTGGTTTGCCAGTCGAAAGATTTCACTGTCCATCACGTTTCAAAATATCTCACATCACAGCAGACTCATTTGCATTATATGTGCGGGTCTGCAAATGCGGGATAGATGCTTCGCAATGAGACGTATGGTAACGCTGAAGGTGATGGCATTAGAGGCCGTTAGTTGCCTTTTAGATGCGGAGCATCTTATACTCGCGCCTTGTAGTGCGCCGTCCGCACCGCTTCTCAAACATTCGACAGCTGACGCGCGCGCATGCGCCGTCGCGCCGTCGCCCACTCTTCCACCATCTGCGCATCCCTTCCTCCTCTACACACCGCGCGCGCTTCACTCCTCCACCATCTGTGCACCCTTCCTCCTCTACACACCGCGTTCGACATCTACAATTCTCCTGATTCTCCAGTGGACGCGCATGTGGCGTCGCGCTTCGAGAACATTCAACAGCTGACAGTGCAGGCGCCGTCGTGCTGTATATATACTCAAGGTCGGCGCTCGCTCGCTAAGTTGCCGCTCGTCGGTTGGTTTGTACGGCGCGTCGACGTCCAAGGTCGCGGTGAAATGAATTCCAACGAATCCACAAACACAATGATCGACGTCCCTTCGACCAGCGCCGCCCTTTCGCATACGTGTGTACGTGTTCACTCATTTAACACCCCCTCCTACAACCACGTTAACCAATTTAGCCATCGACCCAAGTAAGTCGCAATTTAACACCCCATTTCACAACCACGTTAACCAATTTAGCCATCGACCCAAGTAAGTCGCACTTTAACACCCCGTTAACCAATTATATGGTCCGCATCCTCCTCAGTGTTCCCCCGAGGGAAGCTGCGGGCAATTTTTTTATATAAGGATGCGCTAATGGTGATGAACGGCTGCATCTGCGGCCTGGGATCTACAGAGCTCACTGATGAAAAGCTATAGATGTGTTTTAAGAAAATATACGAATCAACTCAAGCATTCAACTGAGATCGCTCGAGAATATTTCGCCTGTTATTTTGTCTGTGTTGCAAAAAAAGACCGTTTATAGATAAGCGCCCTCCAAGAAATCACCAAAGTAAACGGTTGTTAAATAAAGTATACACACAAGAATCTGACAGGAAACTGCAATCGTCCTCAATAATTATTTACTACGAATAGTAACAAAACCCCCTCATTTGCGTCGTATGCGCTATTCGGCCTTTTCGATTGTTGACAGTCTGTCAGCGGCAGTTACCCTAAACCAAGCCATTTGGTCCCTGCAATTATTCTTGCCCGGGCAAATAATTCCTCGGGAATTGCTTCAAAGCCTTTGTATGATGTCAAGGTTGCGTATGCGTGCAGCATTCCGTGAGAATATGATGCGGCCACTCGTGTGCCTCGGGCCGGATGCGACGCTTTGTCACCAATGTCGGAAGTGGGTCCTTATATAGCCAGGGGCTGCATTGCCCGGGATAAATGATAACATCGACGCATCTCGTGTCGAGTTTGGGTTACTCGGCGTCCTGTACCCCCTGCTCTCACGTGTACCTACCCCCGCCTCCAGCGCACTGTCCTCTGCCTATGGCGTCCTGTCGTTGTGACTGCCTGTGGTGCGTAATGGGGAACCATATTCGACGGACCATCTGTTGCGTTACTGCCAATACTGGAGGCTTTCCATCACGAAGAGCGTGGCATATTTCTTTCGCGAATGAATCTGAGGTAGCTCAAGTTTTTGTATCAAGCATATACGCGACTACCTCTGAGATGCGCCCGAAATACGATATTTCTGAATGTTGTGAATCCACAATTTAGCGAGATGTGCGTATTAGCCAAACCAGAGCCCTTCAATGCTTTTCTGGTCACGACACTCCTCCGTGACGCTATGGAGAGAGTTTGCTATGTCACTGCAGTGGCTGATTGGCGAAGCCAGGAGAGAGAAGGGGGCGTTGAGAAGAACTTCGCTGCGTAGGGATAGTTGGGGACTGGAGAAATCTGGTGGCATCGTCGTTCAGTTATCGTGTTTTTGTAATTTTGCGTTACTAACGGCTGTCACAACTGTGTGTTGTGCGGGAGCGTTGATGCCAAAGACTTGCTGTATGCAGTGGCGGACCCAGTGGGGGGTGGTAGGGGCCATCGCCCCCTCCTCAATGTCTGTGTCAGCAACCCACCCCCCTACTCAATTCAGGGCTTGTAGTCCACCTCCTATCGCCAATTAGCACAAATTAGTCGAACTACTGCGAGCACACATTAGCGGTTTTTATGCTATGAAGGAGTTTTACTGCTGGTAAAAACAAATTATCATGACCACGCCTTCAGGCGACCGCCTCCCCCTCCCCCCTAAAACGAGTGACTGGGTTCGCCCCTGGCTGTATGCAAGGTTGTCTCTCGTGCTCCAAAGGTGCGAGCGAAAAGGTGCTGTTTTGTTTGACGACAGACGGTGATAAAAAAGACGAATGGAAACGTCCATACATCCACAGATAGCTGGTGGATTTACCATCGATTTTGAAAACGTTTGAGCTTGCGAGAAATATTTCGATGCCGCCGACGTTATTCAGACTGACGACTTCGTAATGACTGGATAAAAATGTGCCTTTGTAACACAAGAAGTCAAGGTGCCTGCCAGGGCTGTTCTTTTCGCAGCTTTCTAGTTTCTTTACGTTGTTGCCAGTTTATTATGTGCTTTGGACTCTTTTCTTGTTTGCAGTTGTAAAAAAGAAGTTTTTTGTTTCTATTTCCATTGACTCAATGTCAGCGAAACCTAAGGTCTTTTTGTTTATAATTTTCAATAGGTCACACTTTTTATTAATAGCTTCATTTACTGGCCTTGCACAGAGCTTCTCTATGCTAGAAAAAGTGCAGCTTTTAGCAGTCCGATTTCTGAGGATAATTTCCAGTATTCCTTCTCTCTTTCCAATCATAGCATTCTTGCTTTGTTTGCTTTAAATTAGTGGCTCAACAGTGCGAAGCTTTTAAACACATGCATTGAAATAAGCAATATTAAAAATATATGAAGTCGCTGGAAGTTGATGCTTCCTCAACTTGGCATGTTTTATAATATTTTGCAAATGTGTCATTTTTCAGGTTTCGAATATGTCGAAAGCGGCTTCGGCGGCTGCATTTCTGATGGAGGCGAAAATGTTGTAGGCCCGTGTACTCAGATTTGGGTGCACGTTAAAGAACCCCAGGTGGTCGAAATTTCCGGAGCCCTCCACTACGGCGTCCCTCATAATCATATAGTGGTTTTGGGACGTTAAACCCCACATATCAATCATCAATATGTCGAAAGCGCAACAGAGCTTTGCTTGTTAACACGTGATTGTTTTTTCTACATTAAAGTAAGACGGTTTCGTCTCACTTAATCAAAATTACTGTGTGAGCAGTCTTCATCAATAAATTCGCTGCATCACCGTGGTGCAAACCTAGTCCATCTAAGCAGTGAAAGTAACACACGTTGTGATTTGTGAAGGTTCCATCATAGCAGAGGACTCTTGATACGCTGCACAATGTAAAATGCGACACACTTTCACTCGTGCAATATTGTCTGCGATACACGTAGTTGTCAAAGTTACATGCCGAAAATGAGCAGAACGCAGTTGCTAGCTCGGAGATAAGACTATAGCTATAGACTCTAGTGTTGACACTGCTCATGGGTGTTACCTTGCGAAAGCTTCGTCATTCCCAGTTTCAAGTGTCGCCAAAACTATGTGTGTTAGGCGGCAGCGGAGTGAGCTTTGATTTTATCAACTGCAAACAAGGGAATGTATAGAGCTTTTAATACTTGTAATGCGGTCATATACCACGCCGTACGTGATCCGTATGTAAGAACGTAGTCCGTATGTATGTGTATGAAAGCCAGTGTGGTCGGCACTGGCTGGTCTTTCAGTGTGACGATTTAATTTGCGAGTTGGGGAGTTGACAAGGCTTGGCCATTGTCAGAAGTTCAAGTAAGTATCATGCGTCTAAATAGGTATTCATTGCTCCACTGCAGGAGGTAGGAAATCACGCTAAAATACGGCGAGTATGGCTGCGTTCACCGCAAGCAGATTTATTGTATAAACTTGATGTAGTAAAAAAAAAACACGCCCAAATAAGTTTTCACACGTGTATGCAGCAGCCAAATCGTATGTCAGGTGAGTATCAGTGGTATTTAAATAATTGCGGTTCGCTTCGAGATAAACCACTGCTTCGAACCGGCACAATAATCAACCGAAAGCAGCGCGCGTGAGCACGGATGCCTTTGCGTTGACAGCGGCGACCCTAGCGGTGGCCCCTTGTATGAAAATACGGGTGAAGTTTCATAACCATAAAAGCATTGAAAAACTCTGGCTAAAGTTAATGACCTTTCCAAAGCGGGACAGTAGAAACGATATCTTTAGCTGGTAGCCTTGGTAATGAGAAACATACGAACGTGCCTCGAATATCTGTGATCGCTTACTGTCAACATTCCCGTGGTCGCGTTAGCACAACACACTCTGGCATTGCCGAAAAAAAAAAAGCTTTGTGCGACACCTTGCTAATCACAGCATTGTCAAGTCACCTCGATGAAATTATCTGGGAGGCTCTTCGTCAAGTTAGATTGTGTTTACCCTAGATGTGCTTTTCTTTCAGGCTTTCTTGCAAAAGCGCGTGCAGGGGCACGCGTTTGCAAGCGCGTGCAAAAGCGCTAAGTGCAGGGGCACGCGTTTCGTGAATACTTTCAAATCATTACGATTGGCATCAGCAAGCTACTTTGCGGCTTACATGGCACCTGGCACTCGCTATTTTGTTTGCTAAGATAACGATACGTAATAATAAAACCAGAGACAAATTCTTGCTGCTGCTGTCAGCGTAATATTCGGTATGAAGGTCCAACTGTAATGAGACGCAGGGCACCACATGTGCCGTAGTCAATGATTGCGAGGGTACCTTGGGAAAATAAGACAGCAAAAATGTTATCTTGGCACACGGCATTTTCTGCGCTTGAAGTAGGACAAAACGAAACGCAATAATGCATGAAGCCTTAGCATGTAAGAACGGAATGCAATAAGGTTTCGTCCACCTCGCCGCGGTAGTCTAGTGGCTAAGGTACTCGGCTACTGACCCGCAGGTCGTGGGATCGAATCCCGGCTGTGGCGGCTGCATTTCCAATGTGGAGGCGAAAATGCTGTAGTCTCGTGTGCTCACATTTGGGTGCACGTTAAAGAACACCAGGTGGTCGAAATTTTCGGAGCCCTCCACTACAGTGTGTTTCATATTCATTTGGTGGTTTTGGGATGTTAAAACCCACATATCAATCAAATCATTAGGGTTTTATCCCTTTCTCTTGGCATTTTCATTCCCTTGTGATGCTTCGCTTCACAGTGGATACATCGACAGTTTCATAAGGAATATATAAATATATATATATATATATATATATATAGCACGAGCTAGCTTCATTTGAATGTTTCGTAGACGTTTTGAAGTGGAAGGCAACGCGAAAGCCCTGCTCATCTCTACCTGCGCTTCTCAACACGCCAGCTTTGTGAAATTGAGCGTTCATGATTTCCTGTATGCGGGTGACTATCACAATGACTGTTTATTATAAAGGCAATACTTGCTTCAATATATAACGTTGATAAACTATTTAACCACACTTCACGCAGTTGACTAACACATTGCTTTCAACTGGAACCTTTATTACTTCTTTTCTTTCTTCAGTATTTTGATTTAAATGGTCCGACCAAACCTCGATTATAAAGTACACACTCTTTTTCAGCTTGTAGCTTTCACGCACTTACTGTGGCGATTGTCCTGGATTGTGACAGGGACAACGAACAAGGGCGGAAACAGTGCGCTATACTGCATGCACGGCCACGACGCTATACGCTACTCGCAGCCGGGCAACGTATGCTAAGTCGAGCAATTGAGAGGTCTCTTTGCGAGGGGCAAGAAATGAAATAAAACTTACTATCCGCTTATTCACTTCACGTTTTCATGTCATTTGTCTTGCTCATGATAAACGACGCCGAAAATTTTTAATCCCTGCAGACGTTTTTACGCCGAGTGGGATACGTGTAAAAATGCTGTACGTTCATTTGCATACACTACATATGAAGTTTAAAGAATCGCAATACTGATATGCTAGAGGTACACATGCTTAGATTTAAATTGCCATAAGAGAACTCCAGGTTGTCTAAATTTCTGCAGCCGTCCACAACAGAGTGCCTTATAATTGTATCGTGATTTTTGCGCGTCACCCTCATCCTCTTCCCGAAACATAAACAATAGTAATACAACGAAAATGTGCAAGAAGACAACGTTCGAAGCGTTACTCAATTTGAGAAAGAAATGTCTTTCAAAACGTAATAATCGTGTAACGGCGCTGAGCTAATATTTAGTACTAGTTCTGTAACTGTATTTCAGTGCAGAACGAGAAACCAAGCGCAAATTTGCGTTAGACGAACGTCAGCTTCGCTCTCCGAGGTCATCTAATGTGGAGTACTTACTCACGTAGCTGCTATAAGTCAAAATTTTCTCGCTCATTTAGTCGTTTTAGAGAGTGCGCTTGAAAGTCCTGATTTCTCAAGATGAACGATTCAAGAAGAGTTAATCAACGAAATGTTAATGAATTTGATAAGTAAGCCCCGCCACTGTGGTCTAGTGGCTAAAGTACTCGGCTGTTGACCCGCAGGTCGCGGGATCGAATCTCGGCTGTGGCGGCTGCATTTCCGATGGAGGCAGAAATTTTGTAGCCCTGCGTGCTCAAATTTGGGGTGCGCGTTAAAGAACCCGAGGTGGTAGAAATTTCCGGAGCCCTCCACTACGGCGTCTGTCATAATTATATGGTGGTTTGGGGACGTTAATCCCCACATATCAATCGAATTTTACAAGCAAGTCCATACTGTTGCAAATATTTTTTGTGTAGAGGACACCTATTCAAAGACTCGAATGGGAGCAGCATCCAGCCGATTATCTATATAGCTGCAATAAAATATTATCACAACTAAATAGAAAATAAAAATGATGTGAATAAGTCCGGTACAACCTGCAACATGCCAATTCACGCAGCGTGAAAGATTGTTTCAATAATGGCTACGAACAAAACCCTATATGGCATGAAGTAGAATTAGGCCTTCATTCCCCCTCCCGCCTCCCCCCCTTTTTTTACTACAGGTACACGTTCGTCTCCGTGAATAACACTGGGTCCTTCACCAAAATGTTCTGAAAATTTGCTTTTATACCTGTATACGCTTTTAGAGGTGATTTTCATGCAGAGTATTTAAGCTATGCAGATGGCTCCTTTGTACGAGTAAGGCAAGTGTAAGTCTTTTGCTAAGTTGCCGAAGTGAAATCTTGCAAATACTAGCCAAGAAAGAAAGAAAGAAAGAAAGAAAGAAAGAAAGAAAGAAAGAAAGGAAGAAAGAAGAAAGGAAGAGAGAAAGAAAGAAAGAAAGAGAGAAAGGAAGAAAGATGGAAAGAGAGAAAGAGAGAAAGAAAGAGATAAAGAAAGAGAGAAAGAAAGAAAGAGAAAGAGAGAAAGAGAGAAAGAAAGAGAGAAAGAAAGAAAGAAAGAAAGAGAGAAAAAAAGAAAGAAGGAAAGAAAGAAAGGAAGAAAGGAAGGAAGGAAGAAAGAAAGAAAGGAAGGAAGTGGTAACTGAAGTACGCATTGAAGTCATATTGTAAACGGGCTTTTCGAATGTCACATGGATTCGGCCCCTGCACATTTGAGGGAGCGGGTGTGCGTGAGATAAAAGGAGGCCCGTTCACACTGGGGCGATGAACAGAGACAAGAAACGGTGTCTCAGTCGGACCAAGCCAGAATAGGTGAAAGAGGCCCATCAGCTACGGACAAGGTTTGACGTGCCACACGGGTCACAATGAATCATTGATGCCTCTACATTCACTTCTCAGGAAATCACAGAGACCGTCATTCTGAACAGTATATACTGAAGTGAGTGCGACTTTAGGGTGGGGTTGCTGCCATTGACGGCAGTTTATCTCTGCACCAGTGTTACAACGACGTTCCTAAAGCTGTGCTGAACGGAATTAGTTACCCGCAGCAAGTAAGCCGTGTGGGCGCTGCAAAGAATAGTGGTCCAATCATGTTCCAGCTGCGATTTGCCCTTTTCACGATTCAAAAACAGTTTTTATCAAAAGTACGCGCCATCAATGTACGCACCAAAGCTTTGCCTTTTAAGAAATCTAGATTTATTTTATTCTTTAGAAAACTGAAGTGAACCTTTTGAGTCCTGCGATAGGTACAGCTATCAATTCACAGTGAAGGACGACAACATGTCTTCATAAATTGAGTAGTGAGCCGTTCGAACAAATGCAAGTTGCTATGACGTCATTGCCGCTCGTCGTTTAAAAGAGAGGCACATGAGAAGCGGTCAAAGACACATTTGTAACTCAGCCAAAAATGCATGGTGAACTGCTGCTCGCTGTCGTAACAAATAGACGCCGATAGTTTTTTCCTGATTGCCCATAAGGGCTAATAACACCACAGTGGCAAATGCGATGCCCTAAGGAAGCATTATGAAAAATGATTCCATAGGTTTAACGCAGTTAGCCTACTAATTGATTGATTGATATGTGGGGTTTAACGTCCCAAAACCACCATATGATTATGAGAGACGCCGTAGTGGAGGGCTGGGGAAATTTAGACCACCTGGGGTTCTTTAACGTGCCCAAAATCTGAGCACACGGGCCTACAACATTTCCACCTCCATCGGAAATGCAGCCGCCGCAGCCGGGATTCGAGCCCACGCCCTGCGGGTCAGCAGCCGAGTACCTTAGCCACTAGACCACCGCGGCGGGGCGCAGTTAGCCTACTACTTTATCATTGGAATTCTTCGGAGTAAGTTGGGCCACCTAAACATGTTTTTAATCGCAAAACAATATTTCGTTCAACAGAGCCAGTCTTCATTTCTCGCTTCACGTTTACAGAGTTGTTCAAATGAAGCGTGATAAAACTCATGAACTAAACAACGATTGCCCTACGGTGATGGCTTTGTATGTTAATGATTCAAAAAATTATTAACTTCGGAACTTTGCTCCTCACAGCATACAACAACAGGTCACCTATAGCTAAAAGAGGCTTCAGGCGTTTCTAGCTTTTTTTTGTATAGTTTAATTTTTCAAGTAATGTAAGGCGGAAAAGGGGTTTAAAAATGTGAAATATTTACAATGTTTTAAAGTTTCATTCAGTACCATAAAACAACACAACAGCAATTTTTAAGGGAGCGGGGGGCAGCGGTACATAAGTATGGCTGTGCTTCCGTGATTCCTAAGATTATAAAAAAACGCTGATCCCATATAGAGTGAGAATTAATGATATGTGAAGCACGAAAGAGAAAGGTTGGTGTATCACTTTAAAGTTAGTACAACGTGCGAGGCAGATGTAACTTTTGCCGTATATGGCTTCTATATTATGACTATTCCGTTTGCGTCTGGCATTTGTGTTTATTGTCCATTCACGTCACGCAATACCAAAGTTCGTATATGTGAAGCTAGCAGAACGGCCGCGAGCACGACATTAGCGTAGCATGTAGTCAAGTTTTACATGCCACGCATGTTGACATTATCATGTTTGGACGTGTCCTTTGCTTTCCTCGTCCATTCACGTCTCGTAATATCAAAGTTGGTCTACGTGGAGCTAGCTAAACGGCCGCGAGCACATTATGAGCGTAGTATGTACTCATGTTTTACATCACACGCATATTATGATTATCGTCTTCGGACGCATTCTCCGCCGCGGCGGTCTAGTGGCTAAGGTACACGGCTGCTGACCTGCAGGTCGTGGGATCGAATCCCAGCTGCGCTGGCTGCATTTTCGATGGAGGCAAAAATGGTGTAGGCTCATGTGCTCTGATTTGGGTGCACGTTAAAGAACGTCAGGTGGTCGAAATTTCCGGAGCATTCTACCACAGAGTCTCTCATAATGATATGGTGGTTTTCGGACGTTAAAAAACCCCTATATAAATCAATCAATCAATCTATCAATCAATGTTTTGAAGTGTTATTTACCTTCACGTCTACTGACGTCATGTCATATCTTATTCTGTATATATGAAGCTAGCGAAACGGCAGCAAGTGCCCTATGAGCATAGCATGTGGTCATGTTTTACATGACACGCTCATCATGATTATCATGTTTGTACGTGTCATATAGCTTCGTCGTGCGTTCGCGTCACGTAATACCAAATTTGGTATATGTGAAGCTCGCAAAATGGCAGCGAGCGCATCATGAGCGTGGCATGTCGTCATGTTCTTACATGGCACGATTGTCATGATTATCATGTTTGTACCAGCCATAAACCTTCGTCATCCATTCACGTCTCGCAATACCAAATTTGGTATATGGGAAGCTCGCAAAATGGCAGTGAGCGCATCATGAGCGTGGCATGTCGTCATGTTCTTACATTGCACGATTGTCATGATTATCATGTTTGTACCAGCCATATACCTTCGTCATCCATTCACGTCCCGCAATACCAAATTTGGTATATGTGAAGCTCGCAAAATGGCAGTGAGCGCATCATGAGCGTGGCATGTCGTCATGTTCTTACATGGCACGATTGTCATGATTATCATGTTTGTACCAGCCATATACCTTCGTCATCCATTCACGTCCCGCAATACCAAATTTGGTATATGTGAAGCTCGCAAAATGGCAGCGAGCGCATCATGAGCGTGGCATGTCGTCATGTTCTTACATTGCACGATTGTCATGATTATCATGTTTGTACCAGCCATATACCTTCGTCATCCATTCACGTCCCGCAATACCAAATTTGGTATATGTGAAGCTCGCAAAATGGCAGTGAGCGCATCATGAGCGTGGCATGTCGTCATGTTCTTACATGGCACGATTGTCATGATTATCATGTTTGTACCAGCCATATACCTTCGTCATCCATTCACGTCTCGCAATACCAAATTTGGTATATGTGAAGCTCGCAAAATGGCAGCGAGCGCATCATGAGCGTGGCATGTCGTCATGTTCTTACATTGCACGATTGTCATGATTATCATGTTTGTACCAGCCATATACCTTCGTCATCCATTCACGTCCCGCAATACCAAATTTGGTATATGTGAAGCTCGCAAAATGGCAGCGAGCGCATCATGAGCGTGGCATGTCGTCATGTTCTTACATGGGACGATTGTCATGATTATCATGTTTGTACCAGCCATATACCTTCGTAATCCATTCACGTCCCGCAATACCAAATTTGGTATATGTGAAGCTCGCAAAATGGCAGTGAGCGCATCAAGAGCGTGGCATGTCGTCATTTTCTTACATTGCACGATTGTCATGATTATCATGTTTGTACCAGCCATATACATTCGTCATCCATTCACGTCCCGCAATACCCAATTTGGTATATGCTAAGCTAGCGAAACGACCGCGGGCGCACCATAAGCGTGGTGTGCAGTGATAATATACATGACATTCATGTCATGATTTCCACGTTAGTGTCTGTCACTTATGTTCGCCATGCAGTCGTCTCATACCATACCGGTTTTGCATATGTCATGTGGCCCCGCCGCGGTGGTCTAGTGGCTAAGGTACTCGGCTGCTGACCCGCAGGTCGCGGGATCGAATCCCGGCTGCGGCGGCTGCATTTCCGATGGAGGCGGAAATGTTGTAGGCCCGTGTGCTCAGATTTGGGCGCACGTTAAAGAACCCCAGGTGGTCCAAATTTCCGGAGCCCTCCACTACGGCATCTCTCATAATCATATCGTGGTTTTGGGACGTTAAAGCCCACAAATCAATCAAATCAATATGTCATGTGAACGAAACCACCGCAAAAACAGCAAGACCATAGAAGGCAAATCATGACATTCATGACATACATGTCATTAGTTCCTGTTATGACTAGCCATCTATGCTCCTCTTCATAAGCTCATATTATACCATACCAACTTTGGTAGAGATACCGCTATCGAAACGGCCAGGAGAGCTAAATTAATAGGCGGCTTGATAGATAGATAGATAGATAGATAGATAGATAGATAGATAGATAGATAGATAGATAGATAGATAGATAGATAGATAGATAGATAGATAGATAGATACGGCCGAAGTTGCTAAGAAATGCTTTGCATTTGAAAAATGAATTAAACATGTCACAAAAATGTCGAATTTTTCATCAACCTGCGGAGAAAACTGAAACGCAGTGTAGGGTGGGACGAGACCATGTTAGAAAACTTCTGAAGTTTTCCAGTAGAAGTGCTCAATACCCTTCCTGAGCCCCCCCGCAGTGTTCGTGAATTCAGCCATCGCACTGCGCGCACTGAATCCAAACCGATCTTGGTGCTCCACAGCTGCTCGGAAATCAAGCGCTGTCAGACTTGCTTTGATCTTGATGAGCGACTTTTCTATTTTGTCACACAAAACTCCGCCGTTTGGATTCCAACGCGCAATTTCGAAGTTCTTCGTTACGAAATTTTTCCCGCGTCGTGGGCGCGTATCTGGAGAAGATCCTATGGGATGCCGAACTATATTGCCGCGACATCAGTGCAGCAATGATTGATGAGGATGATTATGAAGATGATTGTGATTAGATAGTTATGAACACAACCCACTCAGGGGGATTGGCTGTCAATCTGGCACATATATACGATGTTTTGAATCTCCATTTACACGATATCTGATAACGCTCCCCCCCCCCCCCCCATATAAAGAAGTGGTTCGCAGTAATATTCAGTTTAGTGTCTTGCTCTTAACGGCTTCTATAGTGCAATGTTCATGTCGCTTTTATCGCGAGAATTCGAGGATCATTTTATTTTGCAGGTCTTCACTATATAAAACAACAAATACCTACATAATGCCTACTCTTCTAGAGTGTTGATGACACTAAAAAAAAAACAATGAATGAAAATACGTCAAGTCTGGCGGAACGCGCAGCACAGTCAGAGCGAAAGCTGGAAGAGCACCCTTTCAGAGCTTTTTAAAACACTCTTTGAGTAGCTGCTACAAGCACACCGGCAGGGTACCCACTACGCCATAAATAATCAATTTTTTGGGTAGTAGGCAGGCATTCACTATGCCACCCTTCGTCATTCTTCGGCAGAGCAAGCTACCCACTACACACTTGCAAGAAATATTGTGCGCTTTTTGATGCTGCGGCTGACGACAGTGAACAAATATGCCTGAATCTTTTGTAAGATGTTGGAGCTTTCGACTACCCACTCGTTACGCAATTCGCATTTTGTGACGCTGGGTAGTTCCTTTGCTGTTATAAGATGTTTTATTACTGATGTTAACGCGAATAATTTCCCGACATTCGGCCTAAGACAAGTTTGCAACATCTTTCTTGCATCAAAGCTTGTCTCCATTCTACAAGTATTGCATTGCTCTCGCATACATATCCAAGAATTTTACAAGATGTTTGCCTGCTTTATTTCTAGTTCTTCTTCGGAAGCCATGCGAAGACACGTTGTTTTTCTTCCGCTTGAGAAGGGTGGGCTTAGTATTCTGCAAACGTTTTTACGACAACTGGTGATGCGATTTTTTGACTCAAGAATGTGTGTCGCCCGTTTCGTCTCTCTGTTATCCGGAAACGCTTTGCTAATCAACTCCCTTTGCCTTTTGTCACAACAGGAGTATCTGAAAACGCGGCCTTATGGAGTTTCCATAATGAAATTACTAAGACTATGCAAGCCAAATTAACCTTAATATATATATATATATATATATATATATATATATATATATATATATATATATATATATATATATATATATATATATATATATATATATACAGTGTATAGAGAGAACGGCACTTAATGTTGCACTTGTCAGCGCACATTTTCCTGAACTGGCAATATTCATCTCTAACTGATCACAATGTGATCTATTGTGTACATAAATCGTGTATATCACCGGCAGCGAAAATGCTTTTATTAAAGCTACACACCTTCTCATTACCTGTAAACATGTGGCTTCATAAAAAGGGTATATACGTGCCATGGTCTGTAAATTGTAGGCTGTGCAACAAGCCTGAAACAATCGAGGCTTGTTTTATTCATTGCCGTGATGCATGTCATTTCTAGGACATTCTTGAGGGAACCATAAAAAAGAATTTTCTATTACAACTCATCGAGTTAGGTTCCTACCGTTCAAAAAAAAAGAACATCAACCATATTGCACCATACAATTTAGTTATATTATTGGGCCTTTATTGATTATAAAGGAGCTGCATGATTGACAAACATGCAGAGCCACCTAGCTCTGCAAGGCTTGTTTACAGAGAAGCAACCAATGTGCGTAGTACTGTTGACATTTTTGACCCTGTTCTGGAGTGGAATTGAACTTCTGGACGTGTGTGTTTGTTTACTGGACTTTTGAAAATTTGTTGGATTGTGTAAATATGTGTCTTGCGCATGCGTGCATGCGACCATAATTATGAAACAATGAATTGATACGAATATATGCCAACATTTCCTGGCACTATTTTCATGCATGAAAGAGAAAGAGCACTGGCGTGGATCAGTCGTTGAGTACCGGGCTAGCACGCTGGCGACCCGAGTGCGAATCCCATTCTGTCATTCATGTAATTTATTTACTCAGTTTTTTTTACCTAATAGTGGTTACCGACTCCGGCGGCGTACATATACGGCGCACCTGACTCTTGTTGTCACCTCATAGTAGCTTTAGCTGTAAAAAAAAAGCGAAAAAGATTGTTATATACAGAACTCGAAGCTTTGAGCAACAGGCGTTCCGGCGCATCTATCATACATAAGGCTTAAAAGGACTCTTTAAGGGCCTAGTTTGTGCATATTGACGAGAATTTCTTAGCGCAAGAGAAAACGCAGCGCAAAATGTAGACACACGAGGGACAAGCGCTACTTACAACTGTTTACTCCACGATGTCGTCATGAAACATATATACACATGCGGCGCACCCACAGCTGCGTTCAATGAAACAGAAGGAATAAGAATTATTTCAGACTTCTTTTCTTATATAGCAGTCTCAAAGAATCTAATTTTATTCGTGTGCAAAGTAATGGACCCGAATAAATTTAAAGTCTTCAATGCGTATATAGACAACGAATCAAAGATTTGGGTGCACGTTAAAGAACACCAGGTGGTAAAAATTTCCGGAGCCCCCCACTACGGCGTCTCTCGTAATCATATGATATGTAAAATTTAACGTCCCAAAATCACCGATCAATCAAAACAGCAAATAAGCTATCAATCTTATTTCTTGTTTGTTTAACTGAACACATCTGCATACATGCCGCCTGTGAATGAGTGTTTCACGACAACCTTGTGGAATAGACAGTTGTAAGTAGCACTTGTCTCTTGTGTGTTGCATTTTTTCATTGCGCTAAGTAATTCTCGTTTGTCACAGATGTTCTGCCACCAAAGTGGCAAAATACACATTTAAATTTTTGCTCTTTTAAAACATTTCAGCTTTATATTTTTATGACAATATCTCAGTGCGACGAATGCTTCGATTCAATTGCAGTATACGGTATTTCGCCAAACAGTTGACCGCAATTTTTTTTTCAGGTTTAGTAAATCTAATCTCACGAACATAATCCGTGTTTTCCGCCACATCAAAACGCGGATGCAGTGAACAGGGTTCAACGTGCTACCTCAAACTACGCAATGCATTGCAACGCCGTAGCCGCAGGGCTACGCCAATGCAGGTCCTCAGACAGTCCTTTGAAGATGTTTTCTTTCTGCATTTTGAAAGAATATCCGCTTTATATCAAAGCTATTTTTGAACGCTGTGGACGAATGCATATCACGTCAATCTTCCCTTGTCCTTGGCAAACTTCATGCTGCGTAATTGTAGCGGTTCATACGTCATGGCCGATAGAGAAAGTTTGCAACAAATGTTTTCGGAAAAAAGGTACCCCAGACTTTTGTATCTACAAAAAGAGAGAGCGAAAATTACAAAGAAATAAACAACTCCGCGTACACAAGCGCAAAAACCTAAGCGTTTTGTTTTGAATTAGGCTTAAGTCGGTGATCAGCTTTGAAGCGTGACTCGGCGTATAAGAATGTTGTTGCCAGACTGTTTGTTGCTGTAACCTTTTTGCTCGCCAATGCCTTCCATGCGGTCAAACAATGCCCCTGTTGTTATTCTTGCGTCTTGCCGCTTTGGATCCCGAGTAAATGCGCCTAAATAAAGCGGCACACTTTTTAAACACTAAGGTGAGTACATTTTGCTAAAGCGTACAGAAACAGGCCTCAAGCAACCACTACAGTGAAAAGAAAACTTGTCTAAGCACAACTGTCAATACTGAGACTTGTTCTAAGAAAAAAGGAGTAGCCGGTGCCACAACAATGGCACCAACTTCTCCTGTTTCATCATTATAAAATGAAAAAAACTTAGCCTCCTTTTTTGCGTGCTTGCGCTCCTGTTCTTGTGTGTGTACTCTGCATCAGTGTATTTTCCAGCCAAAGCAGGGTTCCCCCTGCGTGCGCTTGCGTGCAGGGTTTTGTGTATACTGCAATTCGAAATCCTATGTTATCTTTCGCATACAACGCCCACTGGTGTGCCGCTGTGTCTACCACTGTGCGTAGAGACATGGATGTCTGATAACAGTGATATATATACTATTTTTAACCATCAGAATCAATGATTTTTTTGCTTGCATCGCATACTTACCTTAGTGCTTAAATTACACTGTAGAAATAAAACTGCTAGCTTTTACCGAAAAAATTTGCCCCCACCTCCCCCAGAAGAATCGCGAAGAAATACGAACGCATTTCTTGCGCCGAGAGAGGCAACTGTTGCGGTCAGACATTCGCCTTCACCGACTTCTGCCATCGCCTTGAGATGCACCCAGCCAGCGAACGGTCGAGAGTGGGGCGCTAGCAGCGTTCTCGGCTTAGCGTTGACGTTTCTCAGCGGCGTCTCAAGCACGCATTTCTCGATGTTCTTGAGAGGCGCCCATCCAGCGATCTTCAAGAGTTTGGCGCGAGCGTAGAGGAGAGTGGGTTGCAGGGAGGAGAGAGAGTGAAGCGAGATAAGTAGCGGCGAAGCACTGCACCTACCCTCTCCTACAGTCTCTCACTTCACATGCTCCGGTTGCTAGGGGTGAGTATAAGCGCGTGCGCCCGCAGCTGTTGCTATGGGAGAGGAAGTGAGAGCGCAAAGATAACGCGTGCAGGTGCGCGGACACCGCCGCGGACAACGCCGGATGCCAAACATAGCCCGACTAGGAAATGGATTCGCATTTAAAAGAAAGCTATGTATACGGGATAACTGTATGTCCCATAAGTCCAGCAAACTGATGCAGTTTTTTCTGTCCGCGGGAAAAGAAGTACAACAGCCTAATGGGAATAAGGGATGACTGCTCCAGCCTAGTGCCAATGGAGCCGACAAGAGCTCTCTCAGTCAAACCATGTGCGGAAACGAAAAGAAAGAAAAAATGCTGCACTTTATATCTAGATGCAGCGGCCCATGCCAAACAGAAACAGAAAGAAAAGTAATCTTGATGGAAGTTTCGCAGAATCTTCATGAGGTTGACACAGTCTCAGTGGCAAAATTTCGCTGACTCCTGAATGAAATACGACCCGACTAGACAACGTATCGCGCCGTGTTTCGACCGAACATGGAGTGACAAAAAAAATATCCGGGAAGCCCTGCCATGCGCGAGAAAATCGAACATTCGAACCGTGTCGGCAGTTCTCCGGTTACTGAGAGCCTCTAGGCAAACGCTACATGTCAGCTGCAGCTGTCACTGTGTGTGCAGATTGTGCTGCATCTGCGGCTGCCTTGGAAAGTGTAGGGGAATTTTTCTTGTGGTAGATGCTGCCGTATAGGGAACGCAATTGAGCTGCTCTGCGCAAGTCCGGCGTGTGGAACGTACGATGGTGACGAAGTTTCCGCACTTCCGAAGTCCTACCTGTTCAATGCTGGAGAGCACGCGATTCTCTACGAGGCAGGGTGAAATTCATTTCTTTTCTCACCATAACTATGTGTTCTATCATAAATTTAAATGAACAAGTGTCGTGAGTTGGTCTTCTTTTTCTTTAGGATGAAGATTTTACTACTTTGTTTTCAAATCTGAATACAATAATAAAATAGCTAATTTTGATGAGAAATAGTTGAACTGAGAGTGCCGCTGCAGCTGACGTGGTAGTAAGGGTGGTTGTTTATATAGCGAAGTTGTTTCTCGTAGAGAACTATGGCGCGCCAAATTTTTAAGAATTGAAATTATTACGCGTGGTTTCTGAGATATATAGTTGAATTTTCAGACCGTGATGCCTCAAAACCTGAAACTAAACACACCGGATGCACCAAAAGCGCACTCCCTGTGCTGTGCCACGCATGAACTTCTCTTTAAGTAACCGCAGCGAGACACGAAACTAATCTGCGTGCGTTCGTATTCTCGCATTTTACGCATTGTGCAGATGCCATCCGCGTTCCTCACACACTCATAAGGCTCATTTGTCCTCTCGCCTGAGGCGAAGACGCTACAGCTGGCACCGAGTTCGGAGACCGAACAACAGCCATCTCGAGTATGATACATCAAAAGCTTTCGCCTTAGTACAGCAGTCTTGCACCTTCCAGAAGTTAAAATTACTAATGATCAGATAACCACCACACATCACGTGTGAAGTACCATTGATCAGCATGTTCTGCTAGGATGAAACAACGTCTGTTTACGCAGCAAGGTTCTCGCGTGTTCTGCTAGGATGAAACAACGTCTCTTACGCAGCAAGGTTCTCGCGCGACGCGCCAAAATTCGAGTTGAGTAAAGGGTAGTTCGCGCGTGACGCAGCACAAGAACCAGCCTTCGGCAATCTCGGTGCGTTTAGTTTCGGTTTGTGTGCCATCGTGATTCGGAAATAAAACGATGGATCTCTGAAACTACGCTTGATATACTTTTTTCTTTTTAAAAAGAAAGTGATTTACGCCGCGGTCTACCACGGCTCCGCTGACTCATTTTCTTCATGAATGTGATGTTTAAAATATATCCGAACAGATTGCAAAAAAAAAAAAACGTGAAGGCAAGAATCTGTCGAGTGGAGTCCAATCAACAACTTCTCGCTTCGCAGCGCGCCGGACTAACCTCTACGCCATGGAGCGTACGTTATCAGGAACGCTAACGGCAAGCAATTTATATACACCATACACCGTTTGACGGCCCTCAGACTGAATCTTCAGCGCGTTTTTGTTATCAGTAGCAAGATGGCGTGACGGGCTCCCGTTGGGCGCGCTCTAAATGTCGTCACCTCCACGAAGCGCCGCCTCCACAGAGCATGGTCTCCCCTTCGCACCCGCTTCTCCGACTCTTAATTCGGTGAAGGGCGAAGGTCACTGTGCTCGCTGCCGCGACCGTGTTTACGAAAGGAGCATGCTGCGGACGCACGACGTAGAAAGAATCGTGACCGTTGTTCACGCTTGTCCAGTTTATACTAGTGCGCTCGTGTTGTGCGCCTTGCTCTTTGTTTCAACAGCGCGCTTTAGGTGTCGAACTGTGACGGTTGTTAGTCCGCACTCGTCCTATGTGTGCTAATTTTATGCGTGCTTTCTGCTTGAGCTGTACGCTGCAAGCTTCGAGCTGCTTGTCGTTCTTAACGTGACTTCGCACTTTGTCATTGTTGCTGAAACAATGCACAATAAACGCTCTACTATCTCTGTGAAAACACGTTTTCCTTTCGTGTTCTACCGATTACTATATAGGGAGACCAGCCACGCTTTTTTATTAAAAGCTTGGCTCGCCATCACTTGTTACGTGGAACAACTTCATCACTTAAACCACCACCCTAATATCGATAATAACAAGTCAATTGAAATGTTTTCCCAAAGAAACAATTCTGAGTGATGTATTAGTTACAAATTTTTTCCACCTCCAACTATATATTGCAGGTCTGCAAAGGCAGCAAGTGGGCATGGAAGAGCGGCTACAAGGCAGACGCATCCAATGTTTTTCTGCATTTTTTCTACAGAAACTGCGGCCAGACGACTTGGGCTTATCGCTCTCGTGTGCAACAGCCATGGACATCCCCGGACAACTGCGCTTGCGTAGTTCACCGCTGAGCGACCGGCCATGCTGCCCGGTGCCGTAATTTCAAGTCGACACGCCTGTTCCAGTTTCTTCGTGAACTATGACGGCATCCTCGACCCAGACATCATGCTTCCAGCCACCTTCAAATCAAGGCCCACCACCTGGCTTCACCAGTGGGCATGGAAGAGCGGCTACAAGGTAGACGCATCCAATGTTTTTCGGCATTTTCTACAGGTGAGCCTTAGTCAATCTATGCACTGTAAGCGTTGTAGTAACGTCAACCTGCTGCTCCTTCCATGCCCCAGTGTTCTCATGACCTGCATTTGTGAATGTGTGCATGTTAGGAAGCTATTGTTGCCATCGGCGTCGTGTAACTTAATCCTGGGCTTCCGTAAGAAGAGCCTTGCCCTTTTCTAACAAAAAACTGATGATGTTTCTCAAAGGTTAAGCACTAAAATGAACAAAAACCACGCAGAAGTACTTTGCCATATTACTGAAGTAAACAGATGTAACTGAATCTCGAGCAGCAAGTGAACAGCATAAATGAAAGACTTACAACTGTCGAGAAAAAACTGGCTGTTACGCAAAAGTCGAGTGAACTTCAGGCAGTGAACGCAGAAGCAGCCTATTCAGAAGCAAGCAGTCTCGCCAAACGTCTAGACGAGTTTTAAGACTGTTGGGGGCCCGATAATTTGATTTGTTAGGCTTCAAGGACAGTCAATCTGGATCTTGGCGCGAATCCGAAAAAAAAAGTGCAAGAACTTTTGTCTTCCGAGCTTGACTTGCCATTATCTGAGGACGCCATTCGACGGGCACACAGACTAGGGAAATTTTTTCCTCACAAATGCCGCCCAGTTATTGTGACGTTCCCAAGCTTTAAGTTAAAGGAGTCTGTTTTGCCTGCTTGGTCAAAGGTAAGAAAATCTGGTATTAAAATATCCCAGGATTATTAGGGAGTTTTAGACTAGCGTTTGCAAGCGCTTCGGGCGTAGAGGGCGCCATATGAGTTTTAGAACAGCGTTTGCCCTGCTGCAAACCGCAACGCACGATCGCAGTGACACCGTAGCCTCGAAACCAACGCTTGCGGGATACATGCGGGCCGTGATCGCCGCACACAATTTCGGATTTTCTGCGTGCGGTTCGCGAACGTGAGCGCCGACTCGCGTTACGACGCATGCGCAGTGGCAGTGACCACACCGTAAGGGCTTGCAGTGCGCTATTCTAAAGCTCCCTATTGTGTTGCCACGCGCACTGCACGTAAGAAATTACATGAATATGGAAAGGCCAGTGACCAGTAATTTTGTGTTTGCTACCATAAATTATTTATTAATAAAAAGTGTGATTTTTTCCTGTCATTTGGTAGCGTATGTGAAGTAGACACGGACGGCAGCGAAGTGCCTCTTGTGAAGGACGCTACTGCTTTATCCGATGAACAGGCCTCTTCAGCGTAGCTATTCGGCGGTGAGCAACAACATCCCGAGGTTATCGGTCGAAATGTTTTTCTTTTTTCAATTGTACGCAGTGTAATGAACAAGCGAACTGACCTGTCCTCCCTTATCGACACGTGTAATGCTGATATAGTAGCGGTTACCGAAACATGTCTTTCTCCAAGTGTTACTAACGACGATATACTTGAATATAACCTGGCCTTCAACACCTATCGTTGTTATCGCGACAATAGACAGGGAGGAAGTGTTTTAACCACCGTTTTAGATCACTTGCACTCATAGGTTGTACCTACCACGTGTTCCTTAGAGCTTATTTGTGTGTGCGTACGCATGAACAACCGTAACATGATTTTTCGCTGCTGCTACCAACCACCTGTTTTTTCTTCCTCGTTTTGCACTGATTTGCATGACACATCGTCTTATGTTATTGCCCGATTGCCATACGCGCCTTTATTTTTGTTGGGCGATTTCAACTTTCGAAGCATTAAGTGGTCTTCCACTGGTGCTCTCCAAAGCAACAACTTATCCCGTGAATCCTCAAAATTTGTAAACTTGTGCCACGACTTTCATCTTTCACAAGTTATCACCGAACCAACCCAAACAACTTCGACAAGCGCAAATATACTCGACCTCGTCTTAACCACTTTTCCCGACATGGTTCATGAACTATGCTTTTTACTCGGTTTAGGCGATCATTTCTTCTTATCCTTTACCATTCGCGGTAACGTTAAACACCCTGTTCGCCAACCGAAGCTTTTTAGAAAAATCAACAGAGCAGATTTTGCTGCAATTAATCACGAACTTAGTGTGTTCCTTGGCAACTACATGCTAAAATTTGAAGAACGGTCTGTTAAATCTAACTGGAATATTTTTTAAATATAAAGTTGCAAGTTTGGTTGACAGGTAAATCCCTCTGCGGGCTATTTCAGGTAAACATCGGTCCCCTTGGTTTACTTCTTCGTGAAATCGCCTGTTAATTAGGAAGAAGCACACGTTCAAAAATGTCAAACAGAGTAATGAATCTAGCCGATGGTTCACCTATCATGAATGTACTACGCAGTATTAGGAGGCAGTTGAGAAAGCCAAGGAAACATTTTATAAAAACACACTTCCCTCGTTACATGTTACGAATGCGAAAAAGTTTCGGAAGTCCGTGGGTGGTCATAAAAAGAGTACAATATCTTTAAGTGACAGTAATCACGTACCACTGCCGAGTTCTGAGTGTTGTTCTGTGCTTCATCATGTATTTTCTAAATCCTTTTTATCATCAGCTGTGTCTTTTTCCTGTATTACTGAACATACCTTTCCCGTTATGGATCTTGTTGTTAATGATTTTGATGGTGTACAGCAGCTAATTCGTGGCATGAACTTGTCTTCGTCCTGCAGAGTGGACGGCATCACTCCAAACTTTTCTAGTTTTTTACCACGTGCCTGGAAGGGGGCAAGGTGGTACCATTATTTAAATATGGTGATGCACAGTTCCCTTTGAATTCCCGACCGATACCCCAGCCAGTGTACCTTAGCTTTTAGAATACATAACTTAATATCACTTCGTAACTTTTCTGGATACAAATTCATTCTTCTCTTTCAATCAACATGGCTTCCGTAAACATTTTTCATGTGAAACACAACTGGTTTCGTTTAAACATGGCCTTTTTGCAGCATTGAACAGTTGAATAATCGTTGGTTTTATATTCTTGGACTTCTCTACAGCTTTTGATCTTCTTTCTCACCAGTTACTCTGTTTAAGCTAAGTAAATTAAACATAGACCACAATATAATATGATAGATCGAATACTTTCTTGCTAACCGAACTCAGTTTGTAACCATCAACAATAACAATTCACAAGACTCTCCTGTCACCTCTGGTGTGCCATAGGGGTCAGTTTTGAGCCTTCTTTTCTTTATTGTTTACATCAATTACCTGCCTAATTATATTCTATCATCAATTAAAATATTTGCTGACGACTGTGCTTTCCTGCAACAAGATCTTAATGAAGTTTCTTCTTGGTCACTAGACGGAACATGTGACTTAACGCTAATAAATGCAAAGTAATGCGAGTTTCTCGCTCATCTAGTTCTATTGATGTTCCCGAATACCTCATTAACGATAGTGTCTTAGAAAGCGTTTCATGCTACAAGTACCTTGGTGTAAAAATTACCTCTCTTATGACACACCTATGTCACCTACGTAACTAAAAATGCCAATTCCACTCTTGGCTACCTACGAAGACGCTTTTCAAGGAAAGCTTCAGCTATTAAAATCATTCTGTATAATACCCTGTATGGGATCCCGGCACTAACACACTAGTTAAAACCTTAGAATCCGCCCAAAATCAGACTGCACGTTTCATTCTCTCAGACTATGCACACACATCTAGTGTATCATCTATGAAAACAGTTTTGGGCCTTCCACTTCTTTGTTCGCGCAGGAAAGTGTCCCGTCTTGTTCTTTTTATAAAATTTTCCACAATCCACAACTAAAACAAGACATTCTTTCCAAACCACACTACGTGAGATGCGACCATCCCTACAAAGTCCTTTTTTCACATACCAATACCTTTCACAATTACTTTATTTTTCGGACAATTAGAACCCTCCTTTGTTGCCCAATCGACCGACGTCACTGCTTTTAAGGTGGCTGTTGAATGCGATGTTCATTCTTAGCAGCATTTTTGTTTTTTTTTTCAATATATATACTCTTACCCACTCCCTTCTGTAACGCCTTCGGGCCCTGAAGGTACAGAAAGAAATAAATGATAAAGTGCGTAACTATAAAAGTTTTAAAGAAAAATATGTATTGCTTAAAAACACCCTGAATGTGTTTTTTCATTACTAGCGTAAATTGGCGCAAGACATACAACAAAAACTTTCGAAAGAATATTCAACAACCGTGTACAACCTTTTTTGAGGTCGTTATATCTCACCTCTCGTTTATTGTACCAGAAATTTTTTTGCGAAGGCATAGAAAAGAAAGTATTTGAAATTATTTAATTAAAGGGAATAGCTGATGGCAGTATTGACGTGGCTGCGAAGGGAAGCAGAAGGAGGAGGATAACAAAAATGCATATACACAACGTAGAACGAGCATCGAAATAAACAGAAGGTCAGGAAAAAGGCCCGCAGCATTTCCCTGTGTATACATTTAGTATATTAGAAAAACACAACAAAGAACTACAGCGACTCTCATGCATGGTTGCAAATTTTCCGTATTTGTTATCCCTGCTTTCAGTACGTGTACGGCCTGAGTTTGCGACAATGGCGGCTTGCAGAGAATATACACTGTCGCACGCTCTCCCGCAGTAAAGAATCTAACTACTATCAAAAATCCAAGCAGGCTTGGCGGCCGGAGGCGCACTGATAGCCTGCTCTAGCTTGGTGCCTTAGTCGACGCCTGTGGATTACCACGCTCACGCACCATAAATTATACCCGTTGACTGACATACTGAAAAAGCCAGTGGCGTAGCTAGAATTATTTTTCAGGATTTATGAAGGCGGGGAGATGCAGGCGCAAATGTTACGCGTCATGTTACGTCAGCCATGCTACGCGAGGCCGCAATTTGAAGGTAAAGGTGAAAGGCATATCACTGATCATGAGCCGACACCTGGATATTCTGACGCATGAAGCTGAGTTCAACTGTGTACCAGAAGGAACAAATCTTTTAAAAGGTGCTGTATCATATCTTCGTGAACTTGTAATAGCAACGCTCCCACATTCTGAAGACGTTAAGTAAACATCTATACGACTGAAAACGTTGGGCAAAAAAAATTACACCAGGTTGCCCTATTCTGCACTGGGAGCTGCTTTGGCCCAGTGCCAATAGGGCTGACAAAAGCTATCTCTGTCGCATCGCAGTACAAAAACCAAGAGCCGAGGTATGACGAATACCTTTTTCGTAATACGTATCTTCATCTCCATTCAGATCATTCAGGGAAACAAAAATAAAAGAAAGGGGGTGGGGGTACGGCAGCTGGTGATCGTCATATGACGCCGCTAAGACTAACAATGCTTTTTCCTTTATCACTTGCACAAATACTCGCAGTGGTGTGCAAACACTATTAGTTTCACTGCAATTCCGGCTTATTGAGTTGTATGTGGAGTCGGTCTATTGGGACGACAGTATTCGCGTCAGCCACTGCTGAGAGGAAAATAAGGAATTATGGAGGCACGGGTTTTTGTCTGAGCTGCTGAAGATGGCACAGAAGCGTGCAGTAAGAAAAAAAAAAGGTTAATTGCAAGATATCAGGTACAGTACACTAGGGATCGTCGTCAACAATTCTTTCGCTCACACTTACGGGTCGACACAACACAAAACTTCTGGAGGTTCTCCATTTTCTTATCTATCTCTTTTCTGTCACGTATTTCACTCCGCCGAGCTCACTGCCATTTGCTCTTTTATTATTTAGGTCGGGGTTGGTTTATGTCTACCTCATGCACCATTGCTCAGAATAACTACAGTAAGGCCGGATGAACAAGAAGGCGCCCTACGCTAAGTTGTAAGCACTGGTCTGCAGTATACTACTGAGTAGATGGATTAACCCATTCGGTGACAACTGATCAGCCAAGTATACGCGCGAAACTCAGCATCCTCACCACTTCTGCTTAAACTAGAAGTTACTTGGCGACTGCTTGATCAAGTGCACCATTCGCCAGTGGTCTTGCAAATACGGTTTCTTGGTCAAAGGTGAGTCGATCAGAAATAACAAAACGCAGACAGTTCTTGAAAAAAGGACGCGTTTCATATTCAAGAACCTCTGCAATGAAAAATGATATTCACTATTTCAATTTTTTGTCACATTTAACCCTACTCTACCCTAATTAAAAAAAAGCTTTAATGAGCCTTCGATATTTACGCAGTGTTGAAAACCGTGACCACACGCTTCAGCTTTGCTGGTGCATGCGTTCGCAGTGTTTTAGCGGTAAGTACAACGAGAGAATATTAGGGAAGGGGAAAGGCAACGGCGACGTCGATATGAAGCCGAAGCGATGGAAGCCCTGCGCGAACTACGAACGGCGATGTGCCCGCATAGATAAGTGGGAGTTGCGAATGCTCCGTTTCAGTGCGAAGTTTTTATCTCTGGAGTTGTGAGGTTTCTGTTGTGTCTGTGACTGTCTCTGATTTAACTAGAACCTCTCTGCACTAACAATTAACTAGAAATAACAAAGCATCAGCTATCTAAAGACTAGCATCTAACTGGAAGCCACCAGATTAGACAGAGTCGTCCAGCTTCGCTGTTTCAAGACTTGCACAATTTATTGCAGACTTCATCGTTTTTTTTTCAAGTTAAGTTACTTGTTTGAAAAATACTTTAATTCTTTTTTAATATACTGCTAACACGCTTTGCTCTCGTTGTCTTTTAAAGTTCTATTATGAACACTCTTGATGGCGTAAGCACCGAGTTAGCCGTATGTGCTTGTCCGATTGGGCATAAAATATTTTAAGACATGCCTGAAACATGTAATTTTGAGCTGTACATTGAAATGGCAGTGAAGGTGCACACAAACTGATGGGAGCGTTTTCATTACCCGTTCTGTTCGCGGTTAAACTATTGATTCCTCTTTGTTTCTTTTTTCTGTTTGCCCTCCTGCTAGAAGTTACGGAAAACTTACTAACAACGTTGTGTAAGTAATCAGGCAATTCGTATATATATATATACATATATATATATATATATGTATATATATACATACATATATATATATATATATATATATATATATATATATATATATATATATATAAGAAAAATAGAGTACGACGCACGTTGGTTTTGCACAGTATATTCTGACTGACGTTTCGGCTGGTGAACCAGCCTTTGTCAAATTCTAAAGGCGGGGTTGACAAAGGCTGTTCCATGGGCCGAAACGTCAGTCAGAATATAACGTGCAAAACCAACCTGCGTCGTACTCTTTCCATATTCTACCGTGGCCAGCGTTACCTCCTTGCTGCAACTATATATATATATATATATATATATATATATATATATATATATATATATATACACTGAGAGTAATATTTCAATGGGCCAGATATGGGATTTAGCACAACGGAAGCGTTGTTGATTGATTGATATGTGGGGTTTAACGTCCCAAAACCACTATATGATTATGAGAGACGCCGTAGTGGAGGGCTCCGGAAATTTAGACCACCTGGGGTTCTTTAACGTGCACCCAAATCTGAGCACACGGGCCTACAACATTTCCGCCTCCATCGGAAATGCAGCCGCCGCAGCCGGGATTCGAACCCGCGCCCTGCGGGTCAGCAGCCGAGTACCTTAGCCACTAGACCACCGCGGCGGGGCACGGAAGCGTTGTCAAGAAGGATAAATATATTTATTTCCCAACAGTTTCGGTAGGGGTCCTCCCTTCGTCATTAGACTCATCCCCTGACGTTAGTTAAGTCATTCTCATTCCTTGACGAAGAGAGGACCCCTCCCGAAACTGTTGGGAAATAGATATTGTGCTATATCCCATGTGTGTGTGTGTGTGTGTGTGTGTGTGTGTGTGTGTGTGTGTGTGTGTGTGTGTGTGTGTGTGTGTGTGTGTGTGTGTGTGTGTGTGTGTGTGTGTGTGCAGTGTAGTATAGTGTATTCATGTGGTCATATTGCCGGGACATGAAAGCAGTGTTACTTTTATCGATTTTAGTCCGCCGTTTAAGCTATGGCAATGCAACACTTCTGATTACACAGCATCTATTTTTCAAAAGAGAAAAAGTTCAGCATATCCACTGAAAAAATGATGACGAGTGGGGCGAATCATTTGTCAATGGGTCCGTGCTTCCGTTCGTGCATCTGTTCATACGTACGTGCGCCCGTTCGTGCGTCCATTCGTGCGTCCATCCATGTGCCCGTCCGTGCGCCCATCCGGCCATCTAGTGAACACTTAGAGTGCCGCCATCTCACTTCTTTTTATCATATATTCATTATATACAAGTACCGCTATCCAGCGGACATTCTGAGGTCTAAATGAGAGTTTGTACCACATTTCTTTTGTCAGTGCTTTGTTAACACCGAGAGAATGACAACAACGCCGGGCTACATTTTCCGTAACATGTGAACATGCGGATATGTGCCCTATAGAGTGCGTATCTGCCACAGGGGATTACGAATGATAACGGGGACAAACGGGCTGTAAAAAGCTTCGCCCCTAAACCAAACAGACGTTCCGGGAAAGGCGAAAGCTTAGAAAGATGAAAAATTAATGGTCACGAGGGGTCACTGGGGCCGAAGTTTTGACTAGCGAGCTTTCCTTCGAGGCTGCAACAAGAGTGCCAGTGTAGTCCAACGCAACGTCGGTACTCAAAATTAACTGCACGCTACACTGCGATGATGTGCGTATACTATTCAGTGGTTTTCACGGTATTCTTGTGAGTTGGGGAGTCCTACGAGTTCATAAGCAATGTTCATTTATTATTGTCATAAAAGCCGATGTCGAACAAATGGTGCACAATTAACGGTGTCGTTGTGTGACGCCTTTATAGTGTCTTTTTCGTAGGCAGTTTCAAGCACATGCACGGTTCTGTGGTAAAATAGCTGACTACCATGCATAATATGGGGGTTTGATAACTGCACCCGCCGTGGATTCCATTCTTTGCGGCCCTCTCATTATTCCCTCATCGACAGTTGTCTTGTTCACTAAATGACAGCGTAGTCGGCTCCGCATTTTCCGCAACAAAAGCTCCATATCACTATCCCGTGAGGGTTTAAAAAGCCTGATATCGTCGTTTCTGGGCTGTTATAAGCTGTGAAATACCTGTGGCTTACACCCTCATTCCATGGGCCATGGTGTGCTGGCATGTACCACACGTGACTGAGGGAAAGGGTTTCATGACGTACGCGACAAGTATTTCATCCTACTCACTCAATTATCTCTTAACCATGTTTCTTATGCCCTCTTGTCTTCCTCTGCCTATTTTGGTATATACCAAGTTAAGGAGATGATGCAGGTTCATACGCAGAATTCAGAAGTATGTGGCTAGATAGATAGATAGATAGATAGATAGATAGATAGATAGATAGATAGATAGATAGATAGATAGATAGATAGATAGATAGATAGATAGATAGATAGATAGATAGATAGATAGATAAATAGATAGATATATAGATAGATAGATAGATATATAGATAGATAGATAAATAGATAGATATATAGATAGATAGATAGATAGAAACAGTCACAGTGAGCTTTGTTCTCGAGGATAGTCTTCGTATATCAAACTATTCAAAAAGGCTTTGCAAT
This sequence comes from Rhipicephalus microplus, assembly GCF_043290135.1. Classification (NCBI taxonomy): domain Eukaryota; kingdom Metazoa; phylum Arthropoda; class Arachnida; order Ixodida; family Ixodidae; genus Rhipicephalus; species Rhipicephalus microplus. The sequence continues at coordinate 87,495,809 of NC_134710.1, read as the reverse complement.
ATTGTGGGCAACGAGTGGAGGTTTACGTGCAAGCCACGTTTTTAACCTCAGCTTTATCAATTAGAAAACTTGCATTCAATTGAAGGGTTTTTTATTTCAAGATTTTACTTGCCAAATCAATGAAATGATCAAGTGACATTCTCGTATGAGAATTCGCATCAATACTGTTAAGGGTAGGTTATTTAATTGATGTATCAATATTGACATTCTGGCGTTCATGAACGTGCACCTAAATCTAAGAAGGTGGGTATCCTTGCTCCTTCACGTGATATGTTTGATTCCCGCCGGGGCTAATCATTGAATCCGTGCGCTGGATGTTCGCGGCGTAACGCCTTGTAGATGGCTGGCACTGACGTCATTAAAATCACCAATCAAGAACATGAGCACGAGGGACACGACGTTCGTGATGTTACAATATTGTTATCAAACATCATATTAAAGTTCTTTCATTAATAACGCAAACGGATGTTCCCGCCCCGTCATTATCACATTAAAGCACGTTAAACGCAAGTCGTTTATAAAAAAATATTCTTCAGGGAATGCCAGTGTGTTTTGGAGCAACGTGAGTCCATGATGTCACGTGGAAGCCATTTATTGACGCTCATCGGACAGAAAAGGAATTTTTGCGTTTTGCACGGGTGTGACGACTCCTCCTCCTACTTCTCTCTGTTCAACACTGAATATGTCGAAAACTCCTTTTAACGAACACTGATACAGCGGATTGTTGCTTATAGAGAAGAGAATGTGAACTTCGCTTGGTCACGCCTCATTTCTGCGACATTTCTTCTTTTTGTAAGGACATCTAAAATTCGAGATATACTGCTCTTCGCACAATACTCAAGGCTTGAAATGAAGCGCAAAAACTGAAGGAAATTGTGAAATATAATTTATTACCACACTGTCTTTCAATCGTTTGACAAATTTGCGGGAAGTTTGATCATCCAGTGCAAAAAGAAGACAAAAAATTGGCCCAGTATCTGCATGTTACACTGTAAATGTCGTCGAAAAAACGACAGTCTTACGTCTGGAGAGAGTGAAAAAACGTTTATTTGATGTTCTGCGCAAGAAAACTGGTGAATGGTATTCTGGAGGCGCTGCGATAGAGTGCCTCTAGCGTCCAGTGGAGGCGAACGAGCGCATCAAGTCCCGTCACGCGTGAGACATGAGCGCTATCTGACAGTAATCTAGGACAACGAAGCGCACGGCTTGCGCGCCCGTCTCGGAGGTGATAAGGTGTAGAACGCAAGGCGACGGGTAAGTGCCACCACCATGTCGTCTTAGCAAAGCGTTATAAACACTCGCATTTTCGTGCAAGCGTTGCTTAGAATTACTTATGTACTCCTTTTCTAGTAAAAAGACACACATACAGAGTATTGACATGTTCTTATGGTGCCTCAGATATGCGCAATATTGCTTTTGAATTGACAATCGCACAAATATGAATGCTGAATCTTGAGCAATATTGGTGGTCGCTGCGGAATGGGTTGGCCGTTTGGGGAATCGTTTGGTGCTGTTTGAGGTATCGTTAAGGACTGACAAAGAGACAAATGTACAGACAGACAGACAGACAGACAGACAGACAGACAGACAGACAGACCAAAATTTCTGCCTTAAAGGTCCCCAAGAAAGACTATTGTCTTTAAAAAAGAATGCAATGCGACTGAGTGCGCAACCGCCTCCGCAGAATTTGATTCGCTCTCGCATGTCGCCAGATCAAATTTCGGCAGCGGCAGCTACATTTTCGATGGAGGCGCAAACGCTGTAGGCCCGTTTTCTCTGATTTGGGCACACGTTAAAGAACTCCAGGTGGTCGAAGTATCCGGAGCTCTCCACTACGGCGTCCCTCATAATCAAATGGTGCTTTTGGGTCGTTATACTTCACATATAAATATGATATGTGGGGTTTAACGTCCCAAAACCACCATTTGATTATGAGAGACGCCGTAGTGGAGGGCTCCGGAAATTTTGACCACCTGGGGTTCTTCAACGGGCACCCAAATCTGAGTAAACGGGCCTACAACATTTCCGCCTCCATCGGAAATGCAGCCGCCACAGCCGGGATTCGAACCCGCGACCTGCGGGTCAGCAGCCGAGTACCTTAGCCACTAGACCACCGTGGCGGGGCTTCACATGTAAATAATCAATCTGAGTGCACTAGCGTGTATCAAACAAAGTTTATTTGACACACTAAAAGGGGACAAGTGAGAGTTACCTTGTTTAGAGTGAGCTTGAAGCCTATAAGAATGCGTTCTGGTATCTATAGGATGCTTGAGTAGACATGTTGTGTATTTGTTCCAGCTTTTACCGCTACAGTTGGAGTTACAACACTTATTGAACATAACAAACTAATATATATTTTCGGTTCGAGTTCAGTGGCTTTGATTTAACTACTTCAATTATGACCTGCTTGCAAAATGTTTTCACATTTAATATATATGATAATACTTATTTCACGCGCCTTGCGTGCTATGTTGTATTTGCAGAAAGAATTACTTGAATAAATGCATAGAGAAAAAGACAATATTAATGATTTGTACTTCCAAAAACAATATTCTTCCCGGCTGCCATGGTGGCGAAGGGTCGTGCCGATTCAGCGCATATTCTGGTCACGCGCTATGAGCACAAGTACAGCAGCGTTTTCTCACGAGCACGCGCGAAAAAAAAAAAACGCGCAGAGTAGCCACGAATGATATATTTTATTATTTTACATGGTGTAGCAACAGAACTGGCGTATCCTCACGGATGCGCACTGTTTAACATTTTATGCCTGGAAAGACCACAAAAATACGTTTTCCGCGGGGTTCGATCGCTTCTTTTTTCTTCTTCAATTTTGTTTACCGACGCAAGAGCCGACAGTCCGAAGTATCGACTGCCGAAAAGCGGCCTGGAAGGCGTAAGGAGCGAGCGGAACCGCATAGCCAAAAGCGTCAGTCGGCAACACATTTGTGACTGCGACTACTGCGACCCAGAGAAGAAAATAAAAGCAAGAAAAAGACGGTCGAAGAAAGGGGATCGTGGAACCGGAGAAGGTTGGCCAGTTTGATTTCCCTTTGACTTCCACCAACGACAAGCATGCGGAAGTCTGGCACTGTGGAGCGTTTTCGGATGTACTTACGAAGGTGTTTGCGCTCTTGAACTCATCTATTATGAAGGGGAACAGTGCAGTGAAGCTGCTGGGCAGCTTAATTATGTAGCACAATGATCACATTCGTTTGATGAAGAGGCATTGACGAGCAGCGGGTGCTTTGTCGATTATCGTGCTCCCCTTGATCGATCCTTTGCAGTCACGCTGGAAGAGCCACGCGTGACCGTGCGAGATCAATGTTTTCCTCAAAATTAGGACAGTAAAAATAAAGAAGAGTGATACGGGGAAAACCAGGAAATGAGCTCCAAGAAATTAGCGGGGCGTCGAAGTCGCGAGCCGTGGAAGCCATGGACGAAGCAGTCATCAGTTCTGAACTTGCTCGGCAAAAAATCAAAGAAGGAATGTGCACGTTAACGAACGTCGCAGATGAATCGAATGAGTCGTATGCTTGTTTGGCGAGCCATGAACAAATAAAAACGGTTATTATGCATAAATACATATGTATTTCGGCTTTTCATACGACCAAATTGCAGCAACTAAGTTATCTTTCTAGATGTACGAAACGAAAACATAATTAGCCCTTTCAGGCGCAGCGTCCACATGTGTGAACGCAGCTTCCTTTTGCCAGTTTCTCAGACCAGTGAGAATGGAAGGGCAAGATACATTTCGCATAAGATTAATTGAACTCTCCATATAGTCAGCTCGTGTTGATTTAAGCCCAATGTGCTGCGTAAATCTGCAGCTGAATATTTTAATGAAAGCACTGCGAATTTCGACGGGTCACTAACCACCGCGTTCCAGGTCAAACTTTAGAAGTATTTTTTGTTTGTTTGTTGTTTTGCTCAAAACCAACTGCACGTGTATTTTGGGCCTAAGATTTCTACTTTATGTGTAAAAATTGAACATGACTGCCTGCGCAATATTTAAATATTTAAACAAGCTTGAACTCTAAAATGATAAGCAAAGCTCGCCAAAAACAACCAATTTTTCAATTTTTTTTGCAATGTAATATCGAGCATCTTATAATGTCGTGGTGCAAAATGTAGACATTTAGGCACAGTTCATCATGTTTTGTGCCTGAAGGTGGGTTATTTTACGATGGCCCCGAATATTCTCTGTATTCATAGGCAGTAGTTTAAACGGCTTCAAAGAGTGTTGTGTTTTCGCCATCAAATAGCGAGCAGTTACTGCTGCTGGTACTATTGTGTAACGGCATGGACTAATTCATAGACCCCCTCCTATCAATATAAAAGTGAGCGCTACCATTGGCCAACCAAATACTTTATTTATACAGTTATTTTGGTAGACATAAATTCTGGTGCAGACAATATGTAAACAAATAGGTAATTACAAAATCATATCAAAATTATTTCTCTTTTTGGTTTATGTGAGTCGTTTGGTAAGCTGATGCCTATTCATTAAAAAAATCGGAGGTAAGCTAAGAAGTTAAAGTTGCAGTTTAGTAGGTATGTTATCATGCTGGTGCCACTAAAGTACAAAGGAGCTGTTTTAAGTGGGGAACACTTTAGCGGTCCGGCTTATCGTCCTTACATGAATCTCATGTGGCGTGATCCTGCTCCAAATAAAGCGCTCAATACAGGTCATATAAAACTAGCGATGCTCAGAATTAGGTTAGTGTGGGCGTACAAGGTGTCAAATCATATAATTAGCAGAAGTGACTTTCAATTAATCGCAATATTTAACTTAAATGGGTAAAAACTCTTTGAAAACTCGTTCCAGACTTCGAAGTCGAGCAAGAGAGGGGGCCACCAACTCGTCAAGCTAAAGCCCCTATACCTTTGGAAAAGTACAGCATTCTTTTGATCTGCGCCGCTTCCTCCTCTCACCGGCTCGAAAGCAGACTACAAGCTCGTGGCGCGTTACAGGGGGCGCCACTGTCACAAGCAGAAGAAAAAAAAAAGCAACGCGCTGGAGATGTAGCGGAAAGGGGGAAAGCATATGGTGGTACTTGTAAAGTACAGCGTTCTTTTTATCTGCGCTGCTTCCTGCTCTCACCGGCTCAAAAGCAGACTGCAAGCTCGTGGCGCTTTACAGGGGCACCACTGTCACAAGCGAAAGAAAAAAAGCAACGCACCGGAGAGGAGACGGCGAGGGAAGAGCAGATTGCGGTATTTTTACGAAGTATAGGGGCTTTACGCCGAGCGAGCGAATGCCCCACCCCCTACGCTTCGTCACTGCTCTATCTCTACACCTAATGGGAGAAACGGTGACTCAAAACTCCCTGCAGGCGACGCGTACCTCAACTGCCGTAATAAGCATGAATTCAATAAGCGCAGCAAAAAGTAGCCCACATATCGCACACCGAGTTTGCGAATCTCCCTGACAAGACTGTATACCCGTGCTAGAGAAACCTTGCATGTTTAGCTCACACACTGACATCATCCACGATTTGGTAAACGAAGCAGTGCGAGCTATATATAAAAAAAAAGAATTCCTCGGTGCCCATGCCCAACATTTCAAATTTCAGAGTATTGCAGCCGTGATACATGTCCTAATTTGTAAAGTGCCTCATATTTATATTATTTGTGCAAAAACATATGCAAGAATATCAGGGTTAACTTCACTTCAACGAAGTACTTGGTACACCATGATGAAGTACGTTAAAGTGCGACTACCTCCAATAGGTATGTTGCAGCCTGCTACCTAAATAAAACGACAACGGTTGAAATGAAATTTGAAACTTTTTATTGCCAATGGGGTTTAGGTGAATGTGGATTTCTGTTTACTTCATATGTTTTGAAATATGTAACAATGTTTCGCTGCACTTGTGCACTTAGGGGTGCAGTGGCCATGACTTGAGTCGCTGTGTCCCAACTTTCATAAACTTTCTTCGGCACAACACTCTGCTAAAAAGCGAAGTGCCTCAATTTTTACAACTTCATCAGTGTTTCATTAGCTGAAATTCTCGGTGCTGCTTCTGCAAGTATTGCTTCTTCGCCTCCTCCTCTTCTTCTTGAGGTAGGAAGCTCGCTACAACCACTTCTGCAGACAGAGTGGCCCATGGTTTAGCAGTAGAGTCACAGATGACGTACTCTCCTCATATAGTAAAGGGTTGTATGTACCAAGCCTTTCAGACAATCTAGTTTCAGTATGACGTGGGATGCATTGGATGTTGTCATAAAACAAGTTTGCAGAACTGAAATGCACTCTGCATTAATTTTCTGTACTCAAATGCGTTTGCACTGGGTTCAATGCCTCGTCGGCAATGGCTTAAAAAATGCTCGCAAATAAGAAAATATATGTATATAAAGTGAGAGGGATAGAGAGATTGGTCATTTTAAATCAACTGTACCAGTCAATTTTCAGCCACCCCAGATCGCGCAAAAAAAAAAAAAATCCCGCAGGAGAGAAGTACTTATTGAGGCGTTATGATTCGCAAAATAAATTTTATGTCCTTGAGGGTGCTTCACATTTTAGACATCCAAGTGAGAATGTATCACGCTAAACAATATATTGTCGCGGGTTATAAATTACAGAAGGTTAATTTAAAAACACGGACAGTGGAACTGGAACTTGTAGAGACGCTCTCAGAGAAGGCCACTAAGATTGTCGTCTTCTTCACTGGCCTGCGCTGCGCCTCTCGAGCAAATCCGCGTTCTTCCTTGTCGTCGCTATCTCGCCGCTAAATGCAGCTATGCACGCGGCATTACCCTCTCGCCAGAGTGAGCGTCGTCCCGATGCTCAACAGGTAGAGATGCGGCCAGCGGGTGTTTACATCACTGAGAGTGGTAAAGTTTCATGCGGACCACGTGCACTGTCTCAGGCAGATGCTGGCGACGTTTAGAACAGGAGGAGGCGTCAGGAACGACTTCGTACGTCACGTCGCTAAGACGGCGAAAAACCTTGTAGGGTTCGAAGTATCGGCGTAGGAGTTTCTCTGAGAGGCCTCGTCGTCGTACAGGAAACCAAACCCAGACTCTATCTCCTGGTTGATAAATGACGAATCGATGGCGAAGGTTGTACCGTTGGGCGTCAAGTTGCTGCTGGCTCATTATTCTGACGCGGGCAAGCTGCCTTGCTTCCTCGGCGCGCTCAGTGAATTCTGTGGCGTCTGTCTCTGAATCATTGCAATCGTAAGGCAGCATGGTGTCAAGCATTGTCGTAACTTCTCTACCATGAATTAGTGCAAACGGCGTCATTTTTGTTGTTTTCTGGCATGCCGTATTATACGCGAATGTAATGTACGGCAATATTCGGTCCCAATTGTTGTGTTCCACGTCGACGTACATGCAAAGCATGTCAGCGATTGTCTTGTTAAGTCGTTCTGTAAGCCCATTCGTTTGTGGGTGGTAAGCTGTCGTCTTCCTATGCGCCGTGCCATTGAGCGTAAGCACAGTGCGCAAAAGCTCGGCTGTAAACGCGGTACCTTTGTCTGTTATGACGACAGCTGGAGTACCATGTCTGAGGACAATGTTCTCAGTGAAGAACTGGGCCGCTTCAGCTGCAGTGCCACTCGCGATTGCCTTGGTCTCCGCGTATCGGGCCGTCGCCACTATAACCCATTTGTCGCCGCTGTCCGATGTTGGGAATGGGCCCAGCAGATTCATTCCGATTTGAGAAAACGGGGTTTCTGGCACGGGCACAGGATGCAATAGCCAAGCGGGTTTGACAGGTGGTACCTTGCGCCACTGACAGTCAATGCATGTTCAGACGTGGTGTTTAACCTCTGCTGTGATTCTTGGCCGATAATATTTATCTTTGATGCGTGTCAGTGTTCTTGTGAAACCGAGGTGGCCCGCAGTGGCTTCGTCATGGCAGGCTTCTAAAAATTCGCTGCGGAGAGCTCCTAGAACTACCAGCAGATAGATTCTACCTGATGATGAAAAGTTCTTTTTGGACAGAATTCCGTCCCGTAAACAGAATGACGATAAGTTCTTCGAAAACACTCTTGGTGCATTGGCGGCTCGTCCGTTCAAGAATTCTATAAGCGAGTTGAGCTCCCGATCATCTTGGTATTGCCGAGAAATGACAGCAAAAATATATTAGTGGTGTGAGCAAATACCAGAAAATTTTTTTCTTAATCTATAGGTGCTACTCTTTTATGACTTTTGTAGTAATTAATTTTTGTTGGAAAGTTCTTTGTCGAATTTGCGAAAAATTGTATTATGGTGCATATTTACCATTTTTAATTAAAATCACAAATTTTCGCCAGCAGTATATTTACATTTTTGTTTTACATGTTTCTATATTAAAGTACTAAAAGTACAAGCAAATGAAGCAAAAAACATTACCAGCATATTGTGTCAAAGTTGGCAAATAGACCGTTTTGACTCATACTGCAGCTTAAGTTTTAGAATGTAACGGTCCAAGTAAATATGGTTTATCTAATGTTGCATAGTATTGTGTGTCAGTAATACTTGCAAACAGTTTTGAAAGACTACATTTTATTTTAGGAGATGAAAAAAAACATATAAACAACCACATAAGTAGGACGCAGCTTGCATTCTTCTCGCTTTCACGGCATAGCACCTGAGCGCGAGGTTCCAGCGGGGAATTTTCGGCAGCCAGTAATGCATGTCATAAAACTATATTTCATTTGTTTTATTATTATTGTAGTGATGCATACAACGTCAAAAAGGGACAATAGTGCTTACATTGTTTAACAATATCTACTTCATTTCACCATAAAAGGGCAGGTTATATTAAACCAATGTTTACTCCAATAATCAGAATTATAATTCAGTCGATGATGTGGAATACAGTATTCAGAAGTTGTGTTTAGGTTCTCATATTAACGGTACATAGCCCTTATAATATTCAATAACATAAATTAAGGGTTGTTTACTTGAGGTGTCTTTATGATGTTTCAGGTAAAGATCAGTGCGGGATTGATTGATTGATTTGTGGGGTTTAACGTCCCAAAACCACCATATGAATATGAGAGACGCCGTAGTGGAGGGCTCCGGAAATTTAGACCACCTGGGTTTCTTTAACGTGCACCCAAATCTGAGCACACGGGCCTACAACATTTCCGCCTCCATCGGAAATGCAGCCGCCGCAGCCGGGATTCGAACCCGCGATCTGCGGGTCAGCAGCCGAGTACCTTAGCCACTAGACCACCACGGCGGGGCTCAGTGCGGGATAGTTTACCTCAGATGAATATGACGAAATTAAGCATTTTAAACACGTTAGAGAGGATGAGATATCGTGCCCGTAAATGATGCTTCAGCCACCATTTCAGGAGGGATCTTAGTGTTTTCTTCTCCCTTTTTTCCTAATGGTATAAAAGTGCTAAAAATGTTAGAATTAAAAGCACTTTCAGCAAAAGTGACGTGCTTTCAAAGTTTTCTGCACCATATAGGACCATTGAAAAAAAGATGGTTGAAACATTCAAATTACAACCGGAAATGGGGAATTAAGTGTCATTTATTTGCACGCTATCGAATCATCTCCAACGTGTACACCTAGTATACATCATGTCATCATGAACACCAGCGGTAAGCGATCACGCATTGGCCTAAGCCGGAATCATCGTAAAGAGAGCTTAGATAAACTATACCTCAATTATTTTGTTAGTTATATTTAGGGCATGTGTATTATTTATCAAAAGCCAAACACAACGCCTCTATATTGTATTGCAGGCCATCGACTGCATTATAATTCTGTACCTTGGGACTAAGTAGCGGATCATTACAGCCTGCCCTTTCAAGGGAAAATGAGGTAGATATTGTTGAAGAAAATAAGCACTACTGCCCTTTTTTGACGTTGTATACATCGGTACAGTATTACTAAAACAGGTGGAAAGCAGTTGCAGGACATGCATTACTCGCTGCCGAAAAGCACCCGCTGGAAACCTCACGCTGACATGCTATGCAGTAAAGGCGTGGTTGCCCCTTTTAAATGCGAAGCATTTCTCAGTGAACTTCGGCGACTTTGAGCGTATCTATCTATCTATCTAGCCGCTTACATTTTGGCGCTCCCGTGGGCAACCCCTTAATTTGGCGTGAACCAAAATTAGCATGGAAGGGTAATATGGCTTGACGAACATGATGCGCTAGTAAAGACATGAATTATGCCACAATCCCGTCGCGTACGCTGTCAAACACTTCCCGCACGACAGTGGCAAATACCCACAGGTGAGTATGTGCCGCTTCTCTGCGGGTATGTGCCACAGGTGAATTGACCCTTAGTATCTACCCAGGAACGACGAGAACATACATGGGCAATTTTAACACGTGAGCGTTAAGAAATACTCCACATCGGTAGTTTCTACCCGACGAATACAAAGAATAAATGTCAGGGTCCCAGCTGGAATCGAACACAAGAAGTTTGCTTGGCAATAAAGCATCTTTCCACAGAGCTACGCCATGTCTCGAAACTTCTTTTCAAAGAGACGCTAATCTTTGTGGAACATCAATAGTGGTTGCAGTACTGCCTACCCAATTTTATAATTATCACATATGTACTCTTTTGATACAGCCGTCACAACGGGTCAACGTCAAATGTAATTAGTTGGCATGCGCTCAAGTTGATTTTTGTAGCAGTGTCCAGGGCCAACATTTTCGTGAGCATCAGCACTTTCTATCAGCTTCTGGTGTTGCCAATTCGCATGTTCCAGTTGGCATCGTTGTGTAAGTGCAAGCAACTGATCACACAAAAATCTGCAACTCTTCAACATATGTCTGTGCGTGCAACGTTTGTACATATATTAGCGTCATTTTATGACGTGTCGCTCCATAAAAAATTGCAACACGGTCACCTTCCCTCCGCATGCTTCGCATAACGCCGATTCTCAGGTACATGAGATATGCCGAATTTTTTATATTCTATACATCAGTACAGTATTACTAAAACAAGTGGCAAGTAGTTGCAGGACATGCATTACTGCCTGCCGAAAAGCCCCCGCTGGAACCTTACGATGACATGCTATGCAGTGAAGGCGTGGCGAAGGCAAGCTGCGTCCTACCTATGTAGTTGTTAAGAAGGGAAAATATTCGCTCTTAAAACAAAATCTACTCTTTTGAAACTTTTTGCAAGTATTACAGATACGCTTTACTCCTAAAGGTTATATAAGCCATATTTTACTTGGACCGCTACATTCTAAAACTCAAGCCGCATTATGAGTGAAAATGCTCTTTTTGGCAAATTTGGCACAATATGTTGGCAATGTTTTTTGGTTCATTCGCTTGTAACGTATTTCATTTATTAATAAACAAACCTGTAAAACAGTAAATGTAAATACATTACTGGTGAAAAAAATGTGATTTTTATAAAAAATGGTAAACATGCACAATATTGGAATGCTTCGCGAAAGCGTCAGAGAAAGTGACTTAACAAAAATGAATAAATTAACATAGTCATAAAAGAGTAGCATCTTTAGATTGAAGAAAATTGTGTCATGCCAATTGCACAAACTAATAATAAGATCTAAACTATTTAGCGCGACAAAGTTTCACTTGGATGCTCGAAGTTTGAAGCACACTCTATAGGCAACCCAAAATATTTGTGCGAAATATAAAGCCTCAATAACTACATCTCACCTTCACTTATACCTGCAAGACTTTTTTCAGCATAGTCGGATATGGTCGAAAATTTACCGGACACACCTGATATGGAATGAGCCATACAACTATTTATTTAAATAAATATACGGTTCATTCCCCATCAAGCATGGACATATATAAATATATATATATAAAGCCCCGGAGAAGTTTTCAAGACTTACATCAACTAAAACTAAATCGCACTCTTTACACTTCTTGATAGAAGTCTTGCAACACGTCCCGTGTTCTTGTTTGTCTTTGCGCATACGTTTAGCTTTTAGCGCGGTTATATTTTTTCTCAACGTGTTACAAACAGCCCCTCATCATATGCTTCTCTTTTTTAACATTGTGTTCTGAGCGGAATCAAGTTGGCGATACTGCCCTCTATATAGATATATAGCTGTAAGTGCATTTGCTCTGAAAGGGAGACGCACATGAGCGATATGAAGGAAAAGTGGGTCCCCCGCAGATGCCCTGAAGACACTAGAATTCCGGAAGGTGGTGGACTATTCGCAAGGACAGTTCTTTCTTTTTTTTTCACGTTTTTCCGAGACGCTGGTTTAAGTGACGCATGTTAATGCACACTTCACGCAAAGGGTCACTCAGGCGGAGCAATAGCTGTCGAGGCCTGACCGACCAACCCCACCTGTGTCAATACCATCGCTTGGCATTCTTGCTGCCCTTTCATCGCAAAGATGTATCTTGCGCCGTTTAATGTTCGCCATGGTACTGCTTAAACGGCTGTGACAATTTCGTTTTATCTATAGACTCAGTCCTCCGACCTAACTGAAGGAGGTTTATCGATACATTTCCAGGGTTGTGATCCAAATGCTGTGAACATAAAATCGAATTTACCTTGGTCAGCATCATCGTGTTTTTTTTTCTACAATTTCTTCAAAACTATACATTTTTGTATTTAACAAGTATATAAATCTGGCGGCACACGTTTTCTCGCATACGGCTTTTCCTGGCACGTCATACCTTCTTGTAGTGTTAGAATAGGACGCCGACATCGACAAACTTGTATCATAGCGAAACAAAACATTCAGACTACCTGCCATGGTCAATCCTCATTTTGAGGTTGTTGTACGTGCGGAGCTTGTTCACGGCACTGCTTCTGAGCGACCGCGCACGTACCTCTTGTGTGGTTCAATGAATGCTGGTGCACTCAAATTGTGTGCATTTCTACGTATGTTCTGCAAGTCATGTGCAACACGACGTCTATTTCGCTAAGGTGGAACAGTTTCCATTAAATAATAATTTAGTTGTGTTACAGCACCCAGTATGAGCCATTATAAGCCAAACGTGATCGCGCGTTGCGGGGCTAATACTGAGCGCGATAGTACATTAAAAGCAGGCATGCATAGTCCAATAAAGCGCAGTTACCTCAATATGTAAATCAGTGCAGAAGAGCTAGTGACAATGAAAGCATGCGAAATAATAAAAGCAAGTGCGACGCTAACCTGAAACGCTGTGGCATGGATGGAAAAGGAGGTAAGGCATGAATAATTTATAAACTTCAGCTCACGTCCGCCTCGCCCATGACGAGTATTCCTTTTGAGCTCGAAAGCACTTTGCGCAACCGAAACAGCTCGTAGAGCTGACGTGCCTCTATAAGTTCCTTCTCAGAAATAGCCATTATTATGGTGAGAATTCAGGTCCGATACGCTTCGTAAAATTCTTCGGGATATCTTTTTTTTACTTTCCTCAATAAAACACAACCTCAAATTAAATTTATTGCACGATCTCTGAATACGCTGACAGGCTTCTGAACTGAAATCATGCCATGTTCTATCTGGTTGTATCCGTTTCCCATGCGTTTTAAATCGGCAGCCTCGCTCCGATTCACCCAAACTTCTCGCAGGACACGGCTAATAATGCTCGACATCTAGCATATACTGGAACGAACAATAGCGCACAGCATGAAAATGGGAAACTCAATGGGGAAGCATCTACATGGGTAATATTTCAATTGAACTTTTCAATGCGTCGACGATAATATGGGCCAAAAAGACGGCGTTAAAGGCGTATTTATATGCATTAGTCGTACTTCGTGCGAACAGGTAAGTTAAAACAAGAGCATCAGAGTTGGGGTATAGTGCACAAAGTTATGTCGTGGAGGGTTGTATTCATGGTCCGATGCACTTCACTGCGCCGGCTGAATCCAAAAAAGGCGAGCGAGATTCGTCGTATGTGCCACAAAAGTACCACTTTCGAAAATTGAACTGGGCTCCCTTTTAATTCAGAATTTTTGTTATTTCGACTGTGCGAGCTCATTTATTGCATGAATGGGCGCGGAAATGTGATAACCTGTCCTTTCTTTCCTGAGCATCGAATTTTATAGTTCTATGTGGCACAATGAGGCCAGACGACAATTATAAAGATGTTTATAAAAATTAAAATTAATATTTAAATTTCTAAGCGAAAAAATATCAAGCCAGTTCCACGAAAGTATATGGCGAGGACTGCTTGACCGTATTCTTCGATTGGATGTACTTTTTTCCCCTTTTACAACTTTCTCGTCGTCACATTTAGGTCAGTTTAGCATTCTGTATCCTACTTTCTTTTTTTTTAACGGCAACATATTTCTTGCCCAATCTTAATTGAGTATTACGAACTGATATACGGGGGCAATGTAAAGTTGCCGCCTTTAAATGATGATTGCCAGCAGGATGTGCGCATTGCTATGGAGCACTTCACAAGTTGGGCAATTCTATAGACAAAAAGAAAACTTTTTTCTTTACAGATAAGCGCACGAGGCGACGACCAGCAAGGAATGTGGTTATTCGTCGTTCTTTTGAAGTGGCACCATAATGATGCCACACGTGCTCCCTTCAGTCTACTTTGATGTTACTGCGCAATTACAATGTAACTGCTGCCTGCGCAAAGCGCACCCGAATGGGTAGGAACTATCTAGACAACATTCTAATCTTCCGATGAGATTGCCCCGCCGTGGTGGTCTAGTGGCTAAGGTACTCGGCTGCTGACCCGCAGGTCGTGGGATCGCATCTCGGCTGCGGCGGCTGCATTTCCGATGGAGGTGGAAATGTTGTAGGCCTGTGTACTCAGATGTGGGTACACGTTAAAGAACCCCAGGTGTTCGAAATTTCTGCAGCCCTCCACTTAAGCGTCTCTCATAATCATATGGTGGTTTTGGGACGTTAAATCCCACAAACCAATCAATCCGATGAGATTACGTGCTCAGCGCGAGCATTACAGTTGGTTTTGTAACTTGGCATCTTCGATAACGCTGGCATCTTCGATGATACATGTATAAAAGCTGACGCACTTGATGTTTTGTCAGTTTATCGAAGACCGATGCTCTGTTCGCCACTCATTGCACAGTGTGTTTCGCTTGTAGCCTCTCTTTGCATTTCTCAGGCATAAGTTGATTGATATCTGGGGTTTAACGTCCCAAAGCGGGCACAGGTTCGCCCAAATAAAAGGTTTCGTGTTTAACCCGCCAACTTATGCATTCTTACACAAATTGATCAGGGGACAATAGACTTTCACAAAGAAAAATTAGCGCGAGAAATTTTTGAAGGGAACATATCAATAACGGAAGGGGTGAAGTGTGTCAGCACACGTTCTGTGTGTGGTTGTAGAACTCTGCAGATGCATGAAAATCCACTAAGCAACTCGTGTGGCAGGAAGGGTCCATAATCAGTAGAAGGAAGGCCTCATATTTTTCGACAGCAAAACCTTATTCTCACAGGGCCCCCGAGAAGACATTGGATGATTGTTTCAAGCTTGCTTTAGTAGCAGCTGTCATGGCAAGGCATGGATCACTTAGCCTCAGCAAAGAATGCGTTGACGAGACGCTTGATGCGTAACAGGAACACTGACGTGCTTTGCTTGCCTCTCAAACTATAGTTACACTTGATTAAAAAAACTGACCCCTAACCTGCCAAACATGTGTCGATGGGAGCCTTTCTTCACGGACATTCATAGTGGAACCAGTTAAGCATGGCGTAACAAACAAATCTTAAACACTGATTAATATTAACAAAAATGTAGCTGTTTCAACACAGGCGTTATTTACATTTTGATTCTGGATAATTGCGCTTCATGCCAATTGTAATATGAAGCAGTACCTTCTTTGGCTCGTTTGATACCTAACCGTGTCGCTAGTTTTGACTGGCGTCGTCACGAAAACTTCTGTAGAAATCCACTACAGTTTCGTTCTAGAAATTATGCGTATGTAGAGGTTCAAGGGGGCAGGTCGGGTATGGTTGCACCATCAAAATGCGACTTGTAGTTGACAGGCGCACGGTGAAGGTCACGCACACGCAAAAGAAAAAGGTCGATTCTCTTATTGGTTCTTTTATTTTTTAACGGAGGAGGGTTGCTGGTTGCGGCCTAACTCTCTCAAAAGATTCAGTATTTTCATTCCCTTCATGGGATGAAATCTTTCGCGCACACCTATAAGATTAGCGGTTTCGCCAGAGTGTCATGCTTAGAGCCCGACAATGTTGACGTGCTTTTAAACGGCGGGTTCATTACTCTATTTACCTACACAAGTTTTTCGAAGCAAACACAGCAGCACACTACAGAGATCAGCCAGTAGGCAGACGACCCCATGAAACTAAGGGTATATATGCGAGATAAACAGAAACAATATATCATTTACTGGTGCGTTTTATCGTTCAATCTCGACGGAGATTGGGTAGCAGTAAAAGAAAGGATGATTTCACAAGTGTATGCACATCAGTTTAGTTTGGCTGCACTAAGGCAAGTGCTAAACTACTTCTCTTTTCCAAATGAAAATGTTAAAGAAAACAAGAACTACTCTTCACTGTATCTTACAACGTGAGAAAGCGGATTTCGTTAGTGAGGATTTCTCGTAAGAGAAGGCGAGGGGAGTGAAACCATACTTATTAGAAGAGAGTACGACATGTTATCTTCTCTTGTACACGGTGTTTGCACGTCTTAGATTCTTCTGTGATGATTGTCCATTGTAGTGTGAACGAAGACGACATCGCTTCCACCGAATAATATATACTAAAGCGAGGGTCTGAGTTATCTAGATTTGATTGATTGATATGTGTAGTTTAACGTCCCAAAAGCATCACATGATTATAAGAGACTCCGTAGTGAAGGGCTCCGACAGTTTCGACCACCTGGTGTGTTTTAACGTGCACCCAAATCTCAGAACACGGGCCTACAACATTTCCGCCTCCATCGGAAATGCAGCCGCTGCAGCAGCGATTCCATACCGCAATCTTCGGGTCAGCAGCCGAGAACTTTAGCCCCTTGACTACTCGGAGGAGCTCGAGTTTATATATATATATATATATATATATATATATATATATATATATATATATATATATATATATATATATATATATATATATATATATATATATATATGCATGCTGCCTAGACGTCTGTGTTCCTGGCTAAAAGTTGTTAACTTTGCTTGAGGTGCGACTTTATTGCATTCTACTATTAAATTGAAGCATGCCGGCACAGCTATAGGGGTGAATAAACGGATGTAACCATGACCTCCATAGGACCGTGTGCTGAGATTTGGGCGCACGATAAAGGGACACTAAAGGCAACTATTATGTCGACGTTGATTGTTGAGATAGCGGTCCAGAAACTTCGTAGTGTTACTTTTCTGCCAATCATGAAGGGTTTATTTTCAAATAAAATCAGGTTTTAGTGGCCCACATCGGGTTAGCGCAATTGAAATTACCCGCCTCAAGAAGCGGACTGACTGGGTGGACTGACGTCGCTGTTGCCATGCACAACATTGCCCGGCTTTATTGCGCTAATAGCAGCAGACCGAAAACAGTGGGAGCCCCATCAGCAACAACGGCCATAGCTCAATTTCCCGCCATTGGCTTCGAAATTGCAAACGTTTTTGGTTCTACTGCGCCCCGCTAGATGGCATCACATCTCCCCTCTGTAACCACGGAAAAATTGAATTTTTAGCCACTCGCGCCATTTTCCATAGTAACGTCCGGCGGTTCTTTGTTTCATGAATCAAACGGAAACGAACAAACAGTATTTCATTAAGTCTCTTCATGTACGGAAGGTTCTTTATTTAGGGCAGCTAGATGGATTACTAGTGATTAATTGTAGGCGGTCCGTCTGATGTCATTGGGATCATTTTGAAAGTGTCCTACGGCGGTGCATGTGTTCTCGTGCATTTACCCTAATATCTGCGTAAGTGAGGCACTGTTGTAGATAATATTGTCGTTTTAGATGTCATACATTGATCTTTCACTCTGACGTAAATTGTTATTTGACTTCATCATGAACCCCAGGTGGTCGAAATATCCGGAGCCCTCCACTACAGCGTCTCTCAAAATCATATGATGGTTTCGGGACATTAAACCCCACATTTCAGTCAATCAATCATGATCTCCATCCACTCGCGCAAGGAGAGCCACAAGGAAAGCAATGCGTGCTGTAACAGACTGATTGTACACAGTTGTCCTATATCGGAACGAAACGTTGCTGCTCTCAAAGAAAACCCATGCAGAAAGATTTGTCCGCAATACTGCGTTTTTTTATGTTTACACAGAGCAACTTGAAGGGCACCGCTTGCCGTAACGCTGTATAGCGGTTACTATGTTTCCGTTATAAACCATTTGCTGTTACGTGCCATTTTTTTTCTGCGTGCTTCCTTTATGCCAAACACTCTGTAAATAATTACGCTGGTAATGGTCAGTATACTCTGTCATCGCGATCGTCCGCTGATGTAAAAAAAAAACAGCCATATGTTTCATAAAGTGAGGGGAGAAAAAAAAAAGAGAACAGCGATAGATTTACGTGGAAATAGAAGTTACAGGACACAGAATTTTTCCCTGAAATATCGCTCATTGCTATTTATCTATATAACTTGGCGCTGTGACCCACCATGGAACGTCTAGTGGTTATAGTGTTCGACTGCTGACCCGAAGGTCATGGAATCAAATCCCGGCAGCTGCGGCCGCATTTTCAATAAAAAGGAGATCCTTGAGGTCCATGAAGTTATGTTTAGCTTCCCGTTAAATAGCTCCAGGTGGCCGAAATTTTAGAAGTAGTCACCTACGGAGTCCCTCATAATCGTATTGTGATTTTTTGAATGTTAATCTCTAGATATTTTATTGTTATTGGCGCTGTTGCGAGTTTATACCTATTTACTTAACTATTTATTTATTTATTTATTCACTTATTAAATCCTAAAATGCTCCGTATGAAAATTTGCATGAAGGGGGGGGGCAAAATAAAAAAGTGGTATCAAAATAATGGTTAAGATGCAGCTGAGTTTGCTTCTTGGATGACATTCTTGAAGCATGCAGAATCGCGGATGACTGCCGACTCTACCGCAAGGCAATTCCAGTCTCGGGTGGTGCGCGAGAAGAATTACTGCTGAAATGATGTGGTGTGAGCACGTGGCGAAATCACAGCGTTTGGAAACTTGTGTGATGACCTTGATGAATGGACTGGTAATAAGCTGGTAGTCACGCTTGGCTGAATGAAAGAATTTGTAGAAAAGACAGAGACGTACATAAAGACGATGAAGAGCAAGGAAGCTTGAACTGGTTTTTTAGGCTGGATATACTGAAGTAATGGAAGTAACCTGAAGCAGTGAATCTGGTTGCTCAGTTCTGAACAGACTCCAGAATTTTAATATGTTGCGTTGGTGGGGGTGAAAGTCGGCAGATGCATATTCGAGTCTAGGTCTGACAATGGCGATATAAGTGAGTAGTTTAATGGAAGGTGGTGTCATGAAAATGTTACGGCGTATATAATCAAGGGCATGGTTAGTGAAATGAGCTGTGTGATCTATGTGGTCCCTCCATGATAGGTCGCTCGACATATGGGCACCTACGTAGTTGATCCAGTTGGTAGCAGCTATGTCGTAAGTAGCCGGTGCGTACTTTCTGCGACGATAGAAGGAAATAAGCAAGGTTTTATTGAAATGAAATAACATCAACTAGGTGCTACACCACTGTTGAATGCGTAAAAGGTCAAGCTGTAGAGAAGAAATATCGGTAGAGTTATGTATTGGGTAGTGAAGGACACAATCGTTAGCAAAAAGGTGAATGTTTAATACAACAGGAATTGGAATGTCGTTGATATATATCAAGAATAAGACATTCCTGAGGACAGTGCTCTGAGGCATGCCAAACAGGACTGGGCAGATTTGGGTGCACGTTAAAGAACCCCAGGTGGTGGATATTTTCCGGAGCCCTCCACTACGGCGTCTCTCATAATCATATGGTGGCTTTGCCGCACTAAAACACACATATCAATCAGTCACCTTTGTTTGAGCGACTGCTCAAAAATAATTGATAGTGTGAAACCACAGACATGTTTGTTATTTTATTATTGCGATAGCAATCATATGAACACTCTAGGCTCGATTTTGCCGCAGGCGTCAGCGTCACCGTCGAAGTCACCGTCACTCACTTAATGTATACGTATCTATATTTAGGAAATGAAGGAAGAAAAATATTCCAGAAAAAAGACTCCGGTGCACGGAATCGAAGGTGGGACCTCTGGAACATCAATGTGAGGCGTTAACCACTGAGCCACCGAGGAGCACGTCCTTCAACGTTCAAACGGCAAGCTATGTATATCTGCCACTTACCATTGTTGACGGGCATCTCGGGGGAACTATCGTGTTTCCTGCATTACCGGCAAGATGACGCAATGAAATCGTGTCACCACATCGTCACGACGCGGCAGCGCACGCTTTCATCTTCCACGCGTACTTTGCCCCGTGAAAAGGAGGGGGTAAACACTCACTCGCGCTCTCTTATCTTTCTGGTGGGAAAATCGTAGGTCGTGGCAGGCCTTGGAATCTCCCCGGAACGATTCTGTTGTAGTTACCAAGTGCACATAGGTTAGTGCAATCGTTACACAGTCTCCATTTGTGAAAACGACGTGCTTTTCAGACACAGCGAAGTAACAACTGAGACGTCTATTAGCGTTCATCTGTACCTGTGAGTACGTTTCGTGCGTCATTAGTGCGTGAGAAACGTGGGGCAGGTTTCGATCTGCTTGCCATTCTGCGCGTGACCTTTCAATTTGTTGCTTTTGCGTTCGTTGCTTCGCCACTGCGGCAAAGCTGTGACGTTTTTTAAGAATTTTGGCATTGTTTCCATCTATACTACTTGACGAAGATTTTTAATTGCTTGAGTTTTTAATGAATTTTTTCTAAGCTGAACTCAATCTTAGGCATTGACGGAAAAGCAAAATGTGGATATTCAGAAAGGTTGCGGCTAGCTTTGTTAAAAAAGAACAGAACAAAACGCAGAGTTGAAGACAAATGTAACGTCACAATCGGAAACAGGGGATCCATAGCTGCCACAAAGAGAAAGTTCAGTTTTATTGTGTTGGTTCAGTATTTTCCAAAAGCCGCGTAAGTTGTCCAGAAGCATGTTAGGTAGGGTGTTTGAAAAATATTCCCTTTGCTATTGCTAATAATACCACGTATTCTTTGGCTGTACTTTCATACTTGTGCCAGTATAGTGGTGAGTTCGACTAACTGGCAGAACGAAACTGTCAATTTCTTTCTTATTTTTATACGTTTTAGGCTGACATTAAACCAGAGAGAAGAAGATCATTGACATAGAGTAATTGTTGGAATCTAACGTTTGACCAATCCTGCATCTTCGATGTATATATATATATATATATATATATATATATATATATATATATATATATATATATATATATATTGAAGAAAATAGGAAAATTCGCTTAAAACACTGCTAAGTATTTGCTCATGGCGACACAGTCCACTCTGTCGTCAACAGTCAGGAATTTCGGTGTTTTAACACTTTTTTATTCCTATTACAGGGAAGCGTAGTGTGAATCGCGGTGCGATCACTGTGAACACTAGGATAAGAAAGAGGAGAAAGCTATCAGGATATGACGTAAACAGAAAGCAAAGAATGTTGCTTGTATGATCAGTTGTGCGCGTGGGATAAGTAACAAGCAGTGATAGACCAAACGTTAGGCATGTGTGTTAGAATTTCTTGGAGACATCTGCGTTTTGGCTGGCGGATAACTTAGAACCGTCAATGGAGGGAAAATTAAAATTGCCAAGAAGCAACATGGGAGTATTAGCATTAGGAGGCTTTATCTTGCGTAATACGTCATGAAAATCGGATGGAAAGGAACTATCAGAACTGGGTGAACTGTAACAAACGCCAATGAGCACGCGCGGCGCGGTTGCGTGACTACGGGCCAACAACATTTTTAAAGGTGGTTAGACGCTTACGAGAAAACATTATAATTGACGATTAGGAGCTATAGTACACCACCGCCGCGAGTGCTGACCCTATCTTTGAAGAAAATTTCCAAGTCAGGCTGGTTGATAGATTGATACGTGGGATTCAACGTCCCCAAACCACCATATGATTATGAGAGATGCCGTAGTGAAGGGCTCCGGAAATTTCGACCACCTGGAATTCTTTAACGTGCACCCGAATCTGAGCACACGGGCTTACAACATTTCCACCTCCATTGGAAATGGCGCCGCAGCCGGGATTCAATCCCGCGACCTACGGGTCAGCAGTCCAGTACCTTATAACCACTAGACCACCGCGGCGGGACAACTCAGGCTGTTTGGGAAAGCGCTCAGCATTAGAGTCCAAATAATTGAGAGAAGTTTTGGTGATTAGTGCGACGTTACGGAAGAGGACGAAACGAGGCTGCTTATGGTGTCACGTTTCGGTATGAGGCAAATATTACTGTGTAATATTGATACATCATTTTGGGATGCTTAGCTAGGATGCCGACTTTTTTATTTAATTGCGAACGTTAGTGCTCGACAACAGTCTCAGCAGGATGGTTAAATACGTAGGTTTTGTTACCACAGATAAGTTTATCGTAGCGTAGTTTGGTAGGCATGTTTTGAGCCATGCCTAATTCAGCCAAGCACCTACGGGCCAAGTGCGTGTGTGGAAAAAAAATCTTCACTTATATACCATTTGTCGTTTTTGTTGTCGTCACTATAGGCTGTATGTTGTCGTTAATACTGTGTGGCTATAATACATGTCTGTATGTTGAATAAAAGAACATTTTTCACGGTTGTTGAAATGAGCCACCGTCATTGAAATCCGCAGTTCGTTTTTTGTCGTAATGCGTCAGTTGGCCTTGATGGCAAAGAAATGCTTGCTTACATCGATTTCGACTGTAAATGGGATATGTAGACTTCTCTTTCCTTTTTTTTATGTCTGCACTACCCACGTATTTACAGCAGAAAAGATGGATTACTTTACTCAGAACCGCCAGTTAGGAGTTCGTGCTAATCAACGAATACGGCTGCAGTAACGTAGATAATTAAATATCCTTCGAAGAATCTCCTTTGGAAATCCTCTATGTGATGCGTAGAGTTTTTCTATGGGAAATATTATGACTGCGGACCCCAGGAACGTTGTCGTCGGGGGACATCGCTGTGGCGTTTTTCATTTAACATTTTTAAGCTGTTGGAAAGGCCCAACGGAAAGCGCGCCTATTGAACACTGGCAGACGCGCATGGTATTAAAATTTCGCAATCACAGTTTCACTGCTGCGCACGATCCTCCATGTCATGTTTATATCTTGTTTATGTTCCACAACACATGAGATATTTCAACGAAGACTTCATAAAGGTGTTTTTATTTATATTTGTTTTGTGACGCCGGTACAACGTAAGCTTATGGTTCCGCTATATTAACCAGTTGCTACCATGTGCGTTTAGCCCAGTGGTCCAGGCAGTGGCCTTCCAAGCGTAAGGCCTTCGGTTCAAAACCCAGTTCTTTACGAAAATTTATTTTATTTTGTACGTTTATTTGCTTACATCGAATTCTCTTAAGTGACAGAAGGACGGGCAAGGATTTTCCTCGTCAAGTTGGCACAGAACTGCTTAGGCATTTTGTTATTACTAGGCAGTGTGTATACCTATGGCTGAGAAAATATACCGCCAAGCATTATGACTCGCGAAAGGTTTCTTCTGGCCTTCATGTGAAATGCAACCTAAAAAGACGGTAGAGCTGAACGTACACACAATAACGCTCATTTTGTAATTTATAGGCGTTGTCCCCTTCTCGTCGACGGTAGTAGTCAGACTGTCACTATGACATATATATAAGCGAGAGCTGGTTGCGAGACACTTCCAGGAAGCGAGACAATCATTGTTTCGTGTCATTTCAGGCATATGTCTATTTCTCACTGAAGAATGAGCTGGCTGCATTAGCTATAGCCGCATGCAGAACTCTGCTTTTTCTTTCTCGTTACCGTCACACACGAAAGGCCTTAAGTCGGTAGCGGTGCACAGCGCCGCATGTTTCTCAGTGCCCACTCATGGCGTCTCTGCACACGTGTAATTCTCCTCGTGCAAGCTTTTCTCGGCTGACTAACGCATTTCTCAAGAAGGCAGCCCCTTGGCAATGCAGATTGGCATTGATCATTGTCTTCGTATTATAAGTTTGAATGTACGAAGGCATTATACATCCGTTTGGTCACAACTATCACGAAGGGTTACGTGGTCGACAGCACGTAGCCTTGCATGCATTTCATTTAGCGTCTTTCTGTGTGGTCTTACTAACCCTCTCTGTGGTAAAGCGCCATCAAGCTGTAGCATATTTCAAGCTCGTCATATTCAATTGACTATGACGGGTCGGCGATTTCCATCTTTCTCGTACTAATTAGACGAGATTGTTCGGTTCTTGATGCACAGGTAATGAAACTTGAAATAGAGGCGATAAAAAAGCTATGCATTACTATGTACATGACTACGAAACAACTACTATATTACAAACTTTACGAACCATAAACGAAAATAACGATCTGAAATTGAAGTTCACCCATACGACCACTATAAATACATATGTAGTGTATAATGTGTGTTTGCATTCAGTAATAGTGGTCATCATTAATGGTATGAGTATGGAATGATTTTTTTTTCACACAAACGCTTATAACGATGCGCTGGTTGCAGCGCCGCCCGATCAAAAAGTAGTATTTCATCGTACACAATCCCCAGACATACGTATCAGTATGTAACCTATTTATAGTAAGATTTCTCATAGTTGGTTACTTAAAATATTCGTCGTCATCGTCCCATTCATTTGTATATACCTATTAAGAGTTGACATATAATAATAGAGCCATCCGTTCCGCCAAAACAACTGCTGCTTCTGCAGCTGTCAGTACAGCCTAACAATTTGTGTCCGGTTATAACAGTTATACTCAGAAGGACATTGCCACGGCGTCACGTCAGGCGAATACAGCCGACATTTCAATACTTATCTTGCCCCGCCGCGGTAGCCTATAGTGGCTAAGGTACCCGGCTGCTGACCCGCAGGTCGCGGGATGGAATCCTGGCTGTGGCGGCTGCATTTCCGATGGAGGCGGAAACGTAGGCCCGTGTGCTCAGATTTGGGTGCACGTTTGAGAACCACAGGGGAGTCGAAATTTTCGGAGCCCTCCACTACGGCGTCTCTCATAATCATATGGTGGTTTTGGGACGTTAGACCCCACATATCAATCGAATACTCATCCGGTATTTACGGTAGCGCAGTTTTTTTTATATTTCCTATACCATCCTATGACGTGAAAAAATATTAAATTTAGCCTTCTCCATCTGTTGTGTTACAGGAAAATTCAGTGTTCGTGAAGGGTATTTTTGTAAGAAGAAATAATTTCAGAAAATTGGTTTAGAACACTCTTCGCAAATAATATTTGCTCTCTCAACACTCACCGCTGGCCATGAATGTACGAGAATTAAAGTTGTTCGCACAAACGTATTGGTTTTTTTTTTCACGCACTTATTCAAATCTCGCAAACAGCGACTCAGAATTAAGGAAACATTGAAAAACCACGATTCAAACAATGTCAGCTTCTGTATTGTGTGTATTATTTCTTGTCTCTCCCTGTTTCTTAATACCATGCACAATTAGCTAACCTGGCAATACCCCTCT
Organism: Rhipicephalus microplus; assembly: GCF_043290135.1. Lineage (NCBI taxonomy): Eukaryota > Metazoa > Arthropoda > Arachnida > Ixodida > Ixodidae > Rhipicephalus > Rhipicephalus microplus. The sequence continues at coordinate 87,470,304 of NC_134710.1, read as the reverse complement.
AAACGAGTTAATTACAAATATTTATAGTATACATGTAAAAAAAGCATGGCCCCAAGCTGCGAAAAAAATGACAGGCACTCAGATAAAAGGCTCATGACTTGCTTGTTTTTTGCGCAACGCAAGACACACGAGGCAGAAAAAAAAACGCATGCTCTATGCGACAAATCGCGCAGACGCTGCAGTTTGGAGCGCATACATATGCAAATATGACGGTGGAGCATAAATAGCGGGTTTGGTCGATAGAGCAAACTCAGAATTGACTCACACTTCGTGCACCTTCATCCTCCCTCGCCCTTTCGTCATGCTTCGATTTAGGTATGATTGCTTCACAAAGAACCATTTATCAAATAGATAAAAACACCATCATAAGAGAGACAAATATGAGATAAAAATGCCGGTTTGACTTCAACCTGGTATCTGGAACTTTCTGTGCTCTATTTAGGAACTAAATTTTTGATTGTGGCCCTTCCAGTACCGTTCGAGAAAAAATATGAACTGCAGCCTATCTCAGTGTTCTTCGCCATGTTGCTTTTTCTGGAATAAATATTCGTCTACCGAATGAGTTCGGCGCACGGTAGTATACAACAAGGCTTGATCATTGCTGGTCAAAATGTAAAAAACATGGTATAAAGTTTTACGGTTGAACTGCACGCTTTGTCGTAGTTACAGCTGGCTTGCAGGTCAGCGACATTGCAACAACAAATTGAAGCGATTGTATTCAGAGTGAACTTTTACTCAACCAACCATTTCAGCATAAAGAACGACCCCCTGTATACAGCATCCTATATAGGCCGGTTTGGTGGAATACAGGCTAAGCTGCACGATTGGTGACGCGTATGTAAAGGGTTTGATGCCGGCCGTGGCAGTCGCATTTCAATATAGAGGCGAAAGGGTATGTATATAGTGGCCTGTGTAGTCTGTGATATCAGTGCATGTTTAAGAACAGAAGATGTTCAAAATTTCCGGCGCCCTACACTATGGTGTCTATCATAATGATATTGGGTTTTTGGGACGTAAAACCTGAAGTGTTACTGCCTTGCATTTTATTCCAAAACCCATCCTTTACTTTTCCCGCACAGATGGCGCAACAGTAGGGTTGAAATAGTAACCGCAAACATCCGAACAGCACGTTTAAATTTTAAAGGAGATCGAAGTAAAATGGTGTAATCAGTATCTTCGGGCTCTACTGGAGTTACGTACTAAAGCGTTTATTTTAGCCCTGTAAGACGTTCCGCCACGGTGGTATAGTGGCTAAGGTACTGAGCCGCTGACCCGCAGGTCGCGGGATCGAATCCGGGCTGTGGCGGCTGCATTTACAATGGAGGCGGAAATGTTGTAGGCCCGGGCACTCAGATTTGGGTGCACGTTAAAGAACTCCAGGTGCTCAAAATTACCGGAGCCCTCCACTACGGCGTCTCTCATAATCATATGGTGGTTTTGGGACGTTAAACACCACAGATCAATCAACCAATCAATTAGCCCTGTAAGGCTTTTGACATATTGCAATATTTACATTGATCCATGACAACGGATATAATTTCATTGTCACGTGATACGTTTCAGCGCTAAACCACCGTACCTTACCTATGAGTTGGCATTGTGCTCCCAGGTTTTACATGGTAACTTACATGGATTTTACATGGGCAGCGAAATTCAAGTGGCCGCACGGGAAATCACCCCCTCCACTTGAAATACAACAAATAGACTGCGCAATCAACTCCCCTACCGTCCGAACCCTCTACATCTACAGACGCCAACGGAACTACTATATATGAAATGATGCCACCCTAATTTTCTGTTTGTGGCTAAGAGTGACTTTTACGAATTAATTTTCATTACGTATCGAAATGGCTGACAACCCCTTCAGTGACAACTATGGTATGCGAAGAGACGCTACAGCGCAGCTTCTGCGGCTGTCCTCGCTACAATGCGCAGAGAAAATCACTTGCAGCCGCGCTAGCTCACATAGATCGCACACCAGAAACTATTCTGGAATGTCGTCCTGAGAGGTCATGGTGGATGAAGGCGACGAAAGCAGTCCTCAGCTTCTTGCAGGCAACATAATTGCTCCGGTGGTTACAAAGTGATACTGTTGAGATGAATGTGAAATGCGACTTCATGCGTGCGTGATCTCCTTGTCTCTCTCCATGTTTCAAAATCTCTAATCCTTTTCCCCAGTGTATGGTAGCATACTGGTAGTTCTAGTCTAGTTAACATCTCTGCCTTTCTTTTACCTGCTGTTCCTTCTTTCCCGACTACTTAATCCTACATTACTAAACGTACAAGAGGGACTTTTATCGGGTTGTTCTTTTTTTGTTTGATACAATTAATTAGATCACACACAAGAAAGCCAAGAAAGAAAAATGAGATGTCATATGTAGTAATTATGATGGGAATGAAATAAAGTGAACTGGACGAAAAGATACTTAGCCGCCGGCAAGTACCAAACTTGCGACTTCGAATAACGCGCCTGATGCTTTATCAACTTAGCTACTGCAGCAGTCATCCCCCCATTCTCTTTACGGAGTACGTATGCGCATTTAAACCTGCCAGTGTTAGTCAGCGCTGCTACTAGCCATGATGGCGATTTTGGAAGACTCTTTTTATGCTTGCTGGCGTTACGTAGCACGGGATTCTTTTACGAGCTGGCAGCTGACCAATATTCCAGCTGACAAGATATTGAGCATACCAGAACGAGGCTCTCATTTTGGTATACAGTAGATTTTATGAGGAAGTATGCGATAAATTATTAGTCAGCTGCTAGCTCGTAAAAATATCACGTGCTTTGTGACGCTAGCAACCAGAAATAGAGCATTCCGCTGGCTAAGCGTCCCCACTCTAAATGCACTTACCCCGTAAAGTGGACGGAGGAATGACCACTGCTGTAGCTCGGTTGGTCGAGCGAAGGGGCAGAAATTCCCTACACCTTATGGCGCTGGTTGTCGAACGCTTACAAACTGTGGCAGTGCCACTTCCACGTGGACAATTGCGGCGGCCGGCTGTGAAACTTGAAATAATTAACAAACAAAACATTTCTTTCAACGCTTTGCGGGTGAGGCCAGCAACTAGAGGGAACAAACACGAGACTGAGAAGAGAAAGGTTACACGCATGCACCACTTTCCCACTCCCCGTGCAGACGGAATGTACTCGAAATATGTGCCGGTTCACTGGCCTCTCGGCTGACGCGGCCATTTTTAAAACTTAGATAACCAATTTGAAAAACTTTATTGGTGAGTTGTGACAAAACTCGGTCAATACATGTAAAATTAATATTTTCTTGAAATCACACCGTTCGTACAAAAAAACAGAGACCTACACATAGTGCGAAAGTGTCAGTCTGTAAACGCAGTTTGAATACACAACAGAAATGAGCACATAATGACCAAATATTGAACCAAGAATATCGAAACCAAGGCGAGAATTCATAAAAATTACGAGCAGGTCACGTCGTACTTGCCTCACTCATATTTGGTATGATGGCGCCCACATCTTTCTTACAGAATTTTTGTACCAAACAATACAGAAGTTCAGGGGAGAATGAAGGCTGAAAGCGATGAGAAATCCTTGAACAGAGAATGCCGCTGGAGTAATGGTGTAGCTAGGAGGTGGCACACCGAGTCTGTGCAACCCCCTGGCTAAACGTCTCTTAGAAGGTACCTTAGAAATTTTTTCTCATGGCATACAAAGCAAAAAATTACTACTTCTAGAAGGTCCCCCCCCAAAAAAAAATCAAGAAAATATTGACCCCCCCCCCCCTAAAAAAAATCTGCCTACACCTCTGCGCTGGAGACAGTGCATTGGTAAGTTGACCTGTCTTCGTCAGCACAGCCATGTTGCCTTGGCGAAGAAAAGACCACTTGTCAGAACATTGTCCCCAGCGTGATACTGCCTCTTAAACAATTTTTCAAAGGATGAGTGCATCTATTGAATGTATTCCAAAGGCAGGATTAGAAGTAAAAGCCCACACACTTTCAAAATAAACTGGCTATATGCATTTCAGTGAACAGGAAGGTGGCTATAATGGCTGGACGTCATTTTAGCTACACGCAAAAAGTAAGACATCAACATACTAAGTAACCCAACCAACACGCATTCAAACTGTTCATTACACGTATTCTGCCGGTGACAGCTAGGTTGTTGTGATGAGGAACTAGTCTAGTAACACTTCGCTTACGTCAGTCCAGCCAGGCTTTCAAAGAAAACCCGCCACGGTGGTGTAGTGGCTAAGGTACTCGGCTGCTGGCCCGCAGGTCGCGGGATTGAATCCCGGCGGCAGCGGCTCCATTTTCTATGGAGGCAAGAATGTTGTATGCTCGTGTGCTCAGGTTTGGGTGCACGTGAAAACCCCAGGTGGTTGAAATTTGCGGAGCCCACCACTATGGCGTCTCTCCTAATCATATGATAGTTTCGGCACGTTAAACCTTACATATGAAAATAAAATCATCCAGTACTCTTGTACTCCCCTGCTGCCCTTAGGACTCCTGCAAAAAAAGTTCGCGGTACTGGTAATCCCTGGGTTAACACACCACAGAGCGGCGCAAGATATGTGATATAAACACATTCAGAACTCTTCGTCAAATGCATGGTTGACCTGCTTGACGTAGCTCACTCCGATTCTGTTCCCTGTGCGCCAGATCAAACGTCTTTTCCTTCCCACATTCAAACTTGGCACACCTCCCGAGCGAGATTACCGAGCACGATCCAGCTTGTGATATCGCTGAACGAGTAGCAAAGGTGAGTGGAGACGAGCGCTACGACCATGAGGCAACCAGTCTCCCCCCCCCCCCTCGCCTGATATAAGGTTCCCAAAATAATAATTAAGAAAGATAAATAAACAAATGTTAAGTTTTGTTACATTTGAATCTAATTTCTTTCTTCGTAGCAACGCGTGAAAGCCAATAACGGTGAATGTTCACACCAAATCTCGTTTATTCAGATCCTGTAGAAAGCATGGCAACCGCAACGAGCGCACATATTCCCAAACCGAAACCGATACTGGCGCCCAGTATCCGGGGCCTAGCATAGTTGCGAAGTGCCGATTACACCATACCTTTTTCTTCTGCAATTGGGCGAAGTACCCACTACTCGTACGTAAGGCAACGCGTGCCATTTCGCAGCTGTGCACGCTGTGCACGATGTTATAGAAAATAGTATTACTTAAATGTGCCAGGTCATATTGTTATTGGCGGGCTTTTAAGTCAACCCCCCGTGGCGCGATTCATATACTTTAACGCTTAGGGTGATTCTACTCCGCTACATGCAACATTTAGTTTGGTGAAGAGACTCTTTCAATTTTTCTAGAAACAGTTTTAGAACTGTGGTGGATCTGTAGCAGACTATCTGCTTCTCCCGCAGAAGTCAACGGTTAGATTCCACAAGGTTCTAATAATTAATTTTTTTGCCTTTTTCTTGAAGTTTTATTCAGGACAGCGTAGATTTTTTCATTAAGATCACTCCCGTCATGGGAAGTTCTGAGAAACGAAGTTTTACACGCTGTCGCGATAATCTCCGTAATTGGCCCGTGCGGCGTAATATAGTTTGCCTTTGGAGAACACTTTCAGCTGCGTCACGTCAGCCGTCCCAGATGACACCAAATGGTTTAAGCCCGAATCATCACGTGCGAATCCCAAGGTCTCACTGGTTCTGAGGTCGCGAAATGTACTACGTATATGCACCAAGTCATTGCGAAACGCCCCGCACTTGAAGCTTTGCGAAATACCTAAGCATGCATCCACCGCCGTCGTTACTGTGCTGTGTTGAGTAGCCGCGGTGGAAAGTCGGCACCTTCGAAAGATGTCACTAGGAGTATGGCCCGGGGAAGGAATGCTTCATTGCCCAAACGAGCTGCTAGCCCGACCCACTGCCGCGAGACATTAAGTGTGCCAACCGGCTTCGGAAGGCTGCTGGCACGAACGCCATCGACTCCCGTGCGTGTTACACGTCCATCGTCGAAGCGCTGGCCCCTACACTTCCAGCTATTCATCGTGCTTCATTTGGGAATGGAAAATTGTTATCTGTATGAATGGAGCCATGTTCACATCCCTCAGAGGGATTACATGACTATAGTTGCTTTCCGAAATCGAGATGGGGTTTATTGAAATGGCTGCCTAATAACTTACACAACCCTCGTCCCATACTGTTCTGGGGCCGTCAGAATTGCTGCCCGCATTTAATAGACGCGAAGCATTTCTCAGCGAACTTCGGTGACTTTGAGCGTATCTATCTATCTATCTATCTATCTATCTATCTATCTATCTATCTATCTATCTATCTATCTATCTATCTATCTATCTATCTATCTATCTATCTATCTATCTATCTATCTATCTATCTATCTATCTATCTATCTATCTATCTATCTATCTATCTATCTATCTATCTATCTATCTGGCCGTTTAAATAAAGGTATTGATAGGTAAATTACTATGGAATAATATGACTGTATGACGAGCATAAGTGTCTAGTCATAACATGAAAATCATGATATGTATGTCATGAATATCATGATTTACAATGCATAGTCTTGCTACTCTTGCGGTGGTTTTGTTCCCATGACATATTGTAAAACTGGCATGGTATGACATGACTGCATGGCGAACATGAGTGACAGAGCCTAACATAAAAATCATGACATGTATTTCATGTAAATCATGACTACACACTAAGGTCAGGGTGCGCTCGCGGTCTTTTCGCCAGCTTCACATATACCAAATTTGGTATTACGTAACGTGAACGAACTACGAAGGTAAATGAAATGCCCAACCATGATAATAATCACATGCGTGTCATGTAAATTATGAATACGTGCTACGCTCATAGTGCGCTGGCGGTCGTTTCGCTAGCATCAGATATGCAAAATTTGGTGTTATGTGATGTGAAAAGATGATTAAGGTATATAACTGGTGCAAATATGATAATAATATACGTGTCATGTAAAAACATGACTACATGCCACGTTCATGATGTGCTCACGGCCATTTCGCCATAGCTCCACGTATACCAAATTTCGTATTACGTGACGTGAATTGATGAAGAAGGTATATGACTGGTGTAAACATAATAAGTATGACATGCGTGTCATGTAGGAACATGATAACATACTAGGCTCATGAAGTGCTCACGGCCCTCCCACTAGCTTTACATAAACGAAATCTGGCATTACGTCACATGTATGGACGATGAAGATAAATGACACGTCTAAACATGATAGTCATGACATCCGTGGCATGTAAAATATGACTGTAGGCTACGCTCATAGCGTGCTCATGGATGTTTCACTCGCTACGCATATACCAAAATTGGTATCACGTGACGTGAATAGACGAAAAAGGTCTAAACTTTATAATCATGGCATGGAAGTCCTATACGGCATAATTTACATCTGCCTCGTAACGTTGCGCTGATTTTAAATTGGCATATCAACCTTCCTCATTCGTGCTTCGCATGTCATCGATACCCACTTTACTTGTGGTCTGCCATTTTTTTCTTTCTTCAAGAAGTCGATATTAATCTTCCACCTCGCCCACTAAGCGCCATAAAATAGCAATGGAGAAACGATGAACGGACGGGTATATATTTGTATACTTGTCCGATACAAGCGCCGCCCTGCTGAAAAATTAAAATTCCGGTAAATATGGTCGAATCGAAGACTGAATCACTTCGATGCCTTCTGTACAACCCTAAAGAAGGGCAGTGGTCACATTTAGTCTTTTTTATATTATTCATTTGGCCGAATGCAACAACCCGTTGTATACCAAAAAGACACGCAGCGAGTACAAAGCTTCATTTCATAAAACTCAATGCTCGAAATTTTTTCGAACTTAAGCAAATCTCGCTGTACGAAGTTGATTTGATGCAAAAGCATGCGCGTGTTGTCATGACTGCGTTAAGTAACCGTATGCATGCAAACTACCGTCGCTGCCTCCGTGACCTGATTTTAATGCCAAAACGTTGAGCGTGTCATCAGAAACAAGAAGAAAAAAGTGCTTCGTGGGGTAAAAAAAAAACGCACGCGACCGAGATGAAAATCAGGATGTGAGCTGGAATCAAGCTAAGGGTTTCTGCGTGGCAATCAAGTTTCCCACCACAAAGTCACGCTGCAGCACTTCAAACCACTTTGTAAAAGTATACTATTCTGTCATCACCCTGGCAAGGGCAGTATAGTTTTCAGATTTTACGTTCGAAAACTACAAAATGTATGATCTTGAGACGCTATAGTGGTGGGCTTCCGAAATTACGACCACTTGGTGTTCGTTAATGTGCACTGACGTCGCACAGTACAAGAACATCCAGCAAATCACCTCCGTCATATCCGTATTAGATCCGGCAACCTTCGTGTTAGAAGTTGACCATAATATAGCAACCAGTGCATTTTGCAGTGTTGAATGCTCGCCGCTGAAGTGTAAACTAGCACCATGCGTCATATCATGTAAATGCACAGCAAGTGGGTTGTTAAAAGCTGCCAACCGCTTCCAAACGGATGAGCTATAAGCCATCATCAACACCAGCAAGAGCATCAACAGAGTGCGCCTCAAGCAGTACAGCCTCAAGTCTGCAGACGAAATCCTGGCCATTTGATACGACCGCAACAGTGCCCGAAGGTTTGACCTATCTGTTCCTCAGTGCAAATAACAAGGTGGGCGCTGGGGACACTCTTCTCCATGTCAGTAACCTCAATAATAATGTGGCACTTACTCACTCACTCACTCACTCACTGACGTGACCTCACAAACTCCGATGGTAGTAATAATGGGCGTGATGATGATAAAATTGCCAAAACAAATGGTATTCACTTCGAGTAGCCTTCGGCAAATGCATGAAAAGTTCTGTTAGTCTTCTTTCTCTTTTTTTGGCGTGGTCCCTTAAGAATTCGACAAATGGTATAAATGCATTGCGATTGCTGATTGAACAGCGCATGCGCATCGCAGCTCCGCATTGTCACATGCTGAGAGTGAGGTTTGTTTGGCCAGAGTATTTCCGGGCACCTTTGTTTTAACCTCAAATTAACGACATTACGCGCATTTAGATTGCATTCATGCGTAACTCCAAATGTGTTGCGAGTACGTTACACTTACATACCGAGAAACCATTGATTATGATCCTTGATTTCAATGAGCAGGTGTGCGGAATTTTGAGACTATGTATCCTTGAATTCTCGGTGGGTTTGCTTTCACGCAAAAAATAATGGAGCTCCGAAAGAATTCACACCAAGTTGAACAGCGGCAGTGTACGAACGCTGGAATGGAAACTTTTTCAGGTTTAATTTCACTATTGAATTGTTTACAAGAACGGCCATAGACGAAAAGAAAAGAGATACAGCCACTTATGAAAA